>NC_079403.1:15595746-15924982 GCF_029220125.1 Pseudoliparis swirei
GATTGTTTATTATCCGGGGACCATTTGATTAGATTTTGGAATCAATCGGGTCAAAGGTCATGATCAAGGTCATGGATAGGTCAAAATCTTCTTTTTACCATAGCACGGTCAATTTTTATCCAATTGGCATGCAACTAATGCCAAAATGTTCATAATTCAATGCCCAATCTTGTGATATGCGAAGGTATGCGCTCTACCGAGTGCCCGTTCTAGTTTAGGAAGTGTAATTAGCATGTTTGCCAGATCAGTTGAGCATATTATAAAACATTTGCAAATAAAAAAAGGACAGCTGAGCTGAGGCTGATGGGAACGTCCTCTGTTCTGCAGGACATCAACCAAATTACTGGACACATTTAGATTTTGACCTTTCGGTGGTGCTTTTGGGGGATTAACAAAACCATAAGGGTTAATCATTGTGACACGTGTGTAGCCGTCACCAGTAGGTTTCCCCCCCTAAGCACCAATAAGGACTGAGCAGCCAGAGGGAGATTTGTTAATCAAGTTTATTGCGACCGCAGACTGTGTCTCTGCTCTCCACGCTCCCGATCTTCTGTCTGTCCAGCTCCTTTATGGAGACAGCCTCAGATACACCAACACAGATCGTCATCAGCTGGACTGATTACCAATCTGATTACCAATCAGTCCAGCTGATGACAATCAGACACCGTTCCCTGAACCACACCCCCGCTCCACCCACTCTGCAGCCGAGCCTAAACACCCCCCGCTGCCACAATCATCGAACGTGAATGTCTGCACACCGCTTTATAGCAATCCATCCAGCAGTTGAGATATCTCAGAAATGACCAAAGCAGCCACTCCACTACCGTGACTGAAGACATCTTTAGTTATGATACTTATTAAAGAGTAATACACTGTGTGTAGTTGAGCTGGGAGTGAATTGTCTGACATTCATTTTCTTTTGGCAGTCTTATGTTGGTTGAATGTCTGAGCTGCAGGTGCGGTCTTTAAAATACATATTTTCAGCATTGCATTATTTGTTGTTAACAAGCACAGCGAGCCCACACTCCTTTCCTCTTACTGCTCCCAGTAGTGCTTCCACTCCTCCACTTTCATCCATCTAAAAGCTGGTCGTGATCTCAGTCAGGAGGATGTGCTTTTATCCGTGTTACAGTGAGACACAATGCTCAACCCTTTGTACTCCCTCTGACTCCTCACCAGTGTTCCCAATCCACCCAGCTCATTAGCAAGGCACATTTCTCTTAGTGATCACAGTCTGAGAGAATCTCTCTCCTCATATCACCTGCACATCTGTACCATCGCCTCCTCATAAAGTGTTTCCTAACTGTTGGAGCAATTTTGTCAATGAAAGCCCTTTGGGCACTTTGCTTACAATTAACATGTTTAAAGGCCTCACATGTCATAACACCTTTGCCTTAATGTGATCATTCATCTGGGAAGCATCTGCAGGATAATGGCTTTCCCACGGCATATTTTCCCATTTACATTTTAGACGTGTTGCTAACACTATCTGGAGCTGCTTGCACTGAGTAACTGGAGTAGGCTTCAATTTCAAGATTATCACGAGAAAATGCATTGTTTGAGAATAGTGTGAACATTGCGTAGGAGGCACTTCTGGTAACAAGCAGGATTTAACCCACGTTATTCATGAACCTTGCTGCCTCAGTCCAGCACTGAACAAAACAGAAAAGATGCAAATGACAGATATCAGAGTTAAAGCTGCTTTATTACCTTCGCATTGAAAATGCGGAAGGTTATGTTTTGATCGCCGTGTATTTATTTATTTATTTGTATGCATGTTATTTGCATAACACAAAAAGTATAAAACCGAATCGCATGAAATTCGGTGGGATGATTGGTTATTATCCGGGGACCATTTGATTAGATTTTTGGATCAATCGGGTCAAAGGTCAAGGTCATGAAAAGGTCAAAATCTTCTTTTTACCATAGCAGTCAATTTTTATCCAATTGGCATGCAACTAATGCCAAAATGTTCATAATGCAATGCCCAATCTTGTGCTATGCGAAGGTATGTGCTCTACCGAGTGCCCATTCTAGTTTAACATGTGTACATGAGCAATAGGTCAGATTGTTACAGAGAAGTGAAAGATGATATTATCAGCTGCAGCTCCCATCAGCTCTCTTGAGCGTGTTGGTGTCTTATGAGCAACAAATGGCAGACATTTAGAAGCCAAAGATAAGTAAGACATAAATATGCCCGGCGTTGGTGAAGACCAAACCAGAGCTAAAAGAAGAGGGTGTATTGGGTTTGTATCTCTCAAATAAATGCAGCAAAAAAGTAGATGTGTTGAGCCTCAGACAAGCCTCGGTAACTACGCCACTTTGATCGGTGTGAACGAGGATGAACGCTTGATTTTATGAGAGCCCAGTACGGTGTGATTTTAAATAACAATGTTCTTTGATTCATTTGAAGGATTTTAATATTCCATGCAGCTCGTCAAGAGTGGAGCAGCTAGAGTTGGCGATATGACCTGATGCAAACTGTCGAGAGGGCATTGTTGTTGAGTAAGTAAGTGCTGGCAGTTCCTGTATATTTTTCTCCTCCCTCCCTTGAGTTTAATTTACAGCAACTTTCTGCCGGGTAAGTCTTGCAATGCTTCACATGAACCCGGCCTGTCTGGGTCGAAAATCCAGACACATTTAAAAAATCATGGAGTCGGGAAGGTCTGGGTACTCACTCTTCCCCCAGTTCAGACTAAAGGGTAATCTGTGCCGACAGCTGGGCTCCTGCGGTCGCACTCGGAAATAGAAGAATAAAACTCATGTGGCGTGACGTGGCATTTATCCATATGCTAACTGTGACAGGTCTAGGCTAACCACTTCTGCAGGTTACAGTTGGCTTTAAAATGTCCCTGTGTGAAATAGTGCTTTCCCCCAGAGCTAAGATCTAATGCGCAGAGAGGAGCGTCGTGAGAAACGCTTCAGGGAGCGATAATCAATCATAATTCCTCAAAGTGAGGGTGGTAAGTGCACGGCTCATCTTTCTGCTGCGGCATCCCCCCTCACTGTTGAACTTGCACCATTCGGCTGTTGTTCACCAGTATGACAAAGTGGAGAAAGGCGGCCCCCGATGCTGGAGGGGGTTGATCCATCCCTGAGAGTATTCCCACCGTTAACGTTGGCTGTATTAAAGCATATTGGCCAAAGTCCTGCGTCATATTGGTCACACAAAGCCTGTGTGCCTCCTCTGAGTGTATTTTTTCATCTCACTCACACACACACACATTTAAAGAGAATGGTGCAGATATCATTAGACCCTGACTGGTAAATTATAGATCAGTTGGCTAACACAGCACACACTCTCACTGTGCTGGAGCAGTGTGTGCCTCTTCACCACGACATTTTGATCAAACATTACACAAACTATGAATAATGTATTCTTGGCAGTATTTCATGCTCTTTTTGTTTTTTTCGTACTTTTTTCTGCCACCATACAGAGACATACTGGTGCTGCTTCGAATATTACTGGATCATTTAGACTGCGAGAAGGGAAACAGAGATTAAAAGACCTATTTTTTTATATTATTATTTCTTTTCTTGACATTTCTCCCCTTCTGCAGTCGGCACTGCACTAAAGGTTCATTTGAAATGTGTCGTTTACTGTCTTGGCTGCAAATGCATATTTTCCAAAATGTCAAACTATTGCAAGTCTATCTAAACACACACAGTAAAAAATAGACAATATACCTGCACACAATATATATATATATATATATATATATATTCCCTATCTCTAGTCATAAAGTGCAGGAGATGGAAAGTCCCATTGCCTTTTTTAGTGTTGCCTCCCCTCCAAGTTTCTCCCACTGAAGTTATTAACAGCTCTGTTATGGCATCATTCTACTTTATTCCCACAAGCACAAGTTTGAAAAAGAAACCATCGGCCACACTGAGCCAGAGAGAGCGAGCGAGAGCGAGTTGGAGAGAGACAGAGTTTGCCAAGAGCGCCAATCGACCTATTTCCGATTTTGCGGTGCGAATCAGTTTCAGGTTTTTGGCCAATGGGCATCTTCATGGTACGAATGTTCACCTCGTACAGGAAGGGTGGTGAAATGTTCGGTGCCGAGCAGAGAATCTGGTTTTGTTACCACAACCAATCACTCTGGGAAATGTGCCCCAAACCATTTATATTTGTGTGTGTATGTGTGTGTAGTTTCCATGCCCTGACTTTGAAGATTACAGTTTCCAGTGTTATCAGATCTACAGGGAGGCACTGCTCAAGTATTTATGACATTGCAGTGGCCATCCGGGAGGTAAAGTCACTATCATAAGAGATGTGGAGTTGATATTGTCAATATAAGTGAATATCAATTTGAAGGCTAGGCGTTGATACAAATTCTCTCGTCGCGAAAATGTAAAGTGCATTGATTGGTTGTGATAATTAAGTCTAATTTACCTAAAACTATGTGTGAACTAAGTGTAAGCATGATTTTTTTTATTTCGGCATTTTAATTGTTTTAACTGTTTTTTCCCAAACCAAGTTACAGTTCTTTTTTCCAACTTGTGTTTAATTGTGGCCATTGTGACCACGGGTCATGCTTGTTTTGTAAATGCAGAGTCCAGATAGATGGATCCCTGTTGATTTAGCAGCAGCTGCTTCAAAGGGCTCTGTCCTGTGTTTCACTTGCGGACAAACTCAGAAGTGTTTATTCATTTAAAATTGACATTTGCACGGAAAGGTTAAGAAGGTATGAGACCCTTGCCGTCTTACATTGGTGTGTGTAACGTCACGTGAAATTGGAAAATGATATAATCTAACCTAAAACAAACCGTGTGATAATGCCATGTGATAACAGCTGAAGTTCAGGGGAAGAAGTACAGCAAGCAAACTCCTCCCACAACTCCCTCTTCATCCGTCTCTCAACTCTGGTTCCTCTTGTTGGGTATTTCGCTTCCATCAGCAAAGACCGCCAGGTCTCTGAAAGCATAAAAAGAAACCTGCTGACTTCCCCGTGCGTCTTCCACTCATCGACTGCCAAAATCAGCTGACAACCCTCGTATCTGAACAGCCTCGGCTCATTCATACATCTTCTTTCTGATCTCTTTAAATACAGCTACATTAAGTTGTGGTTCTTCTGACCACACAAAGCACACTTGTTATCCACATGTTCCTGTAACAGTACAGATAACACCCCAAAGCTTCTGAAAAGTGAAATCTGGTTTCTTCTTTGTGTGAAACGGATGACTCAGCTTATTATGTAAATATCCAATCTGTTCTCAACATGCAGGGCTGGAATCCGGTTATTTTTACACGAGCCGACCCGTTTCTCCTGTTTGCCGGTCTGTGAGTCCAGAGTTGAAACGAGGCAGCTCAGATGGAGCCACATGGCTGGGACTCAGACATCATGGCTGGTTTAATAGACATCGCCTTTGCCTTATGGAAAAACGTGCTTGAGGAAGGTGCAATCACATCGGTGATGAGAGCCAGGGACCCAGGTGTGTTGATTTCCTGTGTCATCTGACCCTGAGAAGTGGGCCAAGCTCTGATTAAAAAACGACGAAACTACTGTTTTTTTTTTTACATCAGCGCACGTCTGGATGGTTTGATGACTTAAAGTAAGAATGCATTCGCAAAATGTCCTGGGATTTTTATGTCTCTTGACATGACTTCAAAAGCTCAAATTAGGTTTTCAGTGTATTCCAAGAAAACACGAGAACCAAAAAACCTTTTTAATTCAATTTCTTCACGTACAATATTGTGAATACTTGAGGTTTTTTTTCACGGATTGAAATAATGTCACCAAATAAACAAAAAGTCATGCTGTCAACCGCAAAGTAGTCAAGGTAAGGAAGAATTTCCATGTGAAAGAAAGCTCCTCTGTGTGGGTGAAAAGCTACCAGAAATGATTTTGGGTTCAGACCAAGTAAAATTGTCCAACGGTAAAAAAGACTCTTGTCCGATGAGGGAAGTTGTTTTCTTACTCAAGTAGTTTTTCCTTTTAGTTTGGCTGCAGCTGGCCATACGATAACACAGCGATCAATCCCAAACCTTGTTGAGATGGACGGCTTCTCGCTGTGCTTCCCAACCGACCCCGGAGGCTCATCTGGAGAGAGAACGTGACCGGATCTCGATCCCACCCAAACTCAGGAAGCCCATTAGCAGTTGAACATGCTGTGAATTCTGGGTTGAAGACAAGTTTCACTGCTAAATAAACGAGGGAAATGTCTTCTGCCAATTTCCTTTCCGTTGATAAATTGAGGTTTAAATTGTATTGCGTGAGAAATTGCGGAGGCACAAGCACACAGGAATGCCGCATTCCCAGAACCAATGGGGTATAGGTTTTACAATACCTTGAATAAACGCAGTGCTTTCGTTGCAGATCGCTCGCGTCTCTTCATCTCTCTTCCCTTCATACTCTATATTTAATTCCTCCGCTCCGAGGGAAGAGGGAGACAGACGGGAGGCTTTGGATTCACGCTGCCAGGAGATCCAGGAGGTCTGACTGGGAGCAGATGCAGCAGTTATGAGACGGAGTCATGTTTGGAAAGGGAGGCTTTGAGGATCCTGGCAAAGCTCTGCACTGGTGGGAGGGACAGTTGGAAAGGGCCAGAACCTTTTCAGAAAGGGTATTCAGGATTATCAAAAGAGAGAGAGAGAGAGAGAGGGAAAATCATTAAGAAGAGGAAAGGAATAGAGAGATGGTGAGAAAAGGAGAGAGGAAGACAGGATGAGAAACTGATTTAAGCAGCCAACTAAATTCTAAATATGCACAAATGAGAATAAAGCGAGGAAGTCAAACTTCCGCAGAGGCAAAATTATTGTAATCTTTTATCACAGCGAAGTGTGGTGAAATAAATTACATCCAAGGGATAAAGAGAAGGGACAAAATGCCTGTGCCACTATAGTGCTTCCTCCTTTCCCATTCAACTAAATGCAGTGCAAATTACCCATCATCTCTAGTAGCGCTCAAGGAGCACACAGACGCTTTCAGTCAGAGAGGAAATGTGTCAACTTGATAGAAATTGCTTGCTCTGCAGCTCGGCGCCAATAGACCGGTTTCCCTGCGGCATCGTCAGAAGAAGCCGGTGCATGTGGGTGTAGACAACAAATCAGAAAAGACAGAGAGTTTAAGGGGAGATTAACATCACACGTTTTGCTTTTTGTGTGCCACAAACTGCATTAATGGAAAGAGCAATGTGTGGAATTTCAGCAGAAACGTGACCTCGTAACTTTCAACAGAGTGCAGAAGTAGCGTTGAGCAATCCGGTCAGATCCCAGGATTGTTAGTCAGGTGGCAGATAGCTTTGCTCAGAAACTGGTGAGGAGGAAACACCTGTCTTTTGGATTAAATGGGCTCACGCTGTTGCCACGCGTTAAATGTCAGGCTCTGTGATGAAGCTGCGGTGGCCAGTTTGACGTGCTTTAGCTGTGACTCAATAGCCGACAGAGGGGGCAGACAGGCGGCTTTGCTCAGTGGTGGTGAAATCAGTTTGTGCAATAATTCAGATATAAATGGAAAAATCTAATAGGCTTTTTGTCAAGGGAACCAGTGTGAAGCTTCTGGGTATTCTTACACGTCATCCCTGCACCACTCTTATTGGTTGAAATTGCTTGGTACCAGCTTATGTCAGCACATGTCATTAAAAAGGGCATTTTTCATGTCATCTTTACTTCACTGTGTGGACAATGATTCGGTCCATGTTCCCGTCACCTATGAGGTAAATCACCCGTCTCTGCGTCTTCATGAATCTGTGGAAAAGGTAAACTAACAATTTGCGAGTCTATGATTCGCTTTGCTCCACGCAGTGTGAACTAATGGCCGTGTGAGTCAGCCGACCTCACAGCACAGCGCGTCCTCTCTCCGTCACCCGAGATCAACTGTAAACACCGGAAAGTCAGACAGAGCTTGTCACTTACTGTATACCTCAGTTTATCATGTATTTGAGCTAAAACACTTTACTATAGGAACCATTTGATTAATACATGCGTTTCTTTAGTGACACTCTTTTTGCACTTCATCCTTCTGGAAAGATAATAAAACATGTGACTTGGTGATTTTGGATCTGTATCTTTTTTCAACAACGTTCAGGCTCCAGACTTTACGCTGAGATGCCTTCTAGGCCTGTTTCCTCCATGTCATCGGATTCCTTCAGATAGTCCGGAATGGGAAACCGGTCCGGTCGTCCAATCACCATTTGAGCAAACTGGGCCTTTGTCCCTGGCTCGGTCGTCATCATGTTCATCATCTGAGCCAGTTGGAGGTCAGCCATAACACCCATCTTTTTGTCCATACTTCTCCGGCACTGCCTCCTCAGGATGGGTACGATGCAACACGCCAAAAGAAAAGCTACAATTAGAACTATTAATGCGCTAATGGCTGTGTTTACCACAACAGACCCCCATTTACTGAACATTTGGTCTAGCCAATCCCATAACCATCCATCCCCATCATTTTGTGGCAAAATGATGCGCAGAGAGACGTCGATTTGGCGAAGCAACCCAGTGAGAAGTGTGAGCACAAGGCAATATTCAACAAGTTAAGCAAATCCATCTTTCTAGAATATTTAGCATATTTTTGTAGTGTAAATTCAGCCCTCCTATCAGAACTTTCACTAATCAAATCAGTTGTTGGAGTCAGTGACCAGAGCCCTTCTTCCCAATCCTCAAACAAGAACCTAAAGAGACTTCCTTCTTTCTTTCCTTCCCTTCCTTCTTTCCTTGCTCCTTCCTTGCTCCTTCCTTCTTTCCTTCCTTCCTTTCCTTTATATTGCTTTCTTTCTTTCCTTTCCTCCTACCTTTCTTTCTGTCCTTCCTTCCGCTCCTTTTCCTGGTCCTGCAGATTCTGCTGGAGTCTCTCTGTGGAGAGAGGAGGACACTTGGTTGAAGATGGCTCGCTCGAGAGTTCTGGAGAGAAAAGGAAGAAGAGAGAAAGGTCTGTTGTTGACTTCAGACGGGTTGATGGTGGTTTTCTCCAGGAGAGGGTTCACCCTCGCCTCCTTCAGAGGGTTAGGGAAACGGCCAGTTGAGAAGGAGCTGTTGATAAGATGGGTGAGAAAGGTTAGAAGGTCAGAAGCAACAGCCTGGACAATGTGAGATGGGATGTGGTCAAGAGGGCAGGTGGTCGGGGGGCCGTTAGTTAACTAGTTCCTGTTGGATTGCAGCAGTGTTCAAATAGTTAATAAAAGGCCTCCAGGTCTCTTCAAAGGATTCACTGGAGTCCAAATCTGATCTTTTAAAATTGTACATGATTTAGGATCTCTTTTAACCAACTGTTATGTGTCGGCGGAGCGTGTTTCCACTCAAAAAATACGAGGCGTCTCTCTAACAGTGTCGTGAAGGCCAGGAGGCGTCGCCCTGTCAATGGCAGGTTGTGTAAACGAATCCCGTGAAACCGCGAAAAGCCACAAAAGCTCAAGCGAGTAAACTCACGCAACTAAACGCAGCATAAGGACCCCATTATTACCGTCATGCAGCAGACGTACATGAGCATGACTGTACGTGGGTATAGAAACATGTGTACCTGTGTGTGTCGGTCCCAGAGGGCCCACAGGTGCACGGGGTCCTCCTGCACAGCCAGCAGTCTGAGGTGTCTCCCCATCAGGCTCAGGCAGCCGGCTCTGGCCTCCACGTGGTCCAGGTACTGAGAACTGACCGCGGCCAGCTGGCCCAGGACCACCTGCCCCGAGGCCCGGCCCACACCCACCCATTCCTGGACAAGAGGAGAAGGATGGAGGACAGGCAGTGTTACCACAATCATCTCTTTACTCGCTCCGTTTGAAACCGCGTATTGGAAACACGCGTGTAGCGGCCATTTGTCCAATAAATCATGAATAAACAGACATCAAAGGGTTTGTGGTTCACGCAGACAAAAGGAAATATTGTCAGGATTCTGATAATTTATTTAACTAAAACAAAACAGACAAAAGAACAAAGGAACTCCTCCCGCTGGTAAAAAACACAGACCTACCCAGGTGCATGCTGGTCCTGTCTACTCCTATATATAACCCAGGTGCATGCTGGTCCTGTACCTGCCTCCTCCTACATATAACCAAGTGCATGCTGGTCCTTTACCTGCCTCCTTCCTCCTACATATAACCCAGGTGCATGCTGGTCCTGTACCTCCTTCCTCCTACATATAACCCAGGTGCATGCTGGTCCTGTACCTACCTACTCCTACATATAACCCAGGTGCATGCTGGTCCTGTACCTCCTTCCTCCTACATATAACCCAGGTGCATGCTGGTCCTGTACCTGCCTCCTCCTACATATTATTGCCCACATCCCCATTTCTAGGAAACATCTGTTACACAACCAAGTAATAATTGTTTCTGCTGGCTAACTCTAAGGAGTTCTAACTAAGTTATATGATTTCCTCCAACAACACAGTACACATTTCATGTATAACATGTAAACTGAGCTATTTGTCGTGTCTTTAAGACTGACAGTCAGTGCCCTTCTCTTGTGATCGGGTGTCTCTTGGAAACTCAAGAGTCTTGGGTCACACAGTGGTCAAACTGTTGTATCCCTAACTATGATGTTGCTGACTTATTTCCATACTTTAAATGGAGTTTTCCATTCAGTGTGATCGTGGAGCCTGTGAGTATGTGTTTGTGTGTGCAAATTGAATCCCCATCAATGGGCTAATGGTGCGGCTCACCTAACTTTTCTGTGGCACGTACACACACACTGGCACACACTGACTTGTTCCTCATCCCCAGGTGTTAGTCTAAGTGGAAAACCATTGATCCGGCTCATTAGATCTGACCCTTCTCTATTTTCAGAGGAGATTAGAAGAAAAGGCTTTTTCATTAGATCCATTTTTACTTGTGGATTGTTGGAGAGTTAAAGTATAGCTCTTTCGCCAGATCATAGCCCTGGCAAAACATGTCTCTGCTATGGAAATACAAAATCATTACATTAAGCTTTATAAATGTAAAGATGATAAGGCCTTGATGAAAGGTTAGCCTGTAAAAGCAGGACATTGATCGCATCACTTACCTCTACAGTAACTGCAATGACAGCCGATGGAGACATCATCCTCCTCATCATCATTGATCATCATCACTTACTGGAAACAAAGATGAGACAAAGAAGGGGCTTCTGGGTATCATAGCAGATAAATTCACTGACCATTGTGGCGATTACAATAAGCAGTGATTACATCACTGCCCTCTAGTGGCCCTGACGGATTTTCAAAATGAATACAGTTAATACATCTGACATTTATTCATGCAAGTTGCCTTCAAATATAATACACACATATATAAATGAAGGCAAATTACATGAATACATGTCAGAAAATAGTTAATTTGCTTTTATTAAACTAATGCTTCAACCACATCTGTCCTGATGTAAGTCCCATGTGTTTCTATGGAATGGATGACTTTTCATAATGCAGTTTCCCAAATATGACGTTCATAACATACCCCAAATAAGCCGGGCTCAGCGCCTTGTTGAAACCATTCACCTGCAGCCGGACGCGAGGCCATGTGAGTGTGAGCTGCGTTGTGCTTGTATTTCGATAAATTGCGTCCAGACGTCGCTCTGTTTTCTCCTAAAGTGACACTCACCTTGAAGTGTAACGTTACTACAAAGTTAAAAGCATATACTGTTGTCTAGTGAAACACATGGGAACTCCAAATCTGGACCGTTACTCAGTGTTTATTTGCATGAACAATTGAAGTTTTAAAGGTACCGACGGAGGAAGCTACGACACTTTTAAACCAGTGAAAGTCACATTTCAGACAAAAGCCGTCGGAAGCGTGGACTGGTTATGGGGGGGGGGGGGGGGGGGGTAAGGGCGGGGAGCGATGGAGGCGCTCGTGGCATTACGCGCATGCGCACTGGGTGGGAACACGATTGAAAACGGGCAGCTATGCCGCGCGGTGCGGAAAACGGGCTGGACGCGTCCGCTTGGTACAACGGCCGGTGCACCGGAGGACTGACCCGGGGACTACAAGACCGGGAAGGCGGCTGACAGGCGTTCACAGCGAGACTCTCCCCGGGGACAACGCTCCTGCCAGAAAACCGCGGCGAAAAGCAGCGAAGCGAGCGGTCGACGATCCGCTGCTTCTCCTTCCTCTCATCTCTCCTCTCCTCCTCTCTCCTCCGCCGCAAGAGAAACACCGAGGCGTCAGCGATGTCGCTGCTAAACGTGTAGGATTTATCCCCGCGGTCCTTTTTGTTTTGTTTGTATCGACTGTAAATACGCCCGAGCAGAGACCCGACGCGGCGGCAGCGGGGTTCACTATGGTTCTCCTGGGGGTGCGCGACAGGAGACGTCTCCGCGGCTGCTGTGTGGGGACGCTGTGCTTGCAGCTGCTGCTGTGGATTTTATGCGCGGTGAACGGCGAGGAGCAGCCGTTCAGCGTCGAGGTAAGAAGCACCGGCACCGCTATCGGTTGACGTGACACCCGCTTCAACCGTGCGCTTTTTCCTCCGAGAAGCGTGCGTCGTTCCGGCTCTTATTGCCACAGATATGAACGCATCCGGGCACATTGTTGCCCATTTTCAGCCCGTGTGGATGTCCCAACAACAGAGTCTTTGTGAGGAGTCCAGCTGGGTCCGCAGCTCCATCCCGTCCTGTTCTTCACTTTTGGAATTAAAAAAAAATGTATGGGGAATTTTGTATATTTCTGTTAGAATGTTTATTTTAGCAGAACAACCTAATTTGTCTTCACCTGGGCTTGTTCACGTCCTCAAACTGGGCTCTTCAGCTGAGAAGCAGTACCACCAAGCAACATAATAAGTAGTTTAATTACATGGTAATACACTTTTTTAAATGAATGAAAAAACAAAAGATGTCCCCAGGAGAACAACCTCGTGAAACCCGTAGGCCACATGATTAGTCAACTCTAATAGTGTTATCTCCAAACAAAGGTTGCATACCAATGGAATTCAATATGTGAGTCAATGACTTACAACAATCTTCCTGGAGAAGTCTGCGGGGAAACGACTCGGAGTGTGTTCATGGCCACATCTTTGTTTTTTTTTAGGGTTCTGTGACTTGGAACATTTTCAGCAGGGAATCTCCACTCAGATCCCATCACTTGATCCATTCTTCAGCCAAGCAGCACGTGCTCCGAGGCTCAGTAGAAAGAGATCGTATGAGTTCACGGGCAACGATGTGGGCAGCTAGAGGAGATTTTTAACTGATAGAGAGAGAACCGTCTTTTCAAAGGGGCACTCTCATTCTGAGCGTATCCCCACTTAATGGATTGTTAAAAGCCTTCAGGCCGCAAGTGTCACGCCAATAAACTTTAACGCTCAACCAGCCTTTCGATGAGTCAATGCATCTTTTGTCTTTATTTTCTTTCGAGAATGCACTAAGGCAAGCTTTTCCTCCTGTGGGTGAGGAGAGATATTTGGGCTTGATGAAAGGGCACATCTGTTTATTTATTACAGCCGCTCGTGCTTCCAGAGCAAACCGCCTTCGTTTAGCCGAAGTCGGGTGCGTGCGGCGACCCTCTCGCACAAACACAGAGACGCCACCCAGGGACATCCTGGCATGTCCACTGACGTGTCACTCAAGCCCTAAATCCACATGTCCACATGGTTTGCGAGCTTGGCGTGCCACTCCATTCCTTCTTTCTGGAGAGGCACGGAGCAGATTCAGTCCAGATGCTACAGGTTATTCAGTTAATATGGCCGGGCTCCCGTGACAGACGGGCTGGAGAGAAAGTTAGAGATGTAAACAGGTACAAGTGGGTTCTGGGCTAAGTTCTTTGACCGTTGTCCCCGAACACAACCAAAATCGCCTCTTTGGGCCCGGTCGGATGTCGAAACCCACGCTCTTCAATAACATCCAGATGATGGTGTTGTTTTCATCGTCATTTGTTGTAATGTATTTCATGTTCCTGACTTGGCCTCACATTCCCGTCTCCCACGTCCTCTGCCTTGACTCGCATGTCATTATCCTCCTCCGGCCCTGACCTCTCGCTCTTTCTTTGTCACACTTGCGTGTAAATGTGTTGTAACTGAGGAACTCTGATCTTTCCCACTACGTTTTGGTTACTTGTATTTCTTGTAAAGTCTGTGGCTTTTTAAATGTGCGTGCAGCCCCATGGGAACAAAGGAAAACATGAACGCTTTGCCTTAAGAATACATTTTAATGGTAACAGTCACATATAGCTGCATGTGTAAAAGTAAAAACACTGAGATGAGTTCTCACTGCGTGTCCATGGCAGCTTCCTGCGACCCCCAACGCAGTAGTTTAGTCATCCATTTATGGCCCTTAAATTGTCCCTGTATTATTGCCGGGTTGGACCCTTTGAGGGTTTGAGCATCAAGTTGCCAAAAGTATCTTGAGAAGTCTGTTGGCTGGGCAGTCAGTGGAGTGCAGCAGAACACACAAAAGAACGTCCCTGAGAGGGAGTTGAAGAGGAGCAAAGCTGGAGCCGAAAATACGCCTCGCTGTCCGGGCTCTGCCAACGCCGTTGCCGTGTCCGGCTTTAAAAAGCCCGATCCGGCAGTCTTCTACTGCAGGTAGACGGCGTTACACGCTCGGTATCGGGGGCGACTAAACTCTGCGACGTCATAAACAGTTTCTGTGTTTGGAAAGATTGGACGTTGTGGAACGGGTTTCATTGGAGTCATTAACGGGACCGGTTATGACCGTGTATGTGTGTGTGTGTGTGTGTGTGTGTGTAACATGGACGTAGAAAGAGAACGGGATACGGCGTTGGAGGCGGAGTTTTCACGATGACTTCCTTTCACCCCGCCAGCCAATGGCTCGTTCTCGGGCTCGCTCGCATCAACAGAGTAAGAGAAACACAACTTTGAATTTGGGATCTTTCCAACTTTTATCTTCCCCGGGTCTTGGTGTGTACGCACAGGTTATACAGGGTGGCGAGGGTGAGGAGAAAGTATTCTCTCTAAATGCCAGGTGGGTCTGAGGTGGGAGGTCACCGAAACCTTTTCCCGTGGTTGCTGGTCAGATTGTGGCCTTTCAGAAAACTTTTCAGGCGGCAGCGTTATTGCCGACTTCTTGGATTCGACTTCTTGGCTGAGTTTACTGAATTGCCAATTTGTCTCCCTTCTTCCACATATTCTTTGCTCTGGAATACACTTTGCAGCCTGTCACTGGGTGATAAAACTGACTCGTAACATCTCTAGCTCTATGGATCTGCCGGTCTTGTGCTTACTGCTGAAATTCTTCCGGAGCTCCTCATCTTTAGTCTATCCGACTGTCTCCCTCAAGAAGTAATCCAGCCTTTAAACAAGACAATGTGATTAACAATTGGCACAGCCGGCAGTTAATTTCCTTCATCTCGTTGCACGTTTTATTTTCTATTTCACTCCATATTTATTTTACATGGAACACTAACACCAGTGAAGTCATTGTTTAATATGCTTTCTCTGCAGCGCCCCGTACAGTAGATGGGTGAGCTTGCTCTGGTTATTTTTTCATTAGTTTTTTACACAACAGATTAATTAAAAGGGAGATAATTACTTTTTAATCTCTTTCTGTGTCTGTGTTTGGCACCCTCTCACAATTGGGATGGCAGTTCATTGACTGTTGCATAAGACCGCCACAAACACACAGCCCTGAACCTCTGTCTTCACGTGGGCTTGATGCTGCCCCCAGAGAGTCGGATGCAGGCACCATGTGACCAAATAATGTGCATGTGCATTGCAGTAAAACTGGATATTGTTCATTTTAAACGTCTTTGTTTTCCACGCGTGTCAAACACATTAGTCTGGTTACGTAAAACCCTCATTGTATCAGTCGCAGCTCTTTCCTTTGATCTCGTTGGGATTTGTGATATCGGATCATTTCCCCAGACAACGGTAGGGGGATAGGATATTACTAATATAGCTTTCCCCGGGAGCAGCGTGGAGGCCCCAGAACCTCGCGAGTATCGCGTTACCTCGGGTAAACTCGGTGCTTACAGAGTGCATCAGGCTCTGACTCACGTGAAGTGTTTGAGACCGAGCAAAGGTTCTTCCTCGGAGACGATCTGCTGCACAACGAGAGAGAGAGAGGGCGCACAATCGTTCTGCCGTTTGTTAAACGTCCCGTCTGAACGGATTCATAAACGAGGGTTTGGCAGGACTCCGCTGGCTAACAGTTGTAATAATGAACTCCCCCGAGGATTTTTATCTGTGATCAGATTTCCATCAAATGTGGTGGACATAACTTATTCAATTTAGGATGTGATCCGAGATGAGTGGGTTATTTACTTGTAGCCGTGGCGATGAGAAATACTTGTTAATAAAATAACAGAGGCACAGACTTCACATCAATTCAATTATTTGTTCACATGTTGATGTTCTATTTGTCGATGTAATAAACGACTCTCTGTGTTCATAGTATGACGTTGATTTCAGCCTCGTCATCCGGCGCTACTGCAAAAAAGAAACGGGTCGCACGCCGTCGATGCCGCATTTGCTGCAGCTGTGTCCAGCACTGGGCTCGTGTGGGCGGCGTGTGCGTCTGGGTCCAACGCAAACCGCTCAGTGCTGTTGTCACTGTGCGGGGGAATGCCGGAGCTCCAGTCCCGTCACAGCTCATGTTACCCGTCGCCGTGCTCGGGCCTCTTGAGTGGCATCTGAATAATGGAAATCAGTGTGTGTGTGTGTGGTGATGGTGATGGGGTGGTGGGGGGGGGTCACTTCTGTGGATTTCTGCTTTCAATCCTCACTCACTTGCGCACGTGTTAAATTTTTCGACGCGAGCATGTGTGTGTTTCGGCGTGTGTGTGTGCGCCATACTGGCATCGCACGGTGGCTTCACCGCCCTCACTGTTAATGTTGATGTCCAGACCAAAGAAAATAACAGAGATTTATTATTGCTGTGCTAAACAGAGGCTTAAATATGACTTCATACAACTCGAAACAGTACCAAAACAGTCTGAACTCTCTCATTGGCTGTTCCCGGTTGTAAACACCTTCTTTTTTTTGCACTGCATTTCCCAGAAAGCCAACATCCAGAGTACTTTGGTATGTTTTTACTGAAAATTCCCCTTTAGTGAAGCATGAACATATAGTCATTATCATCTAGAGGCTCAATGTGGGTTCTTTGCAGCCATTATTCCCTCCATCCGTCCACTGTGTACGGACGGGCTTACCTTCTGTGTCCGACTGCATGCAGGGGGATTTTTTGAGTGTATTTATACTTTTGTGCTTTGCTCGTTTCTCACTGAGCAATCATATGGATCGCAAGCGCAAGCACACACACACACACACACACCCACACACACACACACACACACACACACACACACACACACACACACACACACACACACACACACACACACACACAATCCTTGACGTCATTTGGCTTTGGTAGCAGATTTCAGAGCCTCTGGGGTGTCTGTGTCAGTCTGCTCACCCAATTCTAGAGAATACACAACACCTGCACTGACCTAAATGATTCATAATGAAACGCACACGTACACACAATCGCCCGATTCCACTCGGCAGCCGCTTGTTACGGTTGTGCGTTGTTCCCAATCTTTCCCCCTGCATGTCAACACAGTCTTTCTCTGACTGAGATGTCTCTTTGGTCACAGCTTACTGAGCTGTTACATCTTTAATGTGACTGACAACTGCAACATTAGCTGATGCCAATGGGGCATCGCATGTAAGACTGTCAATTAAGCTGTCGAAAGAGGCGCTGGGGGGGTGGGGGGTGGGGGTATTTGTTGCGTTCTGCTTCCGCGTGCGGTAACGTGATCTGAAAAACCAACATGTTTGAATATATGGTTACAGTTCGTCCCACAATCAACATCACTGGAATATCAATCAAGTGGAGGGTTGATTGGTGATGTTTCTGCAGAGTGAGTTCGTAACTTCAGCCGGTGTCAGATGATAATCCAGACGGGGCTCTTTTTTCTTCTTCAATAAATTGTATTTATGTATTTCTCCAACATCTTAAGTCATCACAGAGCTTTGGAAAATCCCCCAGAGACGATCCACTAGAAACAGGCACTGTCCTGATCAGTATGTATGATCAGACTGTGACATTTTAGGGTGACATTTGTGACATTTTGTCCCAATGGGGGCCACGGCGATGGCGAACGCGGCGCGCATTAAGTGAGTGTGTGAGTGTGTGCGAGCGCACGGGGCGAGCCACGAAGCAATGCCCCCCCGTTCAACGTCTGCAACGGTCCCACTGCTTTGGGGCCACGAGGGCCAGAGCATGGTGTCATTAAAAGTCATGTTCAGTCTTTTGCAAATGCACATTTTTACAGTGTGAAGTACAGCGATGTGGGTTTGTGGCTACCGGTGTGGGCAGCATGGCTGCGGTTGCCTTGACGACCCTGGCTGGCACACTCGCCAGTGGTTCTGCATGTAACCGATGAATAATTCAGGGTGGTCCCCCCCTCTCCCCCTTTTCTGTCCCATGACATCATTTTGTCAAACCATCAGAAAGACCAGTGCTCAGGGCACTCACTGGAGGTCACTGAATGATTCCAAAAATGTGATTTCTCCTTCAACTTTCTGAACTTGAAATATTTGGCCGGCCTGATATTGAAATGAAAAAGAACTTGGGGCAGGGTCCTCTCCCGCTGATTCCTCTGTCTTGGCAGGGAGCTAATTGTATTCGCTCGGCGTCCCCGGGTGTAAATCATTCACCGATTAGATGAGTAGACCGAAAACCAGGAGGGCTCTGAGGCGAGTAACTGCCGCAGCAGAGGGACCTGTCGATGTTGGAAGGCCCTCCTGCGGTGCCGCTCACCGCTTCTACCCGGCGCCTCGGCTGACGCGCCGCGCTGCTCGACACATTCGACCAAGAGACACACGGCTTGTAATTTGACTGCCATATCTGCTAAACCCACGAGAGCCATCACCCTGTAGTATGGAGTCACTGATCTTCAAGACTATGAAAGAAAACAAGATTCCAAAATAGCTTGCGCTAAGTTATTGGTTGTCTGATAATGCCTGTGGCAGCTGTCTCCAATCTGGCCTCGGCTGCTGGTGATTGGCAATCAGCCAGCAGCCGAGGCCGCCCTCATAAAAGGGCTCAGTGGAGAGTGGAGAGGAGAGGCGCAGGTTTGCGGTCTGCTTGGTGTGTGTGATACAAATAAATATGTTACCGAACGGAACCTCGTCGTTGTGGTCTGGTAATCCTTGGTGCTTCTTTTTTCCCGGGGGCCCCACGTTGGGCTCCAGTGTAACAACTCCATTGCCGCTACCCGTGGGTTTCCCCCAAAAGCACCAAGAATTACCAGACCACAACGACGAGGTTTCGTTCGGTAACATATTTATTTGTATCACACACACACCAAGCAGACCGCAAACCTGCGCCTCTGCTCACTCTCCTCTCCACTGAGCCCTTTTATGAGGGCGGCCTCGGCTGCTGGTGATTGGCAATCAGTCAGCAGCCAAGGCCAAATTGGAGACAGCTGCCACAATGCATATCGAGTATTTGAAGACAATTTACACAATCGTTACAAAACTACTACTGTGTTTCTTTAGTGTTTGATGGATTCAGAGACAAAGGGGGCTGAAACAGCCAACCTCTAAGCAAGATGCATGATGGGATTACTAAATGCAGCTGATGGGAGTGATGCTGTTTAGATCTACGAGGTGCAGTTTGTCTCCTCTGTCCCATTCTGCCTGTAAAGCTCTGAGTGGCCCGGGCTTGTAAACACACTCTGCTCTCCGAGCGGTTCATTGTGGCTCCGTGACCAACCTGCTCTGATAGCTAGCATAATTCCTTGATTTCATAGAACAGCCTGAGCCTAATTACCTCAAATATTGCAGGGTGTATCTCGGCGACTCTAGGAAATAGCGCGCGACTGCCACAGAAATTGTTGCGTACACTTCGATCTCAGTGAATTACAGGACGTGGAGAGGTGCCACTTCCCGGAGTTTATGCAAAGGCTGATGCCAACCTATTAAAGCTGTGGTCGTTAAAAAAACATCAGCTGCTCTCTCCCTTGATGTCACTTTTTCATTCTGTATACGGCTTCAAGTCACTTTAAATGTCAAAACGCTGAGCTGCTGCGTCCACAACTCGCCATCAATAATTCATGCACACGCACACAAAGTCCCTGTAACCCGAGTGGGGTGGGGGTGGGGGGGGGGGGGGTGCTCCTATTAGCTGATCAGCGCTGACACACTGCAAGCCATCGGCGCGTTGCCGTGCCGACCAGGGGCGTCCCGGAGGCACCAGTCATCTTTAATAAAGGGGTTTCCGTCTCCCGCGCGCCGGTTGGCCTTTTGATAGAACCCGTGGGCTGATTGGCCCCGCCTCCTGCCGGCCAGGTGGCAGGGCCACGCCGGCTACCCGAGGTGCTCCATGGACGGTTCCGTGCTGGCGTGAGGCATCAGGGTGAGGACACGGCCTCCGAGTCACTCCACTTCTCTGCCGCCTCTTTCCAGTCTGCGTGTCGGCAGCGTGGAGAGTTCACCTGAGACGTCCTTGCTCCGACCCGATTGTCTTTTTTTCTTCTTTTCTCCCTGCCGGAGACTTTTCTGTACCTGAAAGGTTGCACGAGGCTTGATGAGATCCTCAGAGAACCCTTCGTATTGCATGTTATATAGATATGGTTGTATATTATGGGCACTGAAGTGTCCTTTTTCAGGGACGCTACGGGGGCAGGGATTATAAACCACAAGCTGTGTGACAAAGGTGAAAGTGAAATTCGGCGTGTGAAGACGTGAGGTGAGGCCGGGCTCCTCCACCATCAGAAGCTTGAGAGAAATGTACTTCAAAGTGGAGGGAAACAGAGTGTGGCAAACTTCTAAAAATAGGCATCGACGCATTTCAGACATTTCAGCCTTCATCGGGGCACGCTAGTGGACTCCTTATCTCTCCACTCCAAGAGTTCCTCGGTTCTTGGAGAAGTTTTTAACCTTGTTATACCACCGCAATCTTCTCCGGAAGACCGGCTACGTTCCTAACAGCATAATTATTACATTGTACACGAGAGGCTTATTTTTATTTGATGACGTCGTCCCACTTGGCCAGGTTGCTAGAGAGTTGCATCATGATGGGGGCGAGTAGATCAAATAAACGCACCATGAATAATTACTGTATTTATTTTTTCCCTCAAACCTTTTCACCAGATGTCAGGAACGCTCCATGTGTTCCCCCTCGTCACGTCGCAGTGCACCACGTCATCCATGGTCTTTGTTTGGAGCAGCCGTCTTTTTGCGGTCGGTCAAAGAGATCCCATTGGTTGACGGTCGGGTAGTCAAAGGCGCAGGTGATGAGGACGGATGACATGGATGGAGGACTGTCCTGGTAGAGGTGATACACCGGGAGACACGCTTCAGCAGTCCGCTGTGTGTCGTCCTGTGGGCAGGAGTAAATACCTGCTGTGTTGTTGTTCTTTCAGCTTCCCCCCCCCCCCCTCCCGTAATGTAATAACACAAGCTCCTTCTGTTTCTTTTCACAAAATGCTCACGTTGTGCGAGTGGAGACCTAATCCATAACCTTCTGCATGATGATGGGAATCGAAGGCTTGGATACAATATTTTAAAGTTCATGCAGTATTCATATTCCTGAGCCTTGAGCTTGTGCCTCTCTCTCTCTCTGAATCGTGTGTGTGTGTGTTTGTGTGTTTGTGTGTGACAATTGCAACTGTGGCAACTTTTGACCGGGTTTGACCGAGGAAGTTGAAGGCTTTCTCCATGACGGACACACTGAGGGAAGAGGAAAGTGAGCAAGAGGGACGTCTGAGAAGGCGACGTCACAGTGACGTCATTCGGGTTATTTCAGCTTGGCCTGCGTTTGAAACTGGAGGTGTGGAGTTTGAAAGATGTGGGAGCTTCCCAGGCAGGAAAAGTATACCAAAAACAGGCTATTTGTTGTATTATGGGACATTTAGACTAGTGTGTATTTTTGGAGCTTTAACCCACACTCGGGACTAAAAGCTGGGCCAAAAAGGCGGTTTGAAAAATGTTGGAAAACTTATTTCACGCACATAACCGTGAACATTAAAGAAGCCTAGCACGGTATGACGTTCATCTGTAATTCTGCATACAAATATTAATTTATTGTTCTGTCTTGCTGTATTAAAAGGAAAAAAAATATCACTCCATCACATTTTTTAAACAACGACGCTCACCTCCTGTATTCAGACAGACACACACACAGACACACACACCATCCAATATCCTGTCGACGTCTGAATGACAGACACATCTCAGCTTGCTCTATCTCCCCTTTTATTTTTTTAATACACCGTTGTATCTGATAACAGCTGCATTGCCTGAAAGCGCCACCGGCGCCTCACTGGAGACATGCGACAAAACCTCCTGGAAAAAAGAAAACTCATTCCCACGATAGCCGTGTAGGTCAGACTGCAAACACATTTCATACACACTTTGTTTTTGGATGTTCTGAGCAGGGTTTCGAAAAACATTTTAAAAAAAGCCGTATCTGTCTTTAGAGTGTATCTGTAAACGTTGACGACATTTGTGTCTACACAGCAACGTTTAGACCGCGAATGCAAATACATTTTGAATTGAAGAGACCGAGATGTTTTTCGCCTCCACTCAGCCAAAGTGAGTCCGTTTTTGGAAACGCGTCTGATGTCCGAAAGCTGGCGTTGACCACGGTGCTTCTCCACCAGATCGACAGCATTCTAAGAAGGCGGGGGAAACAACCACACAGAGTTTGTATTTTGTTCAGCTGAATCTGCAGTGCCACGTCTAAGCTGTATACGTTATCAATACCTCCGTTATTTTCTCTTTCACCAGAGAAAACAAAAGCAGGGGATTTCACCGGGGAGGCTGTGATTGTAGGACAAAGCCAAACGTGGCTGCGATGACAAACCCTCTAATGTCAGGGAGGACCGGGGTGATTACAGGACAAGAGAAGGGAACCTAGACATTAGGAAGGAAGAGAACCGCAGGAGAGGGTGACGACATGACGGAGAGAAGATGCTCTGCAGAGACCGGGGGGGGGGAGGGGAGGAGGAGTCAAGATGCTACAGTCTGTGTGTGTGTGTGTGTATGTGTGTGTGTGTCATACCAGCTGGTTGAAGACATTGGAATGAATCGAGCTTCATTAGAGGCCTGTAAAGGATATGTCATGTAAATGTTCCTTGAGGCAAAATCAGAAGATTTATGAGGATAAACACAAAGTTCTGAGTTTTCCACTCTGATTCGGGGCGTTAAAGATCCGATTGGAAGGATTAAATAAATAGACGCTCTCTCTCGCTCTCTCTCTTAATCTTGTAACTTTTGCGTTTACAAAAGATTTCATTTGAGTTTGCGTGCGTGAGCCTTTTCCCGCCACCCAACTCGCTTCTTCCTCCGAGATTAAAACATGCCCCTTCAGCTTTTGCATCTGCGGTACTATTTTAAGGGTGGGGGGGGGGGGTTAGGGAGGTAAAAATAAATAAAAACTGCGGGGTGAAACAAGGTTCACTAGATCAATTTTTTAAACTTTTCATTCCCGAACTGAATCATAGTTCAACGATTTGAGAAACCCTGGAGTTTACAGAATCTTTCCCTCCTGCATTGTGGCTCCACCAAAGCGTGTTTCGACACCGTGCCGGACTAAATCTGACACGTGTTCAGCTTCGTGTGCGGCTGTAGTGTTGTTGTCTCCTCGTGGCTGAGCCCTCCGTCAAGAGTCGTCAGGTTCTTGTGAGAGTGCAGCTTGTTCGCAGGTGCTTCAACAGTACCCATGTCTTCGTCTCCGTGTGTGTGTATGTGTGTGTGTGTGTGTGTGTGTGTCTCTGTGGTAGATTACGGAACACCTGAGCAGCCAAATGGAAATCTCGCCCATGCTCCTCTCTCTGCCCCCAGAGGTGTATTCAGAGCGTAAGAGCCGAACACACAATATAATGTTATCACCCGCTCACTGAGTGCGAGGGGAGAAGGAGGGGGGAGGCGGGGGGGGCGAGGAGATAGAAAAAGAAAGGCAGTGGGAAATCTGTGAATAGGAGCAGAGCACCCAGCAGACACAGAGGAAAACATTTAAGAAAGTAAAGGACTGGAAGAGGAGGGAGAAAGACTGACCGACGTATGAAGGAGCCCTGAGTGGTCAAGGAGGTGCAAAGAAACGTCGAGAGTCGGGTAGAAGGGTAAATCTGTGCATGTGCTTGCCTACTACCCACAGGACTCAGGGGACAGGAAGTAGGGAGGCGGAGCATCAGGGGTCCATCAGTGTGTCACAGCGAGGATGAACCGCAGAGATGGAGTCTGCTTCCTCTCTGCGTCTCCTCTTCTTCATTCAAGCATGAAAGAGCGTTTGTGTTTGAGTGCATCCTGGCTTCCTTCTCTTCTATCGGTTGCGGTACGAGATTCAAGATGGTTTAGTCTGAAGATATAACCCTCGGGGGTCATGATTCACTACCATCTAGTTTTCTGGGGGGGGACATTTAATTTGGTTTAAAATGTAAGGAATTTGTTTGTGATCCGTTGACTACTTGAAAAAAATGTGCGTATGTGTTCGACTGACCTGCTGACTCAAAGGTGCCGTCTATGTTCCCTCCATAATTAGAACCATCATGTATTATTTTTATGAATTCACGGTTACTGTACATGAGTTCCTTTCCAGGGTTTTTATAGGAAACCGTGGGATCTTTAAAATGGGGTTTCTTGCGTTTAGTCTTTTCCACATCTTTCAAGACGTGTTACAGTTAAGTCGCTGAATTCCTGAGATTTAGCGCAACTAAATGAACAGAAAAACCCGGCCAACTAAAAGTCCACCACATAACCTCCTGTTAAAAAAAACTAAGTAACTTATTGTTTTTACACTTTGGTTTTTCATCTTACTCTGAGCAAGAAAGTTTAGTTTCCCCCAAAAACATCAAAGTATTCCTTTACCAACTGCCCCCAGTAACCCAACATGTCATCATATCTTAATATTAAGGTATTTGCTTTAACCCTCCTGTTACCTTGAGGGTCAATTTGACCCCATTCAATGTTTAATGTCGGTGTTCTTTGGGGTCAATTTGACTGTGTCAAACATTTAAGAAATATCAACTTTTTTATATATTTAAAGGGCTATTTAGGTAGTCAACAAACAAACATAAAGTACCTCACACTTAAACTTGGGAAACAATCTTAATTCTAATAATTTTCTGGAGGTTTTAATTGCTGGGGTCAAATTGACCCCGAGGGTAAAATATGTTAGTAAATGTAAAGGTAACCGGAGGGTTAAACCCTTTCAATGTTGGAGTTATCCACACCTGTGGAATGGCGTTGCCCTACTCTCCTTCCGTGGGGTTTCTCAGCATGGAGCCGTTACCACATCCAGCTCTGGTCTGCTTCGGTGGCCAGGCGTCGGGCATTCCTCTGTTCTGTGCGGACACTGCCAGTTAGCTGACCGACACCTCAAAGCTCCATTTAACTTGAAAGGAAACCACAACAAAAGACTTCCATTTCCTCGTCTGCCTTCTTGGCTTGTTGTTGTCCCGGTTCGGAGCGGCTCTTTGACCGGAGACAAACGGCCCTTCCAACGAGTTTCTGCAGAACGCGTTGTTGCCGCTCGGAGGCCGACACGAGGCTCGCTCCCTGCAACGGAAGCTGCATATTCGTTGGCACCATTGTCGAGTGGCGGTTTGCCTTTTCATCGCATTCTCCTCGTAAACCCTTAGTTGAGTGAATTGTAGGCCAACTGGAGCGGCTCCAAGACATTTTGTTGCCGGCTGACGAATTGCGACTTTGAGATTCTTTTTTTGTGTCGCCCTCTCTCTTTTTATTGGTTGAATTATCTCTCTTTATTGGTCGGTTGTCTTTGTGTCGCTAAATGCGACGGTTCAGTTCCCCAGCTTTATGATGAGGACTGGGAGAATCCAGAGAGGCTGGGACCAACCACTCCCTAACGCCTCCTTTGTGGGGAGACCAGCCCATCCCTCTTCTTCTCCCTGGTCCAAAGATCTGAGCTGTGATTTCCCTCCAGGGGGATTTTATAGAAACACCGAAAGCTCTATTACACCAAAAGCCAAATGACACGATAACAAATGGCATCCTGCTCTCCAACCTCATCTACAGGGTCCTCTCTTTCTGCTGCGCTTTGCCTTTCTAGATCTCTCTTGAGAAAACTGCCTTTTAGATCTGTAAGTCATATGCATATAAATAGTGTTCTAGGTCACAGAACAGGGAATAAGGCGATTCCTTTAACCGTCGGTCCACAATCACTCCGAATCCCGTCGCTGTGAATCCTCACCCCTTCCCTCTCTCCTTTGTCTGCAGTCATGGCTCCAGAGGTACGGCTACCTTCCTCCCGCAGACCCCAGGATGTCGGTGCTGCGTTCTGCTCGAGTCATGCAGTCCGCTATCGCTGCCATGCAGCGCCGCTACGGCCTCAATGTCACGGGCTCTCTGGACAGCAGCACGATAGGGTGAGTCGCACCTTGAAGACGGGACTTTTGAGTTCTGAGCTTTCGTCATGATGAGGTTACTGAAAAGATAAGTGAACGTGGGTGGAGGTTATAAGAAATTTAACAAAAAGGAAGACACTCAGTCATTCGATGACTCCATAGGAGGTTAATGTAAGTACAAAGAAGCGGCGATGTTTAATTTAGTCGTGTAAAAAGCCATTTCTTGTACATGCTACATTTGAAATCTACAGATTTCCAAACAAATGACGGGCGAATATAATGTCTCAGTTTCCGAAGTGTGATTAATTATTTAAGAAGAGCCAGGAGACGGGCACCACCCTCCGATGTTATTCCTGCTTGACTTTTACTGGATTTGATTGAACACTACGAGCGGAAATTTGAAGTCGCTCTGACATATAAATAAAGAAAACGGGGAGTGAACAACAACCCGCTGGGTAAAACGTGCAGTCAGCGAACAAGTGGTGGCTAAAGATTGTTGAAACTCACAAAGACGTCTTCAAGACGGGGGACGAACGGGAACCGAGTGTCTCATCCGTCCCGTTTTGTATTCTGCCAGGCGACCAGAGGGGTTTCGCCAAGACACTAATTCACCCGAACATGGATTTAGTGGAGCGTCTTAATTTGATCAAAGGGGGCCTTTCACAGAGAGAACACCTCTGTTGTCAGATCAAAGGCTGTCAAAGCATCAGAGGGGAACGGCGGTCGGTTGCTCCTCCCACGATCGGTTGAACCGTAACGCAGCAGACGAGGATGACCTGGGTTTAGAGGAGGAAGAACTCTTTGTTGTCACCACGACCACGAGAAGAGATCTCTTTGTTCCCTGTTGGGCGTAGTGGAGGGTCAACCCCACCTGAGGCCTGTATCAGAGCTTCTTTATCAAAGTATACTTTACAATCAGAATCTAAGTCACATTACGTATATGCAAAACAGACGATGTTCAGTATTTGTAGTTCCAGGGATGTGCTCTTGTTTTTGAAGCCGCTGCCCAGTTTTAACCCTCTGGCCGTCATCATTTTACCTGCAAATCACGCCCAAAAAACAAACAGTGTTCACTGACATTTGTCCCGACGAACAGCGAAACGCCAACCGCGCCACAAATGGCGATGAGCTGGAATCGCCCGCTGAGCCGTAAGGTGGCGATGTGGTGGCCGGCGGTTTGAATGCAGACTGCTGCCCCACCGCCGGGCGGAGACGGAGTGAAATGTGATCCGCTAACGGTGTGCCTGTGTTTCTCTCCCCCTCCCCCTCCCCCTCTTCTCTTCTCTTCTCTTTGGCGAAGCAGCGATAACACGATAAGGTGAGGGCGTCTCTTGTGTGTGACACGTGTGCTTCATCTGTACAGCGGAGAGAATTGGGAGGAATTGCACGTGTTTGGCATTCACGTGTTACGCATGCATCTCATTCATGTCGCGCTTGATATGAATCGTTGCCCCGCCCCTCAACAAAGTCTGCATCTGGGTCAGAATTTGAAAAACAAGGAATAAAAGGAGTGCGGCAAAGATGCGCTCGTAGAATGACGATTTTGATTTTGTTTTCCTTGCAGGTGGATGAAGAAGCCAAGATGTGGGGTCCCTGACCAGATAGGAGGCGCATCCAAATTCAGTGTCAGGAAACGGCGGTACGCCCTCACCGGACAGAAGTGGCAACACAAACACATCACGTACAGGTGGGCGGTTTGTTGGCTCGATGGAGCAGCAGCTCTTCGAGTTTCCCTAGCTCCCAGTTTCCCCCCCAATCCCCCAGAACCACCCTGACATGCGGCGGCAGTCCCACACACCGAGCCGTCAACGGGGCTTTTGTCAAGTTTTAACGACATGCGGCTAACGAGATTGACCCAGTGTGCGCCGACAGACCCGGAGAGATGACTTGCATCGGCACACACGCCGAGGCGTGTGCACACAAACGGGGGCTTCATGACTTAACCAGTGTCGTTGACCTTTTCATTAGGATGCACATTCCTTTGAGAGACGGCAACTGTCTGCGGACATTTCTTTTCACGCAGTTCTTTTTTTTCTTCCTTTCCTGCCCTTTTTAATCTTTAATCAACTGTAACTCATTTAAAACTGTCAAATCGTGGTCGAGCTTCTGTCTGTCGGCTTTTGTGCTCAGACATTTCCCCCATTTCCTCTTGTGGAGCCAAGGAGCCACTGCTGAGCACAGCATTTGGTTTTATGTAATGGACAGAAAGCTGCAACCAGCACACACTACAAAGACCATGTTGTTTAAAGCCGGGGCTGTACGAGAACCGGCCTCATCCTCTGAACAAGCAACTAAAAATGGGAAAAGAGTGTACATATTACATTACATGTAATTTAGCTGACGCTTTTATCCAAAGCGACTTACAATCCTGTTACATTCATACACTGTAGACGCAGCTACAGGGAGCAATTCAGGGTTAAGTGTCTTGCTCAAGGACACATCGACTAGGGCGGGGATTGAACCTCCAACCCCCTGATTGAAAGACGGACCTGCTAACCACTGACCCATAGACACATATAAGAGCCATACATGCATCAGAGATCTCATCACCAAATTCTGACATGCGGCTTTATGAGTAATAACGTATGGGACAATGTGTTGTGTAATACTCTCCCCGTTGGCTTAGCGAGGTCAGTAGCCAGGATTCTGTAGTATTGCATACATACCATGCCGATGCTTGCCCCCAGGCCCGTGTTTCATGGGATAATCCTAAAGAAGTGGGCTTGTTTTTTTTCCTTCTTCTCTGTTCTGAGGGATAAATGTATAAGCATTATTACATGCTAAATATAGTCTAGTGCATCAGCCACCTACAGCTGACATCGGGCTTGTACATCACTGATGGCAGAGCAGCCCAGATTCAGGCCGCTTCGTTTCTCTCCTTCAAACATTACGCTGGGACGGGATTTGGAGTTCGTTTCACGAGTGCACGGTTCCCCTGTGACGGCACAGATTTGAGGAGGAGAAAATGCTAAAAAGTGGAGGAGTTGATAGGTGGAATTGGTAGGGCGGCTGAAGGAGTCGGGGGGGGGGGGTCGGAGGAGAAGCAGCAGCTGCAGAGAGAAAGAGATGAGCTGAGAGGAGGAGAGGAAACCCCAGTGGGAAGCAGAAGGTGCTCTCTGACAGATTAGGGTTATGTAATCGGTGTGTGTGTGTGTGTGTGTGTGTGTGGGGGGGGGGGTTGTACATGGATGTGGGCCTGGCCCCCAGTCAGAAGTTGGATGTGCCTGCAGCTGCTCTTTTTAACTCACATTTGTGCAATGGAGAAAGTTTGAAAATGTTACACGATTTACATCTTCTAAATATTGTCCCAAAAAAAGATTTTAGTTTTTTAGTTTTGGTGTTGATAATGTTGTACTTGGGGAAGTTGCTGAGGTCTATGAAGGTTGATGTTGAGTAAGAAAACATGAGCAGTCAGACAATCAACTAACTGTTGGTTTGTTGTGGTGTCCAATAAACACCTTAAGGAAGTCATCATTTCTCTTTTGTCATAGTATGTTGCACTGTGCTTATAAAATGAGGTTAGAAATTGAACACAATCCCAGTTCTGTACACATTTTAGGCGCCGATCACAGCAGCCGTCGCCGACGGAGGGGAAGCTGGCTGGCTGGTTGTTAGCTGACGCGATCAATGAGCCAATACGACAATAAGCTGCGCGAGCTCAGGCTCGTATTCAAACCACCAAAAACTAAGGACGGAGGAGGTTACGACTCAAGCCATCGGCCAGGATTTTTTTCCGTCCACCGGACAGAACAAAAACCTCTCTCTGGTAAGATGCGTGGGAGGGTATGTCTCTATAAACAGAAACATTGGTAGGTAAAACAACCAAAGTCTACTACATACTCGTTCCGGACCTGGGACCTGGACTCGACCCTAATGAAGCATGTGTCCCTACATGGCTGCAGGCTGTTTAGCAGTTACAGTAGTCATTCGTGCTGTGCTAACACGCGGACATCTCTCGGGGCGATCAGCGAGCAGAGTCGCACCACCCCGAGGCTGCTTTCATGTGGGGGGGACTCAAAGCAAACCGCCTGAGAAAGGTCTGTCACATTTTCATAATTGAATCCTTCATTTCCTCCTGGTGGCAGGTTGAGTGAAGTGCGACTGTAAAACCGAATTTCCACAGCCCGGGGTCTTTAATTGAAGTCACTCTCTCTCCCCCTACAAATCTTCTTTATCATTCAAACGATAAATCGAACGGCTCGTAACTAATTGTTGAAAATGAACCAACTTTGTCGTTTGGGAAGTATAACCAATGCAAGGCCACCCCAGGGTGTGTGCTAGTTTGCATGGAGCCACATGCAGCACTTTGCCGTGGGGAGGCACTAATTAGCTTTGTCATGCCGACGGTTCTCCCTGCATGCGGCTCCTATGGTGGCAGATGAGTTGCATCCGGAGTCATTATCACCTCTCAGCACGCAGTTTGAATATTTGACATGAGAGCAGAGCAGGTTGGGGTTTCTTTCATTTGTCGCCTCGCAGCCTCTGTCACACAGACACAGGGTGAGGGAGGTAATGGAATCGGATGCAACCCTCTTTTTATTCCTTAAGGGGCCACAGACGCTGCTCAGACCTTCTGTTGTAACCCCAGACAGGAAGGACATGGACAGGATTCACGGAGAACGCTCGCGGTGCCACAACCGGTTTGCTTCATGTTCATCTCAGAGAAAACACTTGTGCCTTCGCAGACACTCCCCGGGGTCAGTTGATATTGATATGAAAGCTAAAGATATGACAGTCTTGTACTTCTATCTGCGCTTCAAATGACAGAAGGGCCATTTAGTGTTGCCTCCAGAAGAGGCCCCAATCAGACAGAGGCCGTTTGCTTCCTCCACAGCCAACAGTCGCCCTAACGACGCTGCACTTGATGTTTCGGTAATTCGAGAGTCCTGGTAAATCTTGAGATACGAACATTTATTACCCACCCTTGTCTGAGGACGGTTGAGGACACACATACATTTCCATTATATTCTCTATTAAAATTCATATCACCGATGGCGAATCTCAAACGCGGTCGACAACACGCCATCAAAACAGGATTGTTGTCGCTTTTCGACTTCAGGCCCTTTTATTGTTTTTCAGCTGATTGTTTTTGGGTGCAACGTTCCACAACCTTCCTGCTTTGGTTCACTCTCAGCGCTCGCCCCCGTGTTGTTTTCCGGCACTGCAGACAGATGTTTTTAGGAAAAGAGGACTGTTGAAACCTTTTGTACAAACGGCAGACCGAAAAAGCGAGCAAGTAGAGCCAAACATGTCCCTCCAGGGTCGGTGGAGACCAAAACTAGAGCTAAAAGAGGAGTAAACCGTGGACTCACTGCCATCAGCTGGACACAAAGGTGACCTTTAAATGAGCGCTGCTCAATGTGGTCATGAGTTTGCTCACCTGTCCGTCGGAGGCTGATCACGTGATCATTTGTCAAAGTTGTGAAAGAGCACACAGAGAAATATAAACAGTTTATTTTGTATGAGAACATTTTAAATGAAATCGCCGGCTATTCAGTGACACTCCATTTATATTTCATAACCAGCCTTTATGCTTCCCTTTTTCACTGAGTTTGATTCAATAATTAATCTTAGATGGCATTCAATATAAATATGCACCATTATAAATGTGCCTTGCAGCAGTCGACCCTCCACGCAAAAGAAGACGGAACGGAAAATGACACTGATAATATTTATTCCTGTCATGGGAAATGACAGCCAAACAGATGCTGTGAAGACCCCAATGAAGAAGGGAAGCAGAGAGAGAGAGAGGAGGTTAGAGGAGACAGGCTGGATGAGAGGAGGAAAAAGGGCATTCTGAGCAAAAAGAGAAAATAGTAATACATTTGCACTTTATTTGCACTCAGGCGCAAGATGACATTGAGTGTTGTGTGTGTGTGTGTTTACAGGCGTTTAAGTTGGATGGTGATGTATACTATACCGATCCGTCTATGCCGAGACCAACCGCGTTTTAATAGAGCGCGTCAGGATATTTTCGGAGCGGATAAAGTGGAGTCAGGTTTTCGTGATTGCCCAAACAAGACCGGGGCTCTCAGCAGGCAGTGGGCTGTTGATAATCCCTAATTAGAAAATAAATTCCAGTGGCGGGGAAACTGTGCCGTCTTCTCCACACCTGCAGCGACTCGAAGCGGCTCTGGAGGACTCGGCTGTTCTCACTCTCAAATCGCTTTATTTAGGTTGGCGAACACGATGAGTGTAGAAACGGGGGCGTGCCGTGAAAAAACGGTGATCTTGATGGTTTTTTTTTACTATTCATTTTTTGTGCATACTATGAGCTTGACATCGAGTGGTATTTATTTATTTTTTTAGCCATTGTGTTGGTTTAGTTTAGTCTGTTCAGACCAGTTTACACTGGATTTGCTCAGCCTGACACGAAGATCTGGTTGTGTGAAATGTCGACGAAGATCTCCGTCTTCCCCCTCTACCTTTTCTCATCCCGCATCTCGTTTCCCCCGCAGCATAAAGAACGTGACGCCCAAAGTGGGCGCGGAAGAGACCCACGACGCCATTCGCCGGGCCTTCGACGTCTGGCAAAATGTGACGCCGCTGCGCTTCGAGGCGGTGCCCTACAGCGAGCTGGAGCGCACCAAGAAGGACGTGGACATCACCATCATCTTCGCTTCGGGTTTCCACGGCGACAGCTCGCCGTTTGACGGCGAAGGCGGCTTCCTGGCCCACGCCTACTTCCCAGGGCCGGGAATAGGGGGCGACACACACTTTGACTCGGACGAACCGTGGACACTGGGCAACCCCAACCATGACGGTAAGCGCCGAGTTAAGCTCTTTGGGCGACTTTAGGACTTTTACACGAGAGGGTGTCACAAAGAAAAAGAAGGTCTGTCACCTGGAATGAATACATGTGGATGTCGAATATGTCGGGTTGCTATTTTCATTTCGGGCTACGACCTCGTCTCTCAACCTGTAAATGAACCCAGAGCAGCAGGGGGGGGACAACAACTCGTCCTCTTAGGGAACAAAGTCCCAGCGCCATGTGAACAGCGGCGGCGAGAAGTGACGAGAGTAACACAGACTTGCAGCCTACAGCTGCGAGCCAGGGTGGAGCTTTTGACATGAGCAACGGCAGCAGTGGAGCTTTGATGTGAGCGTGGCGGCGGCAGCAATAGAGGCTGCTGGCTGCTTCTGTGCGCCACAAGGATATTGGTTTTTACTGGTCAGTTGCCCGGTCCTCTCTCTCTATTCATCCAAGCCTGCTGGCGGGTGAATACAGCAATCACTGCAACTCTCACTCCGCCGCGACCCCGAGCCCGTCCCTCGCTGAGGACTTGCCCTCCGAGTTTTACAGCTTGTCAGGCCGCTTGTAAGCCTTCAGCGGGGTCCGTAAGTCCCTCGGTTGTGTGGGCTGCATATTGAGCAGCTGTGTTACCGTTTGGCGTTGTGGCGAGGTCCGACAGGCCTCCTCTGGTGTGTGTGTGTGTGTGTGTGTTTGTGGCAGCCAGTCAACTAAGCTCCCAGGATGAACTCTGACCCCTGTGCAGTCGACTGCAACGTGATGAAAGAGACTTTGAACAAGAGTTGATGGAGATATACATGGAGGAGTGAATGGAAGAAGGAACAGAAATAATGTAAAAGACGCAAGGAAAGTAAAGGATCAAATGAAGTGAAGAAAATACAAGTTGGCGGGAAAGTTCAATGGATTCTTTGTTAATATTCTTCTGGAAAACAGGGCAACGTGTTTCAAATGTGTGTCTCGGATGGTAAAATGTGTTTTTCATCGTCCTTTTTTACTCCTCTGCCCCGTGGTCCACCGCCGGGAAGACTCAAAGAGTCAAAGAGTCACGGCCGTCACCCGAGTTGCGAGTCGAAAAACAACGGCAGGCATGATGGGGGACACTCAGGAAATCAGGACACAAATACATGGAGGGAAGACGCACCAAAAGCAGAGCGTAGTATCGGGAAGGCAGAAGAGATGACGCGGGGTGAAAGAGAGGATGAGAGAGAATGGCAGAGTATCTCGAGACAAATATTGGAGGTTCAAGAGCTCACTAGAGAGAGAGACGGCGAAGGGAAAGACGGAGAAGGCAACGCAGCAAGGAAAACATTTGAAGAGGAGATGGGAGAGAGGAGGCGAGTGGGGGCTGTGGAGCGCCGGTAATAGAAGTGAGGAGCCGGCTCACGAAGACTGAATTCCAAGTGGAAGCGGAGCGGCTTTTGTCCGCTCAGATAATGTCGTGAACGGCTATATTTCAGACTTCTGAAGGATGCGTAGTTTGATCGAACTGAAGAATCGCTCCCGTAAAGCCGACAGCGATCACCTCCAGTGAACCGCTGACGCACCTCCTGCTTCCTTGGCCACGCGATCGGCTCCGAGAACGTGTGTGTTGTCGTCGGCCCTGCTGTCGCGCCTCGGAGGAAGGAGAAGCAGCTGTCATTGAGGGCTATGATTCACCCCCTTCAACACTCTCTCTCTCTTTCTCCATCTCTATCTCGAGCTCTAGCTACCCCTCGGTACAATAATAATACAGCCCTGCTGCAGCCCACGCGTCTATGAAAGCATCCCATAATGCACGCTGTTCTGTTACGAACTCACAGCTGGCTTTCTTGCCAATGCATGAACATGCACTGGCAATATCCTGCCTGCCCTCTACGGAGGGTGTGTGTGTGTGTGTGTGTGTGTTTCTTTGAATGTTCATAAAAGCCTGAAGATGCCCAGAGACAATGTTTTATGTTTTGAATTTCTACTATTTACATTCCAAATAATCCTACAAATAACGGGTACAGTTGGTGTGTGTGTGTGTGTTGCATTTTAATACACAAGGTTTGATCTCAGCGCTCTGTAAAACTGAAAGCTTGGCATAATGCAATAAAAAGTACATTACAGGTTTGAATGCTGCTCTCTAAAAGCCCAGCCAATGCTGATATCAATATAAGTACTTGATTATGATTAAAGACCCACAATATATTGAGGAAATATTAATGTTTTACATAAGGATGCAACATATATCAAACAAACATTTAGTGGAAGAGAAACGTTGAATAAATCACTTTACTGAGCAAAAAGCTGTATCAGAAATGAATTAAATGGTGAATGGAACCGTGAATATTCAGCATTAAACATCATCTGGGTAATATTTGTCGATAAAAAAAGACAGAACTGCAATAAAGTCCGACGTACATTAAAAAAATGATTGCTTCAGTTCGCTGCGCCGCAATTTCATTTGCAATTTCTTTAGCATACACTCTGTCATCATCGCAGTAATCAAATCAAATAAACTGCAGCAATTCCATCAGAGGGGTCACTGACTGGCCAAAAGAAACAAGAATTAAATATGACGCCATATATCAGCCGAACCAAAAGATCACCTGCTGCAGCGAGCGGATTGGAAAGCATCGGAGGGCTTTCAGACCGACAACACACCTGCGTCTAAAAAGAGACACGAGGTGCTGCTCTGGTAACTCGCCCACCTCCTCTCTCTCCTCCCGTATCCATGGGTTGGAGGATACAGCTGGGAAGGATGTAATTTTAGCTCATAGCCGCACATGATGTATTTACTCTCTCTCTCTTAGTCTCCTCTCCATTTGTGTGTGTGTGTTTTTTTACATTTTTTTAAAGTTACGCACTGTAGATAAGCTCCTGTCCAGTAAACTGTCACTCCTAATCCCCCCCACGCTGTTGTCGAGAAGGATCAGTTGTCCCGGCAACCATTGACAGCATTGCACCGTGGCTGTTATTCTTGTTTTTTTGATGATGACGTCACTGATGCACGCTGGAGGATTAATCCCAGCCTGCACGGCGATAAACACTCAAACAGCGTTCATGTGCTCAAACACACACTTTTTTTCTGTCTCTCTCACACACACACACACACACGCATGCGTTTCTGCACCGTTCCGCACTTTTCGGCACACATGGCAGAATTAGGTTCTTACTGGGATTAGCCAATGGAAGTTTAAGACGTGGGTTCACGGTATACAGCGGCTGCTTTCTATAAATTTGATGCTTTTTTCACGGAGAAGAGAAAGTGATGTGACGCACCAACAAATACAAAAGAAGCTAACTGCCCCGTCATTAAGAGGGCGGGACTGAGCTGAGGTTTTTGTTCTCCTTCGTTGTCGAGCCGCTCCGGTTGCAGCGGCAGCAGCGACATCTGTGAAGCGATGACTGCGAAGGATCTTTGGCCAAGTGAGTCTCAGTGAGGCTGCGCATCAACTGCCTCCTTTTCACAAGAAACACGTGCTCTGGTTGAATACTTTTCTGTGCAGCCCATCATGCCTGAGAAGAAGAGTTCGGCGCACAGAGGTTTGGAGAAATCCGTTTCCATGAAGACGGACTTTACCCAGTCGCACCCCTCCCTCCTCTCACGACGGCCGTGTGGTGCTGCCGCTGGAGGAAATGGAGCTTGCAGTCGAGGGGAAGGAATTTAGTTGAAGCAATGTTGAAAAATTCACAAACGCTACCCACGGCGGATCAGAGAAGCACTTTCGGCTTTGAGGGAATTGTTTGTGGGTTTAATCCCCCAGGAATCAAACTCCGACGGGTCTCGTTAGCGAAGTGGAACACACGTGACACAATAAGTAAATTGGGTATCTACATCCTGGAAGTTGGTGAATGTCCTTGGACGTGTTTGTACATCCCTCCCTCTCTCTCTGTCTATATCATTTCATTTCACACTGTAAGATTTCACACATTATTGCGTAAAGGATTGCACAATGATTGCCGCTTGCCTATTTTAACCAGGATGATGCAAAGTGAGAGAAAACAGGAGAGGAGTGCGCGGGGGTGGCTGATAAGCCAATCTCCCCATTGAGAGAGAGGGAAACATCGCCGCCGGCAAAGCAGAGAGACGTTGTCCAGGAGCTCCTTTAGCTGCCTCACATTCCTGGACTGCTTGGCTTTAGAGGGTGATTGATGAATAGCCACGATGGATCAATAGATGGAAGGATGGATAGGTGCTTCAGAGAATAAGCTAAAGGCATAATCGGTTGTGAAGGGTGAGGGCGAGAGGTTGGATCGGAAAAACTTTAAGCATGGAGGTTGCAAAGATGAAATGGGATCGGATGAGACATCCTGGAAAAGGTTTCAACAAAGGGGGAAATCCTGAGGCTGGAGAGCAGAAAGGAGAGGATTGCGGAGGGATTTAGCGTGAACACAGGATATGGGGGGCGGAGGACAAAACCCTGGAACTGGAGATTCAGACGATTAGATGGTCTTCTGAAAAAGGGAGCGCATTCGCAGGAGGCGTTTGTGTTGGACATTTTTCCCTCTCCGCAACAAAAAGAGCGAGAGGAGAACAAGCAGACGCTCACCCCGGGCTCCATCACGAGGTCATCTCTGTGGGCGGAGGCTGCCGTGTTTTTCTTTGTGAAAAATCAAAGCGATGCACGCAGGTATACAGATAAGACGGATTCCATTTTGAATTTGAGTCACACTGAGGCAGATTGGACGATGAAAAAAGAAAGAACAGCTCGGCCCAGACTTAAAAAATGAATCACTGCCACTGCATACCATGACGTTAAGCAAACACCCAGTCTCACCCGAGGGTGACTTATAAGGCCTGGTATGCCCTCAAGGACCTCCAGTTGTATCACTGAAAACTATGCAACATAACACAGCATGCGAGCTGGACCTACACACAGGAAATGAGAGATTCCAGGGCTTTATTTATTTCTCACCCTTGCCCCCACAACGGGCCAAAGAGGTTAGAAAAACACACGGTCGCCAGGTGGAAGAATACGCCGCGGTATTGGGATTGGATAACCGGGTGGATGTTGGTGGGGCACTCGATACCAGAGCGGTGATTGGCCGAGGGAGGGGTCGTCGAGACACGCTCGACATCGATCGGCTGATTGATTGTTGGTTATGGGAGAGAGCTTGGCTCCCTGGCATCGATTGGCAGAACGGTTCATCATCGCCGTCCACTCCTGGAACTCGATTGGACGCTCAAAGCGACCTTCATTTTGGAGCAGAGTATCCTCGCAGAGCAGGCGTCGTCACGGGGAGCGGTCTCAGGACCAGCCGGGGTGTTGTGAGAGGAAGTTTAAAAAAAGCATATGGTGTCATTGCAGGTTTATTTTTAGGTTGCTCCTCCTAGTGGGCGATGAGGAGGAAGCAGCGGACGCTTTTCCACCCGGTTTCTCCTTTTCTTTGCTCCTCCTCCCTCGGGTTCAGGAGGCTTAGTTGTCATGTCGATTTCTAATTTTCCAAAGCTCTGTTCAAGGTATTGAAATAATAATGACTGCTAATGAAACTGACAAACTGGAATAATAACAACACTAATTCAGATATCCTGGAGATGGTTTATCTACTTCAAAGGAAAAGAAAGAAATGCACTTTCTCTGCTTGATTTATTTGATTTTTCCTGCTTGTTGTCCATCTGTTTTTGCCGGCAGTGACCTATTGGACATCCAGTACCACTACTAATGAAGAGTAATAGCTCTTTGATGTCCAGACAGTGACATTACAGTGTGTATTTTTCAAATGTTGGAAATAATTACTTTATTTTGGTTTGAGGACGTTTCGTTTTGTCCAACTGGCTGCTGTGTGTATCTTTCTGCAACACATCTGTCCTGATAAACATAAGCTCTGATATTCTTAGAAAACTACTTTCAATTGCTCTATAATTGTAATAATCTAAAGCCCATTGACTATTTGAACTATAATTTGGATTTAAACTGAATCCTGATATGGTACAAAATTGAAAAACTGTAGAATAAGGCAATTGCTTTCTCCTTGAATCCCAGCTACATGGATTTATAAGTAATTTCTCTTTAATCTAGATATTTTTTGAAAGTAAGTCCACTTAACTTTGTCAGGGTGCAAGTGTGATAAGGCAGAAAACTGAGACGTGAAAAAGAAGCTTATTATCTGTATAAAGCAGGATTTTCGTTCTTTCCTTTTAAATCAGATTAGGTATTTGTAATTGTTTCCATAATGTCAAAAACCCATTGTCTAAATATGGACACAGATAAAAAAAAATGTATACCTCATCATTTTTAGTATTTGTCTCCCCGCTCTATCTCGATTGAAAGGCGACCGAGAAAACGTTTTTAAAAAACCATTCCACCATTCTTTCAAGGTTGCTCATACCTTTCAGAAAAGCTTCCTTCCTTGGCGCAGCGTGTTCTTTAAAGATCTGCTCCATGTCCCTCTGTCCTCCCTATCTCCCCCAGAGAAAATAAATGGGAGGAATCAAAAGCTTTTTCTTGGCACAGGAGCAGATCTTTATCTTTTACTGGTAGTGTGTGTGTGTGTGTGTGTCCTGAGGACATCTATTGGTGGTGGTCGGGGCTGTAGAAAAACCTAGACACACTATTCCTGGATGGAAAGAATACTGACAAACTTCTTTTCGACCCTTTGAACCAAAAGTATGAATAGTATTCCGAGAAAAAATCCAATAAATATTGTCATGGTGAAGAGAGACTACTGAGTTGATTTCTGTCGAGCTCACTTCTGAACCCAATTAAAAGCATCAGGATTTTGCACGGCAGGTGGTGACTTGAGTTAAAGACCCATAGAGGAAAGGAGTATTCCAGTGTGAGCTTGTTTTTAAAAGCCAAAGCTGCCAGTAATGGTGAGGGGGGGGGGGCGACACACAGACTCTGTCTTCATGGCAGAAAGGCACAGAGATTATGGGAAATATATTTGAATTTGGGGTAATAACAGCCATGACAAAGGCTCAGGTGTGAGACGAGGGCTACTACGCGTCTCCATCAGCTACATACTCGTGCACCTTGAATGCCTTCTCCATCGTGTCGTAAAATACCTTCGCCGGTTACACTCCGTGTTGGTTTAATTTCTTGCCGTGAATGATGCATTTAAATACTCTCCTTCCCAAAGAGGACGGAGTGAAGGGAAAGACAGGCAGAGACATCGCTGTGCGTTCCTGCTCACCGGGCCGCCACTCGAAATAGACGGCCGCCTACTGACAGCAGCAGCATCAACTTCCATGTGGGCGGCAGTACTCTCATCCGCACACACATACACACACACATTGCACGAACCTGGGGAGGCTCGCCCTCCCACCAGTCAGTCAGATGCTTTCATAACCGCGTACCCATAATCCTTATTAAAACAAAGTGTAAACAGCCCGGCCTCATTCTGAGGACACACATGTCACCCGAGTCTGGAGGGATGTGTGATCCGTTTATCGTATGGAAAGGACGAATACGCTGTGTTGTTCTCAATTCTGTTCGGAACTAAGGGAACCATTTTAGGAATAAAAAAAGGATTATTTAAGGGCTCATTATCTCATGCTGTCGACCTTTTTTAAAGGCAGTCATTTATAACACTCATAATGTAAAATACGACCTCTGGTTACAGGTCCACACAGGCAACACATCTCTGTAAATATCAGATTTGTAGATCTGACGATGCTCCTTTGGATCCATCCACTAAAGCAGAGAGGCTTTAGCAGCAGTTTAAAAGCAGTGAGCATTTTCTCACACAAGAAACTCCCAACAATGTAAAAGGCTTCATTTTCTGAGGAAAACCCGTGTGCTGCTCACTGGTGAAGTTCTGCAGTTGGAACAGTGACACTATTGAAACGAAGGAAGTTGATGTTTTCTGTCGAAATGACAGTTGAGACACAAACAATAGAAGAAGAAAGTCGAAACAAAAGAGCTTTACAGAAGGTTCAGCTGAAGTGTGAGCACTGAGGGAAACATCACTTGAAGTGCTGAAAGTGTAAACACTGAGAGCAGCTGCAGTAAATTGTGTCTGAAACTGTGAATATTTGGGGAGCAGTTGTGTTGTTGTTGTTGGTCAAAGAGACAAAGAGATGAATGCACCGATTTGTAACCTGTGAAGGTATTTGGATTGTGAGAAGAAGAGTAAGAGACCAGAGGAGCTGCAATGTGGTTGAAATCAGGACAAACTTCTTCTCTCTTCCCTTCTGTTTTCCCTCGTATCTTCCCTTTCGTCAGTGTTTGTTTTGACTCGCACTTCAGCTTCAAAGATGTCGGAAGCATCGGCAGAAGAACGGCGAACATTTTCCCTTTCCCTCTCCAAGAAGAGAGGAAAACAGATGTTTCAAGCCGGCCGTTTGAAGAAGTGGAAGATCTGTTGAGCGTTGCGTCATCGTCTGTCTGCTGAACTCCTAAATGAACCGAGGAGAACCCGAAGAGATCCAAAGTGTAACCGCCGCGTCAGAGGAGGAGCTCCCGTTGAAGACGGGTGTCACATCCGCCCCGTGGGGGTTTTTCTCACGCCGCTCTGACGAGGTTACTCGTACCGGCCGAGTTTAGAACGTTTTTCTCCAGCAGTGTTGAGACGTGAAGTAACATCGGCTGCTTGCCGTCGCAGCTGCAGCAGAAGTGTGTGTGCGAACCGTTGCTTGTGAATGCATTATTGATGATTAATGATTACAATGAAAGCGTACACACACACACACACATCCCCGTCTCGCTCACAGGTGCTGCACAGAGATAAACACGACAAGAATAAAGGATGTCCTTTTCTTGGCAACAACCCCCCCCTCCCACTCTCCCTCCCTCCCGTTGTTTTTTTCTTCTTCTCCAGAGTCCACAGAAAACGTCCAATATTTGGATCCCTGGCAATATTCCACATGCAGATTTGAGTCTCTCGCAGCCTCTGTAAATGAATAATTACTCCAGTTTACATATGTTGCTCGCATCAGCCAGGGTTTTGTTTTCTGACAGGCTTGCGAGAATTAAGTGTAATGGATTCAGCGGCGGCCAAATAGAGAAGGGATGGAAGGGGAGGGAGGGAGCTGAGGACGAGTCTCTGTCGGACCGTGTTACTGAACGCACCGTGCTGATACGAGCACTGCCAGGGCGTTGATTAGCTCTGGGGTCAAGTCTTCACCGGTGATTTTCAAATGTCAAAACATATTCCAATCAGGAGAAAAAATGTCAAATAATTGGAGAATGTCAGGCAACTTCACAAATTACTTCAAATTTAAATGAAATTAGTTTCTGTTTTCCAGCTTTATTTGGAGCGGGAACTGGACTCTCTTCAGAGAATATCAAATATCACTGTAGTACAAACTGGTAAGTTCAGAAGAGGACATCACTTCACCGTAATGCAACCGGTAAAACCAGGAAAAGACAACACTGATGGCATATTGCGATATCTAGGCTGATACCTCAAGACGATATGTTGCCCAGCGCTGGCGGAGGACTTGTCAAAGCTGACTGAACATCTTAGTCTCAAATTCTGCACGCAGAAAACCAGAAAGAGACATTTTCTCTCCAGCTCGGTTCCCGGTATTTCACAAGTCAAAGCGTTTCCTTGTGGTTCTTCGACTTGGTGAATTGAATGAAGCGGCCCGCTGTGTGTTTTCTGTTTCGTCGTGTGTGAAGAAGAGAGAAATGAGCAGAATGCAGCCATTGTGCTTTGGCTGCATTCGTCACAATGGTCAGCGCGTTGGGCGTAGGCACACGGCTCTCTTTGGACCGCCAGCAGAGCGCCGCGTGCCCAGGGCCCTCTGAGCCAGGCACCGGCCGGACGACCCGGGCCGCGAGTCGCCGGCGGCCCGTCGGTACAGCGCCGCGCTCCTGAACCGCCGATTCTCTCAACGCTGCCGCTCGGGACTCTCTGCACTTCCACTTCACATATCCCCAGCTTCCTTCTGGGGGGCGAAGGTCACTCTGTTGTCTGAGCGCACTGGCGCCGAGAGACGACACCCGGCGTCACAGAATGGTGAACTTCCACTCCGCCAGTGGATAACAGCCGGTGTCGGGGACAACCGTGTCACCAGCTTACGTGGCTCTTCGTCCCTTGCAGGGTCCCCTCCCTCTAGACAGGGGTCGGGTACCTATGGCTCTTCCGGTGACGGCATATGGCTCCCAGACAATTTTGAGTTGAAAAAAATTATAATCTACGCCCGCCACCCTGTAATTCTCTATTATCGCGCCAGATTACAGCAGAAGTAATTTAAGGTCCCTTTTCTTAAAGAGCATGTCTTTATTCTTTTTCTAAACTAACTAAACAGCCGTCATTTCTGTCTCTTCCGTCTACACTTCTCGGCTCTCCGTCTCGCGCGCCGCAGAGCTCCGATGCCGTGTCCGCGCGAATCGGGGCGGAGCAAAGAAAAAGTCACCTGCCCCCCCCTGGCTTTTATGTCATTAATAGTGTTGAATACCAACCGGCTGAATCCAGTGGGCGCTTTCTGAACACGATGGCGGTGATGAAGACACTTCACTTGAATCCGTCTCTCGGGGCTTTGAGGGGAACCCCAGCATGAAAAGGTGTTGACCCACTGCCCTACTGCCCCAAAATGGTTTCAATTAACCTCTTTTTGTATTTAAATTAAATGTCCCTTTCATTTTTCCAAGACCATTTACTGAAAGTGCGGCGTCAGCCACTCGAGGAGTAGTGGGAGCTGAACAATGGGGGAACATCCGAGGTCCTCGGGGGACAAAGAGAGTGCTGATGCTCGCTTAGACTTGGACGGCAATGCAACAGCAGCGAGATCCCAGCAGGCCCAGCTTTGTTTTCCAAAGAAAGGGTGGAGGAGGTCGAAGCCGGTAGCCTCTGCCGGGCATTCTCGCCGGTACAACCGGTAGGTCGTTGGCTCTGTTCAGGACGTCGATGTGGCGTTGGCGTGGGAAGGGCTTCGAGCCTCTTTCTTCAGAAGCACTCCCTGGAGAGAGAAGAAAATAAATCACAAAATGTCGGAAAAGCTGAGGGAAGACTCGCACACTTTAGCGTCACCCCGCAGAGCGCTTAGCTTACAGTAAGCAGAAAGAGGGTTACCGGCACCCGGAGACCTGCGCCGACAACCGGAGCCATTATTGCAATTGGTCAGCGGTGTCCAGGGCCCCGTATCTGGTCTGAGGGCCGGTGGGCGTGTGTTTGTCTCTGTGTGCTCATGTCTGCGTTCCCGCGCCGCACGCTCCCCCGCAGCGGCGCCGTGTGCCGGGGAGCCGCTAAATTATAGCAAAGGAGCAGGTAGAGGTTTCGTGGTATCTAATCACAACCCCGGTTTACTTTTACTGCCTGTGGGGGGAAGACAAAGAGAGGTTTGTCTGGTCATAAATCTCCAGTGACTCCTCCTCCTCCACCTCTTCTGCTTCATCTTCCCTTCTTTATTTTTCTGTTTTTTCTTTTCTTGGCTACACTCTCATTGGCAGCAACCTTGACCTCACCTGAGGAGAGTCGGCGGGAGCTGCTGCTGCTACGATGTTCACGCCCACTTGACATGAACAGAAAAACAATGGGATTCGATTTCAAATGTGGATGTAATTTTTTTAAATGGTTGCTTTGGATGCATTATTTTATTATTATTATGCTGAATTCTTGCCCAAACCAGTGAAGGGCACAGATGAGATGAGAGTCATGAATCACAGTATGGGGAAAAAATAAAAGTTGGACTTCTCCCCAACCCACAAACCAAAATACACAGTCGCCCTCAGTGGGTTATCAGACAAGCCCTGCACAGCTTTGTCATGTATTTCATCTCCTGGTCTTATCTTCTTCAGCTCTATCCTGTTGTTGAAGCCCACTCGCTCCATTTTACCCAAGTTATTTTTCTTGTGGCTGATGTATATATATATATTCTTACAGCCGCCAGCAGGAGGGTGATGTTACAAATGCCGAGGTCGCAGGTCGCGGTTCTATAATTCATCATCACCATCCTTTGTGATTGCAGCAACATTCGAACACAACAAATAGTCCGAGCCTTATCGTTTTCCTCGCCTCAGTTTTCCCCCCCATCTATTCATCATCCTGCTTTTTTTTCTTCCTGCAGTTATTAATCCAAACAGCCTTTCTCCTCAGTTTACCTTTTTATTCTCTGTATTTATCTCCTCGTTTCCTCCTACTCATCTCTTGCTGCCTCCCGCGACCTTCTCTCTTGCTTCTTCTCACTATCCCACTTACGCTGCAACTTTGTCTCCGCTGTGCAGGCTCTGTATGTACGTACCGTCCAGCTGATAATTATCCAGGGAGTGCAAACCTCCTCGGCTTTGTTAGTGGCCCCCGGGGGCAACAGGAAGTCCCCGTCTATCTCGAATGTTCCCGGGAGGAAGAAAGGCTGACTCAAGACTGAGGGATGGAATGAGACGGAGATGGGAAAAGACAGACATTCCTTCCATTTACTCTTCGAGGCTGGCGTGACCAGAGCGTCCACTGTACCGGACGTGCATCTCTCCTGCACTAGGACTGCATTTTGCCTGTAAAAAACTGTTATTGTTCTTCAGTTGTTGTTTTTTTCAAAATGTGCTTATAAATTGCACATTTAGTTATTTCATTAAAGAAAAACATGCTTTCTTCAGAAACATTTGGCTTCTCAGGTTTTAATGACACCACTACTGTTTGAATATCAATTCACATAACTGTATTTTTCAGTATTGTGATTTTTCTTTTTTACCCATTCATACATTAAATTCCACTATGATGCCGTAGTGAGTCTCACAGTGCATTAAGGTCGATGTAGTCTGTTTGTAACTCGGCACCTTAAATTAAAATCTAAAACACTCACTCTTGCACACTGATGTGTAGTTTACGACGTTTGTGCAGCGATGTCTTGAAGCCCAATGTGAGGTGTTTTAAAGCCTCCATTCACCCCCAATACATCCAGCACAGCGAATACATTAAGGTCAAAGAGTTAATGTTCAACCAAAAGAAAGTCCACTTAGTGTACGCACCAAGCACTCGCGTTATCTTCAGGAAATTCTTCAACAGCACATCTACCCAACCAGTTGCCACAGACAACGGTCACGCTCTGGTCCAATAATTGCAGAGCCTCTGATACGTTGATGCCTCTCTGACTGCTTCACTGAGCACTGAACTCCGGCTGCCATCGCAGCAAAGAGACGGCTCTCTGTTTCCTCCACAAGTGATTCCTAATTCAACTGGGCCGTTTCTCTCCTCTCTTTATCTCCCTCCTCTTCTGCGCCACTCTTTATTCGCCATACACTCTTATCTCAGACACAATATTGCACGCTTGCGTAGATTGTGCCTCGGCTTCGGCACTTTCCACCAGCCATTTATTTTATAGGAAGAAATTTGGCTGAGGGGCGGAGCCTTTTCATCAAAACCCTGGATATTAATGGTGTGGGCCTGTCCCCTCACACCCTTTACATTAACCTGATGAAGACGCGCTGACAATCATAGTCAAATATCCACTGTGACCATTTCCCTGTTAATCTGGCCCACACGTCCATAAGCATTGTGCTGTACGTCTAAGAAGTGAATCACCGTCTGTTTCTGGCGATGCGTTATTCATGTGACAGATTTGCAGCAGATAAGTGCCTCACTTTCGTAGGAAATGCAATGAATAAGTGATTCCTGTCGAGTCTCTGTGTGAAAGAGCGGGAGAGAGGTCAAACTGAGGAGGGATGGCAGCGGGGAGACGGACACCCTTGAAACAGATCAGGTCAACTTCCTATCAAGAAAGCTACTTTTTTTCTGTGCCGAAGTTTACCGGCTTTTTATATGTGTGGTTTTAATCCCAGTCCATCGCAGTCTGCCATGACATCCAAAGTCGTGAAGTACTTCATCAATAGCTTCCCACAGACAGCCAGTGTACGATTACACATGATACACCAGGGAGAGCAGTCCAACCCCAACTGTGAAGCCGTGAGTTCCTCCACAACGATGATGAGATTCTTCATGGTTCGGATTCCACACGTGGGCGACACGTCAGAGAGGAGGAGGAGGAGGAGGGTTTGCTGTTGTCGTTTTGAAAAATTGAATAGGACACAGGCAGGGGGGGCGATGTTAAATCCCAAACCTAATACAGTTGGGAATGGGTTGGGGCTTGGCTGAGTCAAAAGGTCAACCCAGTGGAGCCATCGGCTTACCACAGATATAGACTAATTACAGAGCGCAGGGCTTTATGCACTATGTGAAGGGGAAGTGTGTGTCTGTGTTTGTGTTTAAAATGTGAACGGGCCTGTGTAATATGTCCCATCAGTGGCTGTGGCTCGCTACATAATCCACTCATGATGTTCATAAGCAGTGGATTATCTATGTCACACACACACATGCTGACAGATGTGTGGATACCTTTTGTTGCGAGGACTGTACATGCACTGCTTTATTGTTTGACCATAACCTAACCACAATATTTTCTCTTAGAGGCTGTTTATTTAAATCTGGCTTTATTTTGGAAGGAAAGGCGCCGCCAATGCCGACCCCGAACAGGTGCGACAAGCAAAGTCCCTTTTATGCGCAGCACTCAACAGAGACCGCTCTCTCTCTTTTGCTCTTTCTGTGTTTCCAGGTAACGACTTGTTCCTGGTGGCGGTCCATGAGCTCGGCCACGCACTCGGCCTCGAACACTCCAACGACCCCACGGCCATCATGGCTCCTTTCTACCAGTACATGGACACCGACAACTTCAAACTGCCCATGGACGACCTGCTGGGCATCCAGAAGATTTATGGTAAGGCCTCCCGAGCTTCATGGAGACGCACCGCTCCACTTTCAGTGTGTGTTTGGTCAGCACGGGATCCCTTTCATATCACTAGCACAGATCTAATTAGGACCAACTTTTAGGATCACCGTAGGCGAGCGCTTCATCACCAGAGCACCGACACGTTGCTCATTGCCACACACACTTGGAGTCGGCAGATGCGGATTGCAGCGCTTTGTCTCATGAAGCTGGTGGAGCTCCGGGGCGGGTCATGTCAGCACCAGTGACGTCTTCATCTTTACGCTCTCGAGTTCAACACTGGTACACCAGGATGGCGGTTGCCAAGACCTCAATCTAGACATGTGCTCTTTTTATTTATTTCATGATGTGTTTATCACGACTTGGCGGGGAGCCACGGGAAGTAGGACTCAATTGCAGACCGTAGAAATGAGGAAGTCAGATTCGAAAAACGAACGTTCTTTACTGGGCAACATTTAGAGACGAACCGACACAGACAAGAGGTCAACACAGACTTAAATACACAGGGGAATGAGGCACAGGTGGAAACAATGAGGGTGGGGTCTGCAATCACACAGGAGAGAGGAGTCTGAAACGAGAGACAAGGTGAGTGACGGCCAACACAACAGAAACAGACCGTGAACACAGAACTACCCAGAGGGTCTGGGTGTCACAGTGTTGTGGTGGCACCCACAATTTTTAGATTCTGGATATATTTATTTTTACATTTGTGCCGTCGTCTCAACCGCAGTTTGACATCCAGGTTCAAAAAGAACTTGGTGGGAAGTGACAGCATCGTCCCGTACAACTGTCGAGGCTGTAAACCAGTCACACACACACACACTAAAGAACCTGCCATCTGGTTACATGGTCAGGGCTCGTCCCTCCGGGAGTGACAGACCTGGCTAAGCGATCAAATCTTTCCTCATCCCTACTCGCGTTTAACTCTCCGCTGCCGCCCTTCCCTCGTCCTCTCCGCTGTACCGAGGGTTGAAGGGCGGGACAAGCGATGGCAGCTCGTCTCTCAGGCTCATTTTCTTCTTCCGGCAGCCGTTGGTGAGGTACAGCGAGAGATGAGAGGAGAACTATCTGTGAGGTGAAGAAGCTGAAGAGTAAGAGATTTAAATAGTAAAGTAGCGGAACAGTGTAAATGGAAACGAGATGCTGAATTTACACTCCGGGAATTGTGGGGGGAAAAGTTCTGACGTTGAGGTTGAGCGTGACGTGGTGGATCGATTCACAACTAGCCGTACTCTTTCTGTTTCATACCTCAACACGAAGGTCATTGTAGAAAAAGTGTATTCATTATTCTTTATTACGCCCCCATAATATTTTTTTATGAATAATGAACAGCATGAACATGTAAAATGTCAACGTGATGACTGAAGCGTCAAACTGTCCTGCACATCCCAAGTTACAGTCGGATATGATTTGGAACTGCGATTGAAGGAGATAAGATAATAAATGTTAAACGGGATGAAAAGCTGTGATATTTTTGCACCAAGCACCTTTTATTATGGAGCCTTTAGTTTAAAAAAAAGAGGAGACACTGTTTAGATATTTTGAATAAAACTTTTCTTTTAAATCACACTTTTTCGAAATGTTTACTCACAAAACGTTCACTGTACTGCTCGAGAAAAAAAAAGCTGATGAGTTCCATTCTTCCAGCCACAGCCCGGCCCCTTGGCACTATCGGCTGCCTCGGGTCCCCCGATTGGACGATATGAAAAGGAAAACTCCCGCCCCTCATAACAGTGGAGTGCTCTGGCTCCACTAATCTCGGATCTTTTTCAGGGGATTTGCGCGAACTCGCCGATCATCCGTGGGTGGGTGGCAGCGCTTCCTCTTAATCCCGTGATCAGTGTGAAGCTAATTTGATGGGCGGACTTCATTTTCTACGTCTAATTTGCTCGCTATAGATCGGCTCCCTCGGTAAACGATCAAGTTGCTCGTTCAGTTCATTTTCAAATCATTTGTCGGGCCATTAAATCATTCATTCATAACTCCTGAATGTTTACAGTTGCTTTCAAGGTCATTATTGATTCTTTTCATGACCGGGAGGAAGAAGGGGGCAGTTTGCTTGTCACGTTTGAAACTTTCCTACCACAGTCATGGTTTTCTGCATCTGTTGGCCCCAATCAACACGTGGCAACTAATATCCTGGTTTTCACAGAAACAGTGTGTGTTATTCATGCGTTGTCATGTGTTCAATTATTCATACACACAACCCACTCGCTCGGCCTGCCCCTGCCCCTGCCTCTCTCCGGTTTCCCTCTGCATGCCTCTCGCCCGCTTTCTCTCGTGTAAATCATAAATGTGGAATGAGGAACCTTTTCTTTTCTTTTTTTTAAATATTTTTATTTCAGTTTTATTCATCCTAACATATCATGTTATTATATATATCTTTGGCGTGCTTAAACTTGGCAGGTTCAGACTCTACCCACGGATTTTCACATGACCTCATGTTGTTTTTCCATCTTCTCCTCTATTTCTCGTGCGTTCTCTTCTTTTTATCTTCACCTTCTTGCGGCCACATTTCCTCCGTGCCCCGTACCTGGTGCTTTGGCATTGTGGCTGCAGGTGGGAAAAAATGGAACCTGGCTCAAACATTTGGCTCCCCCGCCAGCTCAGGTGGCGCTCAATGGAAACCATAATAACGAAAGTGCTTCACCCTTAATTTGGATCTTGTTTACATCCTTGCGTATCTACTAACTTTCGACGTACAAACATATGTTCCTGCTCACTAAATCCCACTCTACGTGGGGCTCATAATTAGTTGGAGAGATGTGCACCACGAGTCGACTAGTCAAAGGTACTTCCCTCACCAGAAATACTCGTCATTTAAACGTGATATTTGATTAATTACACATTTATATTACATATAGATAGGTGCTGTTCCTCTGGGGAGCAGATACTCCTTCTGCAGCATGTTGCACCTTCTAGATTAAATTGTCTTTTCTTACTTTGAAGACTAGTTTAAACTTTCATTTAAAAGTCAGAGAAAGTAGTCTTTGGGAATGTCCAAAATTAAGTCAAATCCATCTACAACTATTGGCCGGAAATTCTCTTTCTTCATTTGAATGAATAGTCCAACATAAATTCCACTCTCTGGTCGGTGAAGTAATCCTGAAGCTCGAGGCAGCGGCTGGTTAGTTTAGCATAAAGACTGAGAACTAGGGGAAACGCTGTCGCTTCGTATTTAGCGTACAGACACGAGAGCGGTATCGATCATCGAGATTTGTTACATTTTGTTGAAACTTTCTGAAGAAACGTTTGGTGAACTGGTGAAGAACTCCGATTTCACACCCGTCACACCCATTGATCTGCATCCCTTGCAATGTGTTTAAAGTATACTGTTGTTCTCTTGGGCATGACAAGGTGTGGTCCAAATTAAAACCCGGGGCCAAAGAAAAGGATGGACGTTGACATGTTATATGTATGAACACAAGTGAGATGTGTATCTCTTGACTTCCTCCAGGGCCTCCTGATAGACTTCCCCAGCCCACCAAGCCGTTGCCGACGGCGCCCCCTCCCCGCTCCCTTCCTCCATCGGACCCCCGGAAACCGGACAGGCAGACACGACCTCCGAGGCTGCCCCCAGGAGACAGGCCGTCCCACCCAAACGCTAAACCCAACATCTGCGATGGGGGCTACAACACCCTTGCCATACTGAGGAGAGAGATGTTCGTCTTCAAGGTTAGTGTGTTGTCTTTGTCTGTTTTGAAGTCATTTTTAACCCTGCAGTCGTTTTTTTTACCCCAAACTTTGATCTTTTTGTGGCAATCTGTCTTTACAGGACACATGATCCTTGGGATATCTTGTTGGAAGGGTAGTTCCCATCAATATATGCCTGAAGAGAGTATTTGCCTGCATGAGGTTGCTGGCTATAACATACAACGTAATAATGTGAAAAACACAACAACAAACTAGAATGGGCACTCGGTAGAGCGCATACCTTTGCATATCACAAGATTGAGCATTGCATTATGAACATGTTGGCATTAGTTGCATGCCAATTGGATAAAAATTGACCGTGCTATGGTAAAAAGAAGATTTTAACCTTTCCATGACATTGACCTTGACCTTTGACCCGATTGATCCCAAAATCTAATCAAATGGTCCCTGGATAATAACCAATCATTCCACCAAATTTCATGCGATTCGGTCTAAAACTTTTTTTGTTATGCGAGGAACACGCATAAAAATAAATACACAGCGATCAAAACATAACCTTCCGCATTTTCAATGCGAAGGTAAAAAGACTCATCCTTTTGATCAGACCAAGGAAATGGCCGGCAGGTGTGAAAACACCCTCTGGAAAGAGCGAGCGTGCAAGAGGGCATCGAGGATTACCGAAGTACACTGAGGTGTGGGACCGTCGGAAAAGGGGACACTTGGATTTCTTATACATTCTTGTTTTGTTTGTTTTCCACACATTAGTAGAAAGGTTGACACTGTGGATACGGCTTGGAGAAATATGGTGGATTCTCCAATTATCTTGAAAACGGGTGCCTCTGTATTTCAGTGCATAATTAAAGCAGCTTTTATGTCTAAAAGGAGCTTTTTCCTGATGACTTTGGGTCATTTGAGCTGGAATTAGACACAATGGATATTTCACGACAAAAAGAACACCGTGCCTCACAGTTTTCCTTCCTCCCAACAAAAGTGTGACTCCTGTGCCACAGAAAAGGGTGCACATGTCCCTCAATGCATCTTTATCCTTGGTCTGAGCTTGTGAATACTAGACCTTGGCAACATGTGCTCAGGAACAGAGAAAAACCTTGGGGCAACACAAAGATGCCCTGTGTTCTCCACAGAAAGGAGAAAGAAGGCCTCCGATGCTTTGTGAGTGTGAATGTTTTTCTGAGAATATAAATGGTTAGTATTCAGTGGTTAAACAGAAGGATCGGGGAGCGAGGGGAAGCACCCGTTCTCTGCTCCCTCTCTCTGAGTGTGTTCTTGAAGCTAAAAAAAACAAATGAATCCAGTGTGGAACCAGAGCTGCTACCTGTTAAGGTATTTAACCAAAATTACACTCAAAGCCCCTTTACTGTCTCTGTTTCCTTCCACTTGTTACGGTAGTCTAAATACAGCTCCCTTCTCTAGTCCATGGTGCCTGCAGTAACTGTTGTCATCCATCATTACTCCCAGGGCAGCAGCCTGGCCTGATGAAGTGAGGAGGATCATGGGATATTTCTGTAGAGCTCAGAGATGCCGCGCAGACAAAAAAAGGAGGTTCAGCCATCAAGAACTTTTCTTGTTTGGGCTCCAAAGACTCCTCCAGTGTATCTGTGGGTTTGACATTTGAAGAATCACGTCTGTAGTCTGAGCTGGCCGGCCGCTCTACTTTAATCAGAATCAGAATCAGAATCAGAATCAGTTTTATTGCCAGGAATGTTTTCACAAACAAACGAGGAATTTTTTTTGGTAGAAGGTGCAACATTTGGACATGACAAACAACAATCAACACGACAGAAAGACAACAAATAATGTGAAGTGTTTGGGTGTGTGCTTCAAGTGGTGTGTTTTAGTTAAAGTGCATGTTAAAGTGACGTGTGTGGAGGAGGGAAGAAGAAGGAGGAGGAGTGAGGAGGAGGAAGAGGAAGGAGCGGGAAGAAGGAGGAGAGAGGAAGGTGGAAGAAGAGGTGGTAGTCCTGGGGGTGACAGTCAGTCAGTCCCGGGGTCCATTGATGAGCCCGACCGCCGGCGGGAAAAAGCTTTTGGTGTGGCGGGTGGTCTTGGTCATGATGGACCGCAGCCTCCTCCCGAGGGAGGGACTCGAACAGGGAGTGTCCAGGGTGGGAGGGGTCAGCGACAATCTTTCCGGCCCGCTTCAGTGACCTGGAAGTGAACAGGACCTGGAGGGAAGGCAGATTGCAACCGATAACCCTCTCGGCCGAGCGGATGATGCTCTGCAGCCTGCGCTTGTCTTTGGCTGTGGCTGCAGGGTGCCAGACGGTGATGGAGGAGCAGATGATGGACTCAACGATGGCCGTGTAGAATTGTACCATCATTCTCCCTGGCAGGTTGAATTTCCTCAGCTGCCTCAGGAAGAACATCCTCTGCTGGGCCTTCTTGGTGATGGAGCGGATGTTCAGCTCCCACTTGAGGTCCTGGGAGATGATGGAGCCCAGGAAGCGGTAGGACTCCACAGCGTCGACGGGGGAGTCACACAGGATGAGAGGGGCGGTGGGGCTGCATTCCTCCTGAAATCCACAACCATCTCCACTGTCTTTAGAGCGTTGAGCTCCAGGTTGTTCTGGCTGCACCAGGTCACCAGGTGGTCAGTCTCCCACCTGTAGGCGGTCTCGTCCCCACCAGAGATGAGTCCAATGAGGGTGGTGTCATCCGCGAACTTTAGGAGCTTGACGGACTGGTGACTGGAGGTGCAGCTGTTGGTGTACAGGGAGAACAGCAGAGGGAGAGAACACAGCCTTGGGGAACCCGTGCTGGTGGTCCGGGAGCCTGAGACGTGTTTCCCCAGCCTCACGTGCTGCTTCCTGTCGGTCAGGAAGTCTGTGATCCACCTGCAGGTGGAGTCGGGCACGTGCAGCTGGGAGAGCTTGTCCTGCAGCAGGGACGGGATGATTGTATTGAAAGCAGAGCTGAAGTCCACAAACAGGATCCTGGCGTAGGTTCCTCGGGAGTCCAGATGCTGGAGGATGTAGTGAAGGGCCATGTTGACTGCATCGTCTACAGACCTGTTGGCTCTGTAGGCGAACTGCAGGGGGTCCAGGAGTGGGTCGGTGATGGTCTTGAGGTGTGACAGGACCAAGCTAAGTAAGTAACTAAGCTAATGCTTTGACATGGTTTACCTCTAACCTGTTCTCGTTGACTCGCATCAAAGACTTGCTCCCAGGCTTGCTTGCACAAAGAGCATCGGCTGATCCCCTCATATGTATTTTGCAATTTTCCCAAATCTGCTCGCTTTCCTGGTGTACTGGAAACATCCATCAGACAGGCATCTAATCTAATCTAATTAAAAGTTCAGAGACTTTTTGTGCATTATTTTATACACGATACAACGGTAGCCTGGTTCATAGTAAAAACTCCCACAATCCTTAGCCTTGTGTGCCAAATGAGTCTCTTTGGAGGCCGATCCACGGGGGCCGCCCGCGCACATTGCTGCTCAGCAGAAACAGCATGTCTTGTTTAAAACTGGCTGCTTATTGCAGCCAGCCATCCAATTAATACTGTAAATGAAAAGTACATTTCACTCGTGAGCACAGGGGCGCTGAGGTGGTGTGACAGCAAGGATCCTCAGCAGTGCGGTAAAGACGAGTGGATACGAACAGACCTGCAATCCAAATGTCAAGTCGGATTTTCTGATTGTATTATAACAAATGAAACTAGAATGGGCACTCGGTAGAGCGCATACCTTCGCATATCACAAAATTGGGCATTGAATTATGAACATGTTGCCATTAGTTGCATGCCAATTGGATAAAAATTGACCGTGCTATGGTAAAAGATTTTGACCTTTTCATGACCTTGACCTTTGACCCAATTGATCCCAAAATCTAATCAAATGGTCCCCGGATAATAACCAATCATCCCACCAAATGTCATGCGATTCAAGAATATGTTGACCATTTCATGACATTGACCTTGACCTTTGACCCGATCGATCCCAAAATCTAATCAAATGGTCCCCGGATAATAACCAATCATCCCACCAAATTTCATGCGATTCGGTTTAACACTTTTTGTGTTATGCGAGTCACACGCATACAAATAAATAAATAAATAAATACACGGCGATCAAAACATAACCTTCCGCATTTTCAATGCGAAGGTAACTAGTGAAGCTCACCGCTGATGTGTGGAGGGTTGGATGAATGTGTCTCTCGGTTGGATGATGGAAGTACGACCAGCTCACACTTTTCCAAAGGTGTCGGCAGGTAGAGGGAAAGGATGGACAGAGGTGGGTGATTGGTTGCGGGTCACATGTCAGTGCAGGCGTGAATCCACTGCGTTCACATCGTTATTACGTCTCACAAAGGATTTTCTCGCTTTAAACATTTTTTTTTCTCATCCAGTGACTCCAATGAGAATTCCATAACGGGACGAGCAGGTGGTCCTAATATTTATTGGTTCCCAGTGAGCGCTTTGCCAGTTTTTTCCCATGAAGGCTGACTGCGGTCTCACGTTGATGTCTCCTGGCCTCCTGGTGAGGCTGCCGCCTGTAAAACGGTTGATCTGGAATCCTAATTGGAGGTGTTTGCGTTACTCCAGATCTTGATCTATTCCCTTTCAAGGATGCCACGGTTGATGTATGAGACTCGAGGCAAGTTCAAATGAAGGCTGACAGGAATGATTTACATCTTCTGCTCCTTCTGGTTTCAGTTTATTTGACTTATTGTCTCTCGTGTTTGCCATTTATAAGGCTGAGATCTTCTCTCTCTTTTGATTTTGTATTCATACGATTGGCTACTTCATGGTGTCGATCCATTTGGCCTGAGCGGCTTGGCTATTCTCACCGTCCCCACTTGATTGTTTTGGAAGAGCAAAGTCAAGTCCACGCCAAGTCATTATAGCGGAGATCCCAGCAGCCTCACAGCGTCCAAGCTCCACAGGCGGTCCAGCGATGTGAAGCCGGGGAGGGTTTAGGGGTTCCGTTTGCTCCCACTGACACGTGTGATGACCTGTTTTAGGCGTCTGATCCACAAGAACCAAACATTTAGATCCACACCGTCAGTATTTCAGCACAATTTATGGTGGAACCTTAAATTGGATGTTTACAGACAAACACCTCAGTCACGCCTCATCTACGATTTTGGATTGAATAGGCGAGCCTGAAAAAAAGAACATCAAACGGGCCTTCAAAGGATTTTCCTGAACAGAACTATACTGCCGCCGCAGCAGATCAACAGGAGGAGTAGCGAGCGCTGTTCCCAAGAGCGCCGAGACGCGCCTGATTTACTCGAGGCGCGTTAATCTACAAAGGCAGGGTTCGGGGCCATGCCTGTTAAGGTGCTAGTTTTTTACGACCGATCATTTTTCTCTCCGTCAGGGTGACGCGGGGTCGTTTGGGGTTCACACGGCCGTCCGTGTAGATCCAGTGTCACCAGTAAATGCCCTTGTGAAATTACACAGCTTCCTCTTTTATGACTGCAGGCGCTCCAGGTTCAACTTTCTGTGAACCCTCAAACCATATGGCGTCCCATCGGAGACGGAGAATCACTCAAACACGTACATGCATGTGGACCTGGACTGGCTTTTCTCAGGAACCCTTTTTTCCTTTCCTCTAACGCTAGCGGCCTGCAGTCGGCTGTGATAAAGAGACAGCCACCCCCCTCCTCCTCCTCCTCCTCCTCCTCATGAGTCCAACGCTCAATCACAAGGGTCTTATCAGTCAGCAAGAAACCTTCATTCTTTTAAGTGGACAGATTTGGAGCAGGGGATTCTGGGACGCGGAGGCCTTGCGGTTCAGGATTGGCCACTTGGCCGCCGACGTTGGAGACAAGCTTTTGATTCTGATGTCCATTAATGAGAGCGCGGTGGCCGAGTGGGCAGTGAGCTGTCCACTCTCCTCAGCATCGTCCTCCTCTGGGAGGAAGGAGACGGAGGACCCTGCGACCGTGGGCTGTGAGTGGTCTTGGAAGAAGATGGGAGAGGCTTTTTTTCATACCAAGAATGGCATTTCTGACACTGAAGTTTTATGAATTGTCAAGTTTGTATGGGGGGGGGGGATTTTCGAAAAAAAGACATCCTGATGGATGCTGTGTTGTCAGACTTCAGCCATAATCCTCGAAACCCTCTGAATTATTTACACCCGCATTTTGCTCTGTCAAGCCAAGAAAGGGTGTCCGTCACATGAACCGAGCGAGGGATCATCGACGCCGTCCTCCCAACGCCACGCTCTGTCGTATTCTCATGCTCTCGGCTTGACCGGGATTACTGTGATTAAGGACACACTTGGAATCATGACATTTCATTTCCTCCAATTGTCCTTATGGTTCTATGTCCTCCTCCTTATGGGTTTTTTATCATCAACTTATTCCTGCTCTCGTTCATTTGAACCTTTTTGAAATTAAGCATATTTCTTCAGCATGTACATATTATGTTTGTGTAGGTATGTATTATTATAAATAAAATAAAAAAATTGTATTTAATTTTACACATTTTAGTTGCACCTATAGTCAAGAAAATGATTTTTGGAATGAAGAAATGAACATGTAAGAGTAAATTATTGTGTCTGATTGTCTCCTGTGATCCTTTTTCTCAGCTGATGAATACAAGTTCAGGCATTGTACCTGTGTGGCAGTACATTTAACAGAAAACCAGTTTGCAAAGTTTGCAATGGATAAATATGTTCTAGATCACATGAAGTAGATTAATGGCGGTCAGTGTTTAGCAGCCAACAGGCCAAACTGTATGATACAAAGTGCAATTCAAACATGTAACGGTTCATGCTAGTAAATGGAAGTAAGAATCGGCTCGGTAGGATTTCATGTCCCAAGATGTGAAATTAAGGCCCTTCAAGATGAAAGAGGTCTTGATATCACCACGGATACGTTTCAATGTAGCGATCCAGAACCCTTCATGCAGGAAAACGATGTGTTGCACATCGTGTACAAGATCCAGGAGTCGCAGGAGAACCTCTGCAGTGTGCTGACAAGCTCCTCGCCGTCTTCTCCTATAGCGAGCGGATGCTAATTCCACCTTATCACTCTTTTTGCATTATCACCAGACGGTATGCGTGACAGAGCCGGCGCTGGCCGTTCTCTCTCGGAGAAGAGAATGTGAACATCTCCAACTTCCGCTGAGACTACACTTGCTGCGATTCTTCCCGATGTTCCCGTCTCTGCAAAGTGCCGGCTGATATCTTCTACGAGCAAAGCGTGCTCGTCCGAGCTTTATTTTCTCAGAGCGGGAGAAAGAAATTTTTTACAAAAGTCAAAAAGGATTCAAACGGGGTCCGATTTCACAGTTTGATCTGTTTTCAATTACCGGGCCGGGCCGCGTACGGGAGAAAACGGTGAACAATTCAAATCTATGGAGGCAGTAGGCACAGAGCGAGCAGAGGGAGAGGAATTGGTATGAGGGACAAGGAAATGAAAAGAAAGAGGAGGAAGTGTCCTGGGAGCGCGGAGAGTCCCACAGAAACGATTGCATTAGACAGAGAGGGAGACGGAGCGCAGCGGAGAGAGAGTTTGATGAATGGTCTGTTTATTTAGCTTTCACCGTGAATGAGGCCGGCCGGGATGCGGTGTCGTCTCCCTCCTCGTCCCTCGCTGCGAGGTCGGGCTCTTTTGGCCCGAGCGCTCGGCCCGTTCGGGGGGACGCAATCTGCCGCTCGTTGCCAAAGGTCGGGACATCTCGCTGGGTCCTAATAGCTTTCACAGCTGGGTCTCTCTCCCCACCCGACTCCCTCTGTCATCAAGTTTCATCCAACATCAAAAAGACACACCTTCCACTTGGCCACGCTCACGTTACTCCCTCCCCCCTTCCCCTTCCGTAGGAAATCAGAGACTCTTGGCTTCTCATAACGCTCCTGGCTATCGCTTTGCCCCCGTTACCTGATGGTTTTTCCAGTGTGTTCTTCAGGGCGTTGTTGGAAGAGCGGGAAAGCGGCCTCAGTTTCTCCGCCATCAGATGTTCTAATTTACCGCCAACTGTGTTCCAGTGTGCAGCATTCGTTACCGATTCCCCCCCCCCCGGTTCAGGACAGGACGGTGTTCGGTGTCAATAAACGTGTGTGTGACCTTGATCATGGCTGTTTTTTCCCCGTTTTCCTCACGGTGTTCTCCGGTCTCTCCCAGGATCACTGGTTTTGGCGGGTGAGAGATAACTCGGTCATGCCGGGATACCCCATGCTCATCAGCGTCTTCTGGAGAGGCCTCCCGCCCAAGATAGACGCCGTCTACGAGAACAGCGAGGGCAAGTTTGTCTTCTTCAAAGGTAAGCTCACCTGCCTCACCACCATCATCGCATCATCTTCATTGAGCAGTTTTGAAGACCAGTTCAAAGACTGTGTGTGTGTTGTTGTTCCACAGGAACTCCCTAGCTTCGCTCTGTGTGCACGGCTTTCCCGTTATCTGTTCCATATGAACTGGATGCACATGTCTTTTTAGTACCCAGCATGTGTTTTCTGTGTGTCTGGATTTAGGAGCCAACTCAGGTTTTTCTTCTTTAATAACTGCCGTATGTTATAGTGCTCACTCGAAGAACAGCCTCGATCATATCTGTGATTTGGAGTGCAATGCAAACCAGTCGGGCAATGTTTGGCCCACTTGGTTGTGGAAATCCACTATAATCCCGTTTGGGCTTTTAATAAGACTACCGGTAGTGCTGAGAGTTATAATGTTTAAGTCTCCAGCTGTGGTTAAGATGATTAGTATGCGTAAATTATCAAATTCACCGTCAACGTATGTGCCCTAGAACTTCAATGCTATGTTTTTTGTTGTTGTTTTTTTACCATTCCCGAGTAGATTTGTCCACATATTCAAATCCAGACAAAGCTAGGACCAAAACACAGATTCAGAGATAATTATGTCAAAAGCCGAAAAGCCCCTGAAAAGAACCGGCAAACGAGCACAGCAATCCTGTAAACTCCGATTTGCATACACTCCAGAGAGGCAAACACTCGGAGAGAGGGTGTTGATGAAAGGAGACGTAGGTAAGCAATGAGAGTCTGCTAAAAGATTAAAAGAAATATACAAATCTTCACTGCAGCCTGTTTCTATTTTCAACAACAAACAATTCCTGAAAAATGCTGACTGCCGCAAGTTTTGATTTCGGGGGCTTTGTCCTCGACCCTGCCCCTTGTTTCCGGGCTGCCTAGCAACAGGATTGCACACAGATTTAGAAAAATGTGCTATTCTTCATTTGAACATGCAAAGCTGATTTCCCAGCAGGCCTCATTCTGTCTGTCCCCAATTTGGAATGAAACATCAGGAAGAAAGTAGGTCAGAAAACAAAATGCGTCCTCGTCTCACCAGCCGTTCAGAATGTCCAGCGCTGATGAGAATAAATGCACAGATGGAGGCTTTGGAGTTCATCACAGAGCCGGTCAGAAAGGAGACACGACTGGTATACATTAGGAGTAGATTCAGCATGTATTCTCCATTTTGAGTCCGGGTTTGCCTCTTTCTATTCTTCTGAGACGCTGGATCTGTATGTCCAAATGTGCCGTCAGCTCGCTGCGTGACAACATAGAACGAAGCCTGTTGCCCGCGTCACCAATGAGACTGAATGTCTTTGTGTTCATTATTACAAGCCGTTCACGTCAAAATAGAACCAAAATGACAACATGGTAAGAGGTTGTACGATACATTAGAAATGAAATGAATCAGTTGTAACGTTGCCGGGTGATACGAAGGCACGCAGCCGCGTGTCAGAATACATTTCCCTCTTGGAGGCAGGATCCATTTAAAGAGTGTTTTTTTCAAACATACTTTTGTTCGATAAAAGCTAGACAGATAAATCGTCCTTGGCCAATTCGTCTGCCGCTATTTGCTTCTTGTACACATGAGTATTGGCTCGTGTACATCACGAGGCCTTTTCAGCCCAGACGAGCCAAATATAGGTTGAAACTAGAACGGGCACTCGGTAGAGCGCATACCTTCGCATATCACAAGATTGGACATTGAATTATGAACATTTTGGCATTAGTTGCATGCCAATTGGATAGAAATTGACCGTGCTATGGTAAAAAAATGATTTTGACCTATCCATGACCTTGACCTTTGACCCGATTGATCCCAAAATCTAATCAATTGGTCCCCGGATAATAACCAATCATCCCACCAAATTCCATGCGATTCAAGATGATTTTGACCTTTTCACGACCTTGACCTTTGACCCAATCGATCCCCAAAATCTAAGCAAATGGTCCCCGGATAATAACCAATCATCCCACCAAATTTCATGCGATTTGGTTTAACACTTTTTTTGTTACGCGAATAACACGCATACAAATAAATAAATACACGGCGATCAAAACATAACCTTCCGCATTTTCAATGCGAAGGTAAAAACTGCCTCAACGCAACAGAGTTTAACCTCCAGGGGGCAGAGACGGTGACTGTTGGTGGTACATGCACACATATATACATATATTTTTATACACAACTGTATTTACTCAACACTCAAAATCCCAGGTTGATTTGAAGAAGTAATTTTCTAAACTATGGGACATAAGCACATTTTGATGTTTTTATCAGCTGTAGCTGTAAGTGTAGCTCATGTTAACGCTTCAGTCTGCAGCTGACTTCATGAACTTCCCAGCCCCCGTCGCCTGAGGGTTGAATATTTATAAACTGCTTGTTGAAGGTCCGAGTGTATGAGAATGTTTATGACACATTTATACACACATTACTTGCGTTTGATACATTTAAACCCAGCGGTTCGGTTTCAAACGGGACAATCCCAAAAATATAATGAAATAACAATTGAAGAACGATTTAGGTGATACACACATGTTTCCTTGTTGCTCAATTCAGTACGTACACATGGTTCATGATAATTTCAGTTCACACTAACACACGTGTTATTCATTTGGCTGTACAGTACATGTTTGTGTGTGGCCCGCAGAAGGAGGAGGGGGTTCATGAACACATCGTCATCCTATGTAACGCTCTTCATACGGTGTTGAGGGCAAGCAGGGGATTAGTCATTACACTGGAGCAGATGCTGCATCGAAGCAGCCCGCACAGCTCTGAAGAAGGAGCCAGACTTTTTTATGTGGAGTTGACACCAAATTAAAGAATAAAATCCCCCTCAAAAAGAAATGCGATTCCCATTAAATGTAGTACAGGCAAAGAAGGGAGTTTTGGTTTTATTTGTGAGTCAAGTTGACCTCATTCTTTTTGGGAATCAGAGAGTGTGTGTGTGTGTGTGAGGGCCAGAGGAAGTGTGACCCAGAATGAGTGGAGTGCTGTAAGAGAAAGAGGTGAAATGACAGGAATTTCCTTTCCATAAAAGAGGCCACTACAGGTCTCTCCTTCCCACTTACCATTCAGCCGGCGCTCCGTCCTCCCTCTCCCGCTATAAATCTCCTTCTTCACCTCAGCCGTAGAGTGTGAACACTTCTTGAAGGCTAAATGGCAGATGTGCAGCCTTTATGAAACAAGAGAATGGCTTGAGGGATCACGTCTGCTGTATTTCACCCCCATTTCCTGTATTCGGCGAAGTAAATCGCTCAGGTCATCTTCAAGCTGACCTCGCAAAAGTCCCTCAGTCTTTCAGGTTGATGGGCCGTTCAGGTAGAGCAACATGTAAGCAGAGCAACGTGTGATCGTTTGCACAAAATGCAAATTTGCACACAAATTTCCCTTTCCAGCCTCACGGTTCCTCTGCTTGGTTTCCTTCTTTACTCCACTGAGACGTCTCCACCGGAAAGAGAGAGACACATGTGTTTGTCGGATTATTGAAAGACTGTAGAACGAGATGGGATCATATTCTTGCAATTTGTGAATGTTGTTTCCCCCGCCAGGAGCATTGCATAATGACAGCCGTAGGTCTTATTCCGATGATTTTTCGAATTATGTTGTCTGAAAGAGGAGTGATACAAGACCTGTGTGACATTATTTGGCAAATAATGATGGGCCATCATATATGAGATGCCTAGTTGTTCCCCTCTCAACTAGTTGCCTTTGTCATTCCACCTCTTTCTTTATTCTCTCTTTCGCAACACGCTGCTCTTCCACTCCCCCCCCCTCCCTAAGCCCACTTCCTCCTGGTACACCCCACACCACCACTGTTGTCAAAGGATAGCACTTCTGGGGTCACACTGTCAAAAACGTGCTGTTGAGCCTAATTACTCCATTGGAGTTAGGGGTTAAAGGGCAAGAGGGACGAATAGAAAACAACTCACTACATGGCGTGTGATCCAAACATTAAACCACGTTATTTAGACCCTTCCAAAGATATCCTAAAGTTCAGGTATTTGTTTTGCGCTTGGAAACTTGAAAAAAATAAGCTTTTAATGGGACTCTTTAGGTGCCAGTCGATGCAGTTTCTTTTCATCTCAGCCGCGTCAGTTTGCCAGCGCTGCAAAGTTTCCAAAGTACCTCCAAGCAAGGGCAGAGAGAATGTGTCACCGCGCCCGTGTCCTACTTTAAATTATGGAAACGTCAACATCAAGTACAGTAATACAAGACAACAGGTTATTGCCTGCCATTTGTTACAAGGCTCGCATCTGTCCTTGTAAATAATGATGATGGCGCGGCTGTGTCCAGACGCCGTCGTGGTAGCTCCGCGGAGATTGTGCGCTCTTTTAGTTTTTGTGTTTATTTTTAATATTTTCTTTGCCACAAACACATCGTCACTAACAGCATACGAACGCAGCACACTTTTGGACATAAACTTTTGCGCAAAACAAGGGTTTTTGTCCACTTTTTCCATCGATCCAGCGTGGCGGCAGAGATCGTCGAGCGAACCACAACAACAACAGTGGAGCCGCTACTACGGGAGACGACGAAAACATCGAGGAAGCGGGCGGAATTCGGAACAGACTGAGAGTTCAAGCCCACCGTCCACCTCTGCCCAGCATCCTTCTTGCTAACGTCCAGTCTCTGGAAAATAAGATGGATGATGTTAGGGCAAGGATCAGATTCCAACGGGACATGAGGACTGTAACATCTTTTGTCTGGCGGAAACATGGCTGACCCGCTGGTGCGGATCGAGTCATATGCCCAACCGAGTCCTTCTCTGTTTTCCGTGCAGACAGAACGGAAGAGTCTGGTAAATCTAAGGGTGGAGGGTTTGCTTCATGACTAACAACAAGTGGTGCGACCCCAAGGACATTAAGACTCTTTCGTTCCTGCTCGCGAACCTGGAACATCTGACGATCTCATGCCGTCCATTCTACCTTCCCCGGGAGTTCAGCTCGGTCATCACCACAGCCGTCTACATACCACCACAAGCGGACACCGACGTAGCACTATCGGACCTACATGATGTGTTATGTCGGCATCAGAACAAGTATCCCGACGCGGCTGTGGTGGTGGCTGGGGACTTTAATAGGGCAAACCTAAAAAAAGTCATGCCGAACTTTCACCAGCACATTACGTGTGCTACCAGAGGGGAAAGAACGTTGGACCACTGCTATACGCCATTCAAGAGAGGCTACAAGGCTGTCTCTCTCCCTCCGTTCGGCAAATCGGACCATGCCGCCATTTTTCTGCTTCCGGAGTACCGGCAAAAGATCGCGCGGGAAGCGGTAGTGACGAGGAACGTAAAGCGGTGGTCTGACCAATCAGAGGCTGAGCTACAGGACGCTCTGCGTGTCGTCGACTGGGACATGATCCAATCCAGTTCCAGTGACGTCAGCGAGTTTGCGGAAGTAGCAATGAGCCTCATAGCAACGCTAGCGGACACCATCGTCCCCACGGTAAAAGTTAGGGTCTTTCCTAACCAAAAGCCGTGGGTTGATAGATCCATCCGTGAAGCTGTGAACGCCCGTACTGCTGCCTATAACTCCGGTCTTGTATCCGGCAACATGGACGAGTACAAGGCAGCGGTCTATGGACTGAGGAGGGCGGTGAAGAAGGCCAAGAGGAGGTACCGAGACAGAGTGGAATCACAGATGGAGCAGCGCGACACCAGGCGCCTATGGCAGGGGCTACGGACTATCACAGACTACCAGAGCAGACCCCGCGCAATGGTGAGTGCCGGCGCATCCCTAGCGGACGACCTGAACTCATTTTATGCACGGTTTGAGGCTAGCAACAACAGCGCTAGCTCGCCGGCTAACAACAACACCGTTAAGCGTGGCGAGGTGAGTTCTACCGCTGGGGATGAACACACACTCTCTGTGACCGAGCACAGTGTGAGGAGGGCTCTGTTGAGGGTGAACACCAGGAAAGCTGCAGGTCCAGATGGCATATCTGGGCGAGTACTGAAGACCTGTGCTAACCAGCTAGCTCCAGTGTTCACCACAATATTCAACCTCTCCTGGCTGAGTCCGTGGTCCCCGCCTGCTTCAAGAGATCCACTATTGTCCCTGTGCCCAAGAATGCTTCTCCAGCATGTATGAATGACTACCGACCGTGGCCCTCACCTCGGTGGTCATGAAATGCTGAGAGGCTGATAAAGGACTACATCTGCGCCTTCCTCCTTCCTCCATGGACCCGCTGCAGTTTGCTTATCGCCCAAACAGATCCACGGATGATGCTGTCTCCCAGGTACTGCACACCACACTCTCTCATCTGGACAGCCAGAGGGGGCTATGTGAGACTGCTGTTCATTGATTATAGTTCAGCTTTCAACACCATAGTCCCTCCAGACTGGCCGGCAAGCTGATTGAGCTGGGACTGAACACCCCTGTGTGCTTGGATCCTGGACTTCCTGACCGCCAGGCCACAGGTGGTCAGGGTGGGCAGACACACCTCAAACCCCTCACCCTGAACACAGGATCCCCCAGGGTTGCGTCCTCAGCCCCTACTGTACTCCCTGTACACACATGACTGTGTGGCCAGGTTCAGCTCAACACCATCATCAAGTTTGCGGATGACACAGTGGTGGGGGGCCTGATCTCCGACAACGACGAGAGGGCCTACCTGGAGGAAGTTGCTGATCTGTCACTCTGGTGCCAGGACAACAGCCTCATCATGAATGTCACCAAAACTAAGGAGCTGATTGTGGACTTTAGGAGGTACAACAACAGAGGACGTACTCACCACTGGGGATTAACGGGACTACTGTGGAGAGGGTGAGCGGGTATAAATACCTGGGAGTCCACATCACCGAGGATCTGACATGGTCAACGAACACAGACACTCTGGTGAGAAAGGCAAGGCAGCGCCTCTACCACCTCAGGCAGCTGAGGAAATTTAAAGTTTCCCAGAGGATCCTTCAGTCCTTCTACTCTGGAGCTGTAGAGGCGTCCTGACAGGAAGCATCACAGCCTGGTTTGGCAACTGCTCCGCTCGGGACAGGAAGGCTCTGCAGAGAGTAGTGCGTTCGGCTGAACGCACTATTGGAACTACACTCCCACCCTGCAGGACTTGTACACCAGGAGGTGCAGAACCAGAGCCGGCAGGATCATGAAGGATCCTCACCACCCCAACAACAGACTGTTTCAGCTGCTGCGGTCAGGCAGGCGCCTCCGTAGTCACGCTGCAAGAACAGAGAGACTGAGACGGAGTTTCTTTCCTCAGGCCATCAGGACTGTGAACTCCGACCTCACCAGGACCCCCACATAGACCCACACAACTGCCCCTCTTAGGCACACACACACACACACACACACACACTTACTGTAAATATTGTGTTGTTTTTTATTGTAAATAGTGTGTACTTGTTGCCCTTGCACATTCCTGCTGAGCATTGCCACTTTCATTTCACTGCACACCCTGTGTGTGTATGTGACAAATAAAACATCTTGAATCTTGAATCTTGAATCCCTTCTCGTCTGCTGCTCCTGGAGGGTAATCCCAGCTGTTACTTGTCCTCTAATTTGTTTCCCCCCCCCCCGCTTTCTTGATGTGCAGGGAAACAGTTCTGGGTGTTTAAGGACACGGTGTTGCAGTCTGGATACCCCAAGGACATCTCCCAGTTCGGCCACGGCATGCCGGCCCAGAGCATCGAGACCGCCGTGTGGTGGGAGGACGTGGCCAAGACCTACTTCTTCAAAGGGGACAGGTGGGTGCGAGTGGAGGAAGAGCGCTGTGTTCACCAATGATAAGGGACCTTTAAAAAATCCTCAAGAATTCAGAAGCACAGCAGCTGTCCGGCCATAGAAACTGGAGATATTCACTCATTTGGTGTTTGGATGATGGTGGTGGAGGTGTAGTATGTCCGGTCGCTTTTCTATTGCACTTCAATAAAGTTGGGGAGGGATAGATTTAAAAGTAAATGGTTTACAGAAACAGCTGGATCGGGTATCGTATGTACATTGGGGTCGATCTATTCTATTCTATTCGATGTGTACATACTATTTACACAATATACTGGAATTCTAACCCCTGTTTAAGCAACAATTCAATAAATGTACACTACCATTCAAAAGTTTGGGGTCACTTAGAAATGTCTTTATTTTTCAAAGAAAAGCACTGTTTTTTCAATAAAGATAACATTAATCAAAAATACACACTATACATTGTTAATGTGGGAAATGACTATTCTAGGTGGAAACGTCTGGTTTCTAATGAAATATCTCCATAGGTGTATAGAGGCCCATTTCCATCAACGATCACTCCAGTGTTCTAATGGTACATTGTGTTTGCTAATCGCCTTAGAAGACTAATATCTGATTAGAAAACCCGTGCAATTATGTTAGCACAGCTGAAAACAGTTATGCTGGTGATATAAGCTATACAACTGGCCTTCCTTTGAGCTTGAAGAACAAAATTAATACTTCAAATATGAATCATTATTTCTAACCTTGTCAATGTCTTGACAATTTTCAATTCATTTGATAAATAAAAGTGAGTTTTCATGGAAGACACGAAATTGTCTGGATGACCCCAAACTTTTGAACGGTAGTGTACATCTACGTGTTTATTTCATTGTATTTAAGTTTTAAAAAAGCTGTTTCCTCAAGTATAAATAAATGATCCGAGTCACCGCCGTACAGCTTAGTAATGAACCACTGCTGTGGTATCGGTCCTCCATTGTGTCGGAAGCTACAAGAGTCCAAATAGGTGGTCGGTTCCAGCTCTGTCTTCCTGTGTCCCTGCTCAGGTACTGGCGTTACAATGAGGAGATGAGAACCATGGACCCCGGCTATCCCAAGCCCATCACAGTGTGGAGAGGCGTGCCCGACTCGCCACAGGGGGCCTTCGTCGACAAAGCCAACGGTACGACTTATCCTGCGCTCTCCGTGTGCCGAGCTGCGTTGATTTCACTGGCACACGCTGTGCGGAGGTAAACCAGGGGCGCATTGATTGAAATTTGCGGCAGTGATTATATCGAGTCTCAGTGGGTGGCACGCTTCCATACATGCGTTATCAGGCGAAACAGACGGGTGGAGCGTTTGTGTGCGGCAAATGAAGATGAAGAGCGGTCAGTTAGACGTGTTTCACCAGCTGAATGCTCCAGTCAGCCCGCCCTGCCCAGTGTGCCACCAGACCCAGTTGGAGCAGGATCGTGGAAAGCAGAAAAGGACAAGACTACCGCTGGGCGCTCATTCCGGTTTAAGCCAGTTGGCCCTCGCCAAGGGTTAGAGGGAGTTATGAGCGGGATTTATACCTCTCAAAGAGCTCACCCATAGGCCAGTCAGAAGGCGTGAAGAGGGGAATCAGCTTTTCCCATTGGATGTATAACACCAGGTGGGTTTGGGCCCGGTCTTGGTAAAGACCCGGGTTGGAGAAGGCAGGGCAGGTGGTGCTGAACGCTCCGGCCATCTGTTCCGCGGATCCGCTGCCAGATCTGTAGCCGGGCGTGTCTGGCGGCGAGGCCAGGTGGAGCGGGCATCAATCGGAGCATGAAGGGTGGATTGATGTCCAGGGCGCTGACGGGTGGTTGCATCACATGTAGTCCTCCCCGCTGGTGTGCGTATCGGCCTTGCCATTTATTTGTCGGGCTGGCCGTTTGCAGACAGCGTGTCAAGCGGTACGCTCATATCATTGACCCACATAGCCAGGCGTGATTGAGTCTGCTGCTGATGGCGGTGGCGGTGGCGTGTTTGGGGCAACAGGTTTCCGAGTAGGGGCCCCGGGGCGATGTCAACGTGGCTCTGACCCACAACAACTCCGGCTGCCCTCTTTAAGTAATCATGCACCTCGCACCCCCCCTCATCTATCTGTCTGTGTGTGTGTGTGTGTGTGTGCGCACATGTTTCTTTTAAGGAGGTGTAATTAAACTGAAGGGACTATTTGACATATTGTGGATCGATGCTGGAGAATAAAGACCGGGTGACGGGAGTAGGCGGTTAGCCGGATTCCCCCCCGCTCCAAATCGTCATGCTAAGCTAATTGTTTGGCAAAGCTAGACTCAATATTCGCTTGGCAAAAAAGCCAACGAGTATTTACTCCTCTAAACGACCTGTGTGATTTCCTCCTGCTCATGAATTAATCGTAAGATGTCCTTTGTGTAACCACTCAGTCTGCTGGGCACAGCGGACATTACGGAGAGAGGAGTTTGAACTAGGTTCGTTTGTCATGGGACTCGAAGCTTTTTCATTTCCTCATGTCTTCACCTCCCAAATGTCGTCATGTTCGTACAAATATATGCCCCCACTCCATATACATATGGATGTTTCCGTACTTCTTGTCAGGTTCTAGTGACGGGTTGAGGCTCAGGCGCAGAGAGACAGGCTGGACGCAATATGAATAACAAAAAAAAACACTCTTTAATGAGGCAAAACAGTTTACAAAAAAACAAGGTCCAAAAGGGGCAGGCAGAGAATCCAGGTTCAGGGCCGGCAGGGTCAAACAGGCAGAACCAGGAACACGGACAGGACGACGGGAAAAGGACACGGAACTAGAGACGACAATCATACAGCGGACAAGGGAAAGACTGACACAATATATAAGGGGGAAACAGGTGTACGACATCAGACTAACGAGACAAGAGTGGCTGAGGGCAGGTGCAGGGAATTAAACAATTAAGACAGAAGACACAGAGGAGACATAGGAGACACGGAACACAGGAGAAACAGAACAGGGTGTTACACTTCTGGCTTAAATTGTGGCAAATATAAATTAGGCAAGATTGTAATTTGTCACGTTTTTGAAAAGCCAAACTAGCAAGATAGATTTCTAAAAATGTTTTTTGAAGGGGTGAAAATAACATGGAATCATCAAAAATCTAAAGCGAATGAATAAAGTTCAAAGTAAATGTCAAAGGTAAACAAAAAGCTCTGATTTGACTCCGGTAGCCGGCGCCTCGTCCTCGTCATCTGACTGCTCCTCCCAAATGTTCCCAGAGAGAAGAGTGAATCCTAAAAGGAGAGCAGTGGAGGAAGAGGAGCCAGGCTGCCGCGCTCAGCTCGCCACAGAACATATCTTCACTGACTCGCAGGCAGCGGGAATGTTTAGAGTCGAGCCCGAAAAGACACTTTGTGTGTCTTGCTTGTATCGCAGCTTCACAAAAACTCTCAAATGTCATTTCACTGCTTTCTTATGCTTTTTTCCAAACTTCATATTGTTACGTTTCAATGTATTCATTGTCAAAATGTTTGCTGGAATGTATTTGATGAAACATATTGTTTATGTATTCATTGCCCTCCACACAAACACAGACGGAAGCATTTTTCCTTGTAGTTTCCCTGGAGGGGAGGGCGTCAAAACATGAGCGCTGTGTAAGTAGAATTATGAATTGTAACAAAGGGACATTTGCCCCCACGTCCCTGTTAAAAGAAAGAAAAAAAGATGTCACTGTTGAGATTTGAAAAGCACCGCAGCAGATGACACGTGTTGTGCTGCTGTGTGATATGAGCTGCGGGCGTCGGCTGCTGGGCGGGTGTGTTTACTCTTTCATGACCAGATATAATTAGTCCCGAGGGACGGACTCAGACGTCTCTGCTGAACAATGGAGCTGAAACGAGACAACGGCTCAACGGCAGAGCAGGAGACTCAATTGTTTGTTTCGGTTCAATCGGGCCTCTTTCTGTTGAGCCTTTCTGACGATGACAAAAGGCAGAGTTTGTTCTTAAGAGAAAGAAAAGTTTCTCCCTGGATCGACTGAGCTGAACTTTGCTCATCTCGGCCGACACGGCGTACGAACATCCTCGACACAGATGTCAGGTGTTCATCAGAAACAACTAAATTGCATTTTGTTGATTTCATCAGTGGTGAAATGGAATATTAAGTACATTTACTCTAGTACTGTTCCTTAGTAACATGTTGAGGTTCTATTGTCTTTATAGTACTCTACTACATTAAACAAGAACATATTGTATTCACGACTTTTATTTCACAGCTTTAAATACTAGTTACTTTCCACAGAAAACACATGACTGGTTTATACAACAGGATGCATTGTGGTACATTACTCTACTCAACACAACATACAGTAGATGAGATTAGCTAGATTAGATTTAGCACGATCAGTAATTATATTCAAATAATATAACGTGCGAGTCTTAAAAGGGCCAATCTGCTGCATACTTTTACTTTTGATACATGAAATCCATTTTTGCCAATACGACTTGCGTGTGCTGGTGTACCTGAGCAGGGCATTTACTTTTGATGGAGCATTATTAAACATTATTATGTAATACTCTGAAGAATAGAAACGGGAGGTGTTTCCCACCGTTGACTTTAATACCTCTGCATGCTTCACTCAGACAGCTGGTGACTTTCATCACTTGAAGCTCAGTTTCATCGTTTGATCCCGGCTTGTTCGGCTCATCTTCACTCCCGATCTTATTTCCTGAGTTTGAAGAGCAGCTGACCGTCTCGTCTTGCTGCCCTCCTGTGGTCCACCTTGCAGCAGGGTACCGCTGTGTGGGGTCAGAGGTCAAGCGGAGCGTTGACGCGGAGAGGGAAGTGACCCGCTGCCCCTCCGCCTGGTGGTCAGTGAAGTCCAGATAAGAACTCACAGGTGTCTGCTTCCTCCCCTCAGGGTTCACCTACTTCTACAAGGGTAAGGAGTACTGGAAGTTCAACAACCAGTTCCTGCGCGTGGAGCCGGGCTACCCGCGCTCCGTCCTCAAGGACTTCATGGGCTGCGAGCTGACCCCCGTCGCCCCCGCCCGGCCGCCCGCCGACGACGGCAGCTCGGACGTGGTGATCGAGCTGGACGACGAGGCCAACGCGGTGAAGGCCATCGCCATCGTCATCCCCTGCGTGCTGGCGCTGTGCCTGCTGGTGCTGGTCTACACCGTGGTGCAGTTCAAGAGGAAGGGCACGCCGCGCCACATACTGTACTGCAAGCGCTCCATGCAGGAGTGGGTCTGACACGGTGGGAAGGTGGGGCGGGGGGGGAGGGGCGACCACGGGACGACAGCCCCCACTTTCACGGAGGAGGACGGTGGACTCTGGACATCCGGTGTGACAACACGCAGCCACGCCTCCTCCTCCTGAGGGCCATGTGGTACCTCAGAACCAACCAGCGTGACCCCAGGACTTCGACGTGGACTCCGCTAACCCTCAGCCTTTTTAACAAACGGGGGAGCAGAGGGACAGTTCGTGGGGGATCTTTTCCTGATGTGACAGTCGGTCCCAGTAGAAAACGAGGAGGACCAGTATCTCTTTGTATCTCAGAAACTTGACTTCCGATCCCCGTTCCTCTTTTTGTTTTCTCTTCGCCAGACTGCTCTTAATCAGAAGGAGGACTCACACGGGGGACGCCCCGCCCCCTCTTTCCACGGGGCGCTGCATTGTCATCCGTCATATCAGGTTGTTGACGAAACAACGGTTTTATATTTTCTGATCTCGGTGCCCCCCACGTCGATTCGTAAAAAGATTTACAGTCTCAGACAAACACAAGTTAATTACATGACCAACCTTCAATTCCTTTTCTGTCGGTTTCTTAATCCTTTTATTTTCAGTCTTTTGAGTCAGGAGGTCCTCACTGTTCCCTTTAACACGCTCCGGAGGAAGAGACCAAACGAAACCAAATAAAATCAATTTCTCTCCAAAGAGGATTACATTTTTATTTCATTTTGTCTTCATTTCTGTTCATCCTTTCTTCCCCTCTCTGTATCCACGCAGCGATAGAGAGTCAGGGAGCTCTGACTGTTGTGGCAGTCTGTCTGAGACACAGGGGCCAAATTATTCTGCAATATTTTAACTCGCCTTAATTATCGATCATTCTACTTGTGCTTCGTTTTGCTGTTCTTGGAGGGTTGTTTTGTATACCGCTTTTGTTTTAATTTGTTGTTTGTAATTGTTTATTTCATGGTTTTCATTATGTTACCCAGAGTTCTCAGCACTGGCTTGCTGAGCCATTCTGGACATAATATACAGTAGAGTCCGCCTGTATTGAGAGTAATGTATTGTATCTTAAGAAGACGTAGGAAGGTTCTGGAGTAAAGCCACTATTTGTGTGTGTTAAGATATGTGTTACCGTTTCTTTAATCATTTCCATACGACATAAATCAGGCTAATTATGAGCTTGAGAGCTTATTATTGGATTTTCTGATGATATTTTGTGTCCTCAGCCCATATTCCCGTCAGTTAGAAGACGTGTGCATCCAAAATGGTGACTGTATGGTTATTCAACCATTTCCTAAAATAATCCTGTTGACTGCCTTGTTTGAGGGAGCTCACAGTTCCCAGAATGCTCTCGCCTCCTGACTGAGGACCCACGGAGTGAGACACCGAGTCGAGATCAGTGCCTGTGTCGACGTGCATGAAGCATTTACTGTCCATCCAGTTGGTTCTGCTCGGCGTGGCTTTGTTACCCCTCAAAGGCAGAGGAGGACGTTTCCTCTTAAAAATACTGTTTCCATTCATTGTTGTACATTCAAAGTGTACCCTTCCCCCCCCCCCCTCCTTCTCCTTACCTCCTGGTACATTGAATACCCGGGGAAAAAAAAACTTTAAAAGATTCAAGTGGTACATTGTGGAAATCTTTGATCGATCTGATGCGTTCTGATCAAATCTAATTGGCTTCAGTAGCCAAGTGAGCCGACGTGGCGTCACGGCGAGCGCTCTCTAAATGTGTCTGTTCTCATGAATCGCATTCTGCTTTTTTTTTTTTTTTTCCTGTTTTCCGGTCAAAACAAATTGGACATCTCACAATGACTTCTTTGTGTAAGACTTTGGGACAACGGGGAAACGTGTCCTGACAGAATGAATAAATTGATCAATATATGATTAAGAGCTGCCTCCGACCTCTCTGCTCGTCTTTGATCATGTGTTCAGAGCTGCACACACACCTGTTCCCCACGTCTGGTCTGTGTGTGTTTGTGGTTCCCTAACTCCATACAGTGTCAGTTTGGTTTGAGACTCTAACACACAGTGTTTCTGTCAAGCACTCATGTACCACTGCAGCTGATGACGATTTGCTGCAAGATACACCCCCCCCCCCCCCAAAAAAAAGGCTCCGCGACACCGCAAAAATAATTAGAAAGAAGCAAAAGCCTTATGTTGGTGCACGGCCTCACATTTAAAGTTTACTAAATGAATCCTCTAGAGTTAGTCAGGTGATCACCAAAGTTACCGTGGACACCTGTGCACAATTTGATGGCAATCATGAGTTGCGGTATTTCAGTTTGTACCTGTATTGTATAACACAGGTATGATGTATTTCCTTTACAAGCACCACCTTGGCTGTCCGGTTAATGTCTCCTTCTCATCTAAGGTTCACCTTCTTTAATGAGCCACTCAACAAATATACACCGGAAAAAATGCACCGCTTCCTTCATTTGACATTAAACGGCATGTAAACGTACCGGTGAAAAGCCTGACTCGGGCTCGTTGGATGCCGGCGTGGTCCTGACTGTTCCACACCACTAACCACGCCTGCTGTCTGCCCGTGACATGCGTACTTTGTGTCTTGGGTCCCCTGCAGAAGCTCAGGCTGCCAGCGACTGTCAATCAAACCGACGCCCCTCTCCAGCAGACTTCTATTTTAAAAAACTCGTTGATATCATTTTTGCCGACATAATGTGATGTCAGCTGGATCTCGAAAACGGTCTGGAACCGGCGTTGTAGACGGAGGGCCGACCTCCAGCGCACAGAGATGTCGGCTCAAACTCCGGTGAACTCTGAACTCCAGAAATAAAGCCAGCAAGCGGCAGGAAAGAAAAAGGAAAGCAGCATTTGATTAAGAGATACCCGTGTGTTGATCTGGGCCCGAGAGCTCAGCAGTCCATTTGTGTAGTGCAGTATTTTGGGGTGGCGTGATAGAAATCAGTGCTTTAGATGTACGCGATTCCATCGGTGCAGCGGTGGCATTTATTGCAGATTGAATGTGAAACGGGAGCCGGCTGCTGTTGATTCTGGCTTTGCTGGGACACATTTGACATACAGTTAGTTACAACAAAGACAGTGAGGTCACGCAAGTTTACTGACTGCAGTTTCTAAATGTGTGTGTGTGTGTGTGTGTGTGTGTGTGTGTGCGTGCGAGCGATGAAATTTCACTCTTAAGGATAACACTTCATGGGCTCTCATCACAGGACTGTTCAGTGGTGAAATTGCCTCTCTGCTTTTGGACGATGGCATTATATGCCCAGCTCTGTTTAGACCGGTGCTTTTCCCTGAGACTCTAACTCATCGTCTATTCTCTCTCCATCCCTGTAAATACAGATGCTGTGTCCATGGGCCTATTTGTGTGTGTAGAGACTGTATGTACCAATCCTGCTGCAGTAATACAAACAGTTTAGTAGTAACAAAAATAAGAAAGCCAGTCGGGACTCTTTCTTTTACTTCTTTTAGTCTACATGTGTGCCCTGAGCGCAGTGTAGGGGTTAAGAAGTAACAAGTGTGTCTGCAAGCCCCTGTGCCAGACTTAAACCTCTGTCTTTCTTACTGTGTGTGTGTGTGTGTGTGTGTGTGTGTGTGTGTGTGTGTGTGTGTGTGTGTGTGTGTGTGTGTGTGTGTGTGTGTGTGTGTGTGTGTGTGTGTGTGTGTGTGTGTGTGTGTGTGTGTGTTTGTAATGTGTGAAAGCATGTCAGCCTCACAACTGGAGCCAGCAGGGCTAAAATAGTGGGTGCTAAACTGACCTACAATGGCCAGGGTTGTTTTTCTCTGGTGATATTTCTGTTAGCCCTCCTCCTCCTCTTGCTGTCATAGGCTGGAAAATTGAGTGATTACGGCGGCAACCGAAAGTAATACATTTTCATTTAACCGGGTCCTTGCGGTGCAGTGCTTAATGGCCCCCCTTAAGGACCATATATCCTGGTGCAGAGCTGAAAGGAGCTCTCTGAAGTTCAGCAGGGGTCAAGCTGTTGCTTCGGCCCGGATGAAAAAGGTTCAAATGTATAAAGTAGACACACAGAGCACCCTAATTGGAGGCGACTGTCTTTTGCAGCAGCGGCCTGTGGATTATCCATATTCATAAGTTAACATTGTTCGCGTCCCCTCTTGCATCTTTCTGTTCTTTGTTTGATCATTCAGTTAATTTCTTGGATTATTGCGAGGAGGCCTTCAGTATTCTGTACGACAACAAAGCACCTCCTCGCCCACTCACTCATCATTAAAATGGACTTTTCACTAAACTCCTCCTCAGGCGGTCAGGTCTGAGCAACTGTAACCGAAGTATGAGGCTTGGTGAATAGCTGTGACATAAGCTACACTCACGAGCTAACGAGCTAACTAGCGTAGCTACAGCTGACGGTAGTAACAACGCCAAACAAAAGCACATCATAAACTAACTAGGTTCCATTTGTTTTGGGGGGTTATAGGTAACACACAAATACCCGTCCACAACTGGCACGTCCGCTGTAGAGTCGCCATCTCTGTGGTCCTGAATGCAACGTTTAGGCTAACATGAGCAATTCTGTGATGCTCTTTATAGGATTAGGCGAAGTTCAAGCAACCCAAGCCAAAGTTGTACCAAAAATAAACATTTTCTGTTCACAGAGCACATTAGTTGGTCTTCATCCTATCACGTTAGAAGGGACAATACGACCAGTAAAGCAAAGGTCTATCCTGTCTTGTCCAAGTACGTTAGCTAAGCAGCTGAACACAGTTAGCCAGACATCCATCTTTCTTAAATACTACTAACTGGGTTTACACTGCAATACAATAGCAATCCTTTATTATTTTCCACCATCCCATGGAGCTCAAGTGAGCAGAGCTAGCTCGCTGATCAAATATGCCAGAGATATTTGTTCTTTCAGCGGACAACATGTACAATATTCACCGCCAAAGCCTGCCACCGTTATCTGGATATATATTGCAGATGGGCCGCAGATGTTTGACGGGCACAACAGCTTCGGAGCACAGGGGGTAGCACACAGTCAATTGACCTGTCCAGTCATGTCATCATGCCTGGACAGGCGCTCCCTCTCGCTGTTATTCTTTTGTTGGAGATGGTCTGTCGATCAATAAATACATTTGAAAAGATGTTGCCATGCATCCTTGTCCTGTTCATGCCCGAGTTCATGCATGCTCTGGCTATTCCTGCTGGAATAGGCTACAGCCGAGCTCACAGCCAAGCTCAAAAATGCAGTTTTTTAATACACTTTTCTCAAACGTATCTATTTGCATTTGAAAGACCTTTACCTGGAATCTAAAATTTACTTTTTTTCCTTTCCTTTTTAAAAAGATTGTTCACAGCTTGATCACGTGTCAGCCTTTCATGTCATTCCACCCACATCCGTTCAGAGATACTCCATCACTGCTTCAAAGAGGTGAACTGGGCCGTGCCATGATTTCTTTCTTTCTTTTTTTGGTAGAGAAACAGAATAGTTACTGTCACTTTGTGGAGTGTTACAGATGAAAGCCATATTTCAATCACCTTCAAGTTCATTCAAATGCAGAGAGCCTTGCCGCTCATGCAACAGAATAGACCATCTTCATTTGTACGCAGCAATAAGGACGCGAGTATTCAGATGGAGGATGAAAAAGTACAATTTCTATCACAGCACCAAATTGAATGTGAGAATCAATGACACCTCTCTTCTGCAATACACCCAGACCTGCATCTACGAAGAAATTCCCACTTCTGTGTCTGATGGCTTCGAGCTGCTCGGACCAGAGGGACTCGTGATCTGTTTTCAATGTCCATCACTCCCATTGTTGGCTCCTGATGTTTTTTCTGCCGTGCACCTTCTCCCTTAAAACTGCTCGGAATAAAACCAGCATGCATCTGAAGACATACCTAGAGACATATGAGACATATTGAGCTTTATGTTGAAAGTGTTTCTGCACTGTTGTAACTATATTTGATTCTTCTTTTTGTAATGGCTGACATTTTGTTTCTATTTGCCACCGTGTTTTGACTGAGAGCTTCTAGGTCCTGATTCTCTAGCTGTCGGCCATGTCCTATGTTCACATCATTAACTTCAGCGTTATGGGGCTGATGGATTGAGACACAAAGGAAAAGAGGACTTAACAAAGAACAGACATGAATGTAGGGAATAAAGAGTTATTTTCTGTACTCATTCACTTGCTCCCTGTAGCGTCCATTTGCTCCCTCTCCCAGTAAGCATTGGGTTTCTTGGTAATGAGGGCACAATATGGCACAGACCTACAATCAAGATGAGCTCGGAGCTGCAGGCATTATCTTACTATGTAGATTAAGGTAATATAGATTCAGGCTAAGCGTCGTGGACCATCTGCTGCCTTACAAACTGATACTGATTTCCCTATAAAGCTTCCCCACTTTGAGGATTCCAGTTCTACTCTTAACTTCTGATTCCTACCAACACACCTATAATAAATACAACAATAATGCTACATTTCAGTTACGGAGGAAATTACACTTGTATTAAAATATTCAATGCAGCTGAAAGAAATGTCCTTTTACCTTTTATTGTATTGATGAGATAGATACCACACAGCATGACCAAATAAAAACAATACTATCCGCATGGCTTCATACCAACAAAATACAGAGTATTTGTTTTGATGAATTTACTAAATATAGTATAGTACTACTCTCCAGTACTTCAATAGTTAACGCAGTCACAGAGCTCAGCTGACTCATGTTGTTAGCCTCACACTATCTATTGTACAAGCCCCTGTGGGCTTATTTTTTCTCTTAGAAAGGTCACAAGTTCATATTTTGTGGGGGTCGTCCTGAGAAAAGCAGCCGCAGGAGGTTCCATGTTTTCAATCGTATTTCAAACCGTGGTTTTGGGTGGCCTTTGCGGCCGTGCAACCTAAATTCCCAGAGAAGGGCGTCACACAAACGACCCTGAAACTGAGCTCAGGGTTAAGGTCAGGAAGAGATGTTTGACTTAATGTTACTGTTGGATGAAAATGTCCTAAATGTCAACTTTGCAAGGGCCCATAAAAACCAGCGTTGACCTTATTTTGACCTTTTTCTAACCAGCCTTAAAAACATAGAAAAACACTAACTGTCAAGGTTTTCCAAACAAGAAACTGAGGTTGTATCTGAACTGCTGCTGTATGCGCTTTGCAGTGTCCGGCATATTTGACTGCTAATCGACCAATAAACCCAGTGTCAGGAGTAGATTATACAATGTGCTTGCATACATTAGCCTGTCCAGCTAACTGGCTCACTACCTACATTAGCCAAAGCATTTAATATGACTTTGTTTTGTAGGGTCACGGGTCGTGTTAAAAAGAAGCCGAACTCATGGGACATCAGCGGTCGTTAGCTCGCAAAAAGTGAAGTTGTTGTGTATCTTCGTCATTCTTGAAACGGTAAAAAAAGTCACAGAACTTTTTCAGAGTCTGAACTCCATCCTCTAATGAAATATTGTTATGAGACGGGTATGCAGGATAACATCTCGAGTCAACACGTTGTCAGCGTGGAGAAGGTCACGACTGCGTGATAGCATCTCCGCGTGCCAGGCAGCCGTCCCAGAGGACTTGTCGTCCGTGGCTTTACCCTCCACCGTCCTCTGCCTCTCTGCGGGATTCTCATTAGTCAAGCAAACTTCCACATAGATGAAGGGGGGAGGGGGAGACGGAGAGCAGGAAGTAATGATCCGCGGTGTCCAGGTAAAATTAGCTCCATTAATCACAGCATGGATCGTCCGGCTGCAGCATGCAGAGCCGCTCCGCTCTCTCTCTTTCACACAAAGCCGTTATGAGCTCGAGATCTATGGTGAACTGTAAATAATACACTCTGATTGTGGGGGAATGATCTTTGCTGAGACGCCTTTGTTTATCTGGAGGCTCTCTTCTCGTGTCGTTTGTGTTTTTTCAGTCTACGGTGGAGCAGTCGATACCCGTCTCTTTGTAGATTAAGAAGAATTGGCCTTGAAAACTCCCTCCATCCGGTTCTCATTCAAAGAAGTGAGACTCTACACTTTCTGTATCTCCACCGTTGTCCTCTCCGCTGCCTCGATCCGATAGGACTCCTGCCAGCTTCTTGATCCGGACATTATGAACTGTTTTAAATGTTTTAATGGCCAGAGAGCTTTCTCTTTGATTGATGTTCACCTTTCAGAGAGATGTATGAGATTTAGAAATGGATGGGCGAGAGAGGCCACTGCTATGCATGAATCGACAAATACCTGTAAAAGACACAATAAAAGAAAGCCTATCTTGTTATCTTCCAAACCCTTGACAGATCGGTGCCTCTTGATACATTGGCGGACATGTCGGTCGGTTTCATTCAATTTGCTTTTTGCAATGCGACAAAGCAGTTGATGCCATGGCCCTGCTGATGCCCCGCCCACTCCTCCTCTCTACCTCCATCTGCCTGATGGATCATGGAGGTCTGGATCGTGCTCCATGACGACTACCAACTATTCATACACTCTGTCATACTCATTAAATGTGTTGTAACTCTGTAATAATTCCTTCTGGTCACATGACATCTACTGCTTCTGTCCATCCTGGAGAGGAATCGTCCTCTGTTGCTCTCCTGAAGGTTTCTTCCCTTTTTTCCCCGTGAAAGGTTTTTTTTCTATTTTTTGTTTTTCCTGATCCGATGTGAGGTCCTGGGGCAGGGATGTCTTATGTGTACAGATTTTAAAGCCCACTTAGGCAAATTTGTAATTTGTGATTTTGGGTTATACAAAATAAACTGAATTGAATTGAATAGCTGTTGGTCCAAAACCTATGTGTTCCCTCACTGCCAACACTCTGGGTGTGAAGGTGGGACAAAGGATTGTTTCTCGAGAACATACTTCCCTTTGAAGTAGAATACCTTCACCTCACTCAGGAATGAAAGGCCTCTTTAAATGCACATTTTACTTTCAATTTGTAGAGATTCTGTGTGGATTTTTGCACGTTTTCATCGCTCATTCTCAGTGGACAGTCCAGCACCAAGAGAGCCTTTATTCAAATTCTGCATGGCCAACTGAAACACCGCCACTGATGATGGAGCCACGAGATCCCCCTCATGACTTTGGAAAGCTCCCTCCAGAAGCAGAAGACATTATAAGACTGTTTTCACTGACTCGGCAGCACGAGACCGAACTTTGCGTATGTGTCTCCTCACATTGCGCCTGCTAAGCATCTGAAGTCCATACACGAGCGTGAGAAAATCAGAAGAGCAAAAATATCACTTCATTTTTTCCTGGACTGATTTCACAGCTTCCTCTGACAGTGATGAAGTTTTATCAGCAGGAGACATGGAATACAATCTCTTCGTGTTGAACACGACCGTTTATGAGGACCTCAGCAACAAATCTGCTCAATCAACACACCCCAGACATTTCCCCCCTTTTTTTTCCTCTTTGGTGATATTTTTAGTGAGTGGAAACTCAGGAAGTGTTACTCATGTTAAACAGTCCAGAGAGAGAGGCTGCATCGCTACCCGCTGGCACTCCATCTCATTTGATTTCCCTTTGCTTTGTCTGAAGCATCGATGTGAAGATAATGCGAGGGTCTTGCTCCGGACATTTTATTTTTGGTGCTCAAGTCATGATGTACACTCGCTTGTTTCCAGAGACAATCTTCTTCTCTGTACTCAGACATTTACTCAAATCTCAGGCAATTAGAGATAAGTTCTGTGCGACTTCCTTCGCCATCTATATCTTTGATGTCAAACATAAACATTTTACTCTCATAAGTAGACTCCAGCATGGATTAGGTCTCCAAGGAATATGCCATGGCGAGGACGTGGAGGTTAAAGTAAGATGACAGCTAGCTGTATGAGACTGTGGGAAAGACAGGGAGCTCCATGAAGTCGTCAACCTGATCTAAATGGCTCTTTGCAGAGGAAATGTTGGCGGTGACCTTGTAACGCAAAGAGCATGTTACGTATGCTGTTCTGTCTAACTGAATTGAAGGCCAGTGAAGGGTGAAGCTGCATGGTGTTGTGCTTACAGGATGTATGGTCAGTGGCCTGAACAGCCAGAGATATGTGTGTGTGTATGTGTGTAAGTGTATCTGTGTGATGTGCATGGGTGGGCTGTCAGTATGACTCATGGGTGTCCGGGTGTGTCTGTGTATGCATGGGGGTTTGTGTTTGGTTGCTGGACCCCTCGCCCCCCCCCCCTCCCAACCACACACATATATATATATATGTGTGTGGTTGGGAGATGGGTGCTATTTTAAAAATGTTTAGCATACAAATAAACTTTACTTGTATATACACAAGTGGTGAGAGGAGTATAGAGCTCTATTCATACACTCTGTCATATTCATGTGTTGTAACTCTGTAATTATTCTTTCTGTCCACATGACATCTATTGCTTTTGTTACATTACATTACATGTCATTTAGCTGACGCTTTTATCCAAAGTGACTTACACAATCCTGTTACATTCATACACTGTAGACAGGGAGCAATTCAGGGTTAAGTGTCTTGCTCAAGGACACATCGACTAGGGCGGGGATTGAACCTCCAACGCCCTGATTGAAAGACGGACCTGCCACCCACTGACCCATAGTCGCCCAGTTTTGTCCAGGTTGCTTCAATTTTTTCCCCGTAAAGAGTTTTTCCTGATCCGATGTGAGGTCCTGGGACAGGGATGTCGTATGTGTACAGATTGTAAATCCCTCTGTGGCAAATTTGTAATTTGTGATATTGGGCTATACAAAATAAACTGAATTGAATTGAAATTATAGTTAAGCATAACTAATACTACAGTGTACCACCATTAATGTGTTCATCATTTAAAATGTGGAAAAGGTGGGGCACATTTTTATTATTTTATACTGCTGGGTGATATTGGGGTTCAGGACCGATCTTAACCTTTAATAATACACCATAATTAATTTGTTGATTCGCCTATGTTTTGTGTTAGTAATCCGAATCTGAGGTGTAACCGGTAACTTCAGTTATTAGATGCATATATAAAGTAAAAAGTACAATATTTCCTCCTGAAATGTAAGTAAGTAATTTATTTTCCATAGGTACATACATAACATGTACATACTGGCAGACATTAACAACAGAAAAAAAATGTACGAATGGAGGACCGTCCAAAGACCGAGGTCTGTAGGCTCCTCTGAGATGAGGAGTTGGACGGCCCCTCCCCTAACCCTTTAGCCCCCCTCCCAACTACCACAGGCACACAGACAGTACACACACATATGGATGAAAACATAAAATGTCGTACAAGCAACAAAAAAAACAAAAAAACCAGAACAGGAAAAAGAAAAAGAAAAAGTCATAGTAAAAATAATAATAGAAGACAAATGTGAACTAATGATAACTTAGAAAAAATAAATAAAAATAATATCACGAACATCAAATTATGGATATACATTTTATTTTAAATATGTTTCCTCTATTGTACTGTGCCGCCAGGCTGTAAATCAATATTAAAAACTTTCAAAATGAAGTGAGATGGCGTTTAAATCGAGAAGCAAATGCCTTGATGCTGGATGCCGATTTGACCTCGTCCGGAATTTGTCTCCAGAGCTTTGGACCTCTACAGATGAAGCTTTTAAATACAATGTCGACTGTATGTTTATTTATATGAATGCCACCACGCAGCCGCGTGTTGTGATCGTAGACATTTGTGTTCCTTGTGAACATACGTAACAGATTATGTGGCAGATTATTATTCATAAATCTGTACATAAAAATTCCTGTCTGACACAAATGTAGATCTGTAAATCTCAGAATGCCCAATCTCTTAAAAAGCGGCTCAGTGTGTTCATTATTCTTCACGTTGCAGATGATCCGCACAGCCCTTTTTTGTAAAATCTCGAGACATTTGACCTGAGTTTTAGCTGCGGATCCCCAGAGCATATTACAATATAAGAGGTGCGGATGGACAAGGCTGTGGTATACAACAAACACAGATTTTCTGTTGAGAGTATATTTTTTGCGGAGCGCAGGGCAAATGTGCCGCTTCGTATGCGTAGTGGTGTAGACATATAAATACTCAACTACCTCAGTACCTCAAAATGTAAAGAGTACTTGATATGATACAAATGAGCAGACTCCATACACTTGACTAGAGGCATCACAACTGGCTTACACATAACAGAACTCATAAATAAAATAATACATAAAATACATGCAGAGTAAATCATACTTTGTCTGTGCTGCTCTATAATAGGTAGTATATTGATTTTACATTGTTTGTATCTATGGCAGCATTGGGAGGGGAATCTGAAGCTGCTTTGTCTTCCTGATTTGACATGTGGGCTGGTCGCCTGGAGATTGTGCTCTCTATGACGCACCGCCTGGTGCAATTCAGCTGTGGAAGTAATACGACCCGGACGTTTACGAGGATCTTCGCTCTGATGGCACTCGTTAACGTCGCTTGATAAAGCTTGTGAGAAGGGTCTCAAAGTGACGTTATCGACGCGATTATACCGGCTAAAAAATGAATAGTAACAATAACCCTCCTGCCCCTTTTCAAAGTCTCAACGTGTTCACCACTCGGCATGGCTTTATGGATTGATTTAAGAATTCATAATGGGATTTTTACTATCTTTTGTTCAGTGGCAGGCATGATAGAACGGGGGCAGCGCGCCACAGATGGCCCTTTTGTAGGGGAAAACATTAAGCTATCACAAAGTGACCCTTCATATCGACTCCACTGTCAGCTGGCTGCAACTCAGTGCGGCTACCTGTACAGCGAGGACTTTGTACAGTGCGGAACAGAGCTGTGGAAATGTGCTGCTCAGCAGACAGTGTGTATTTATAGTAAGCGCCTGTGTTGGCGCTGAGTAGTTGTGGCTCTCTGACATAGTTACTTAGCAAACCCCTGCGGGCTCAGACTATCTATCCCTTTTACAGGGAAGTCATTATAGAAGTGACAGCAGAATCTCGTTTCCAAACCTCTCAGGAACGCACGCGTTTGGATTAAAATTATGGCGCAAAGCTTATTCAAAATATGAAACATAAATTTAAACTCTGTGAGTTGTATTTCTCAGTGGACACACTCAATTATATGAATTCAGCCTGGACTGCAAGTGAACGCCTCAGACCTTAATTCTTGTTTAATAGCTGAAGCTTCAGATCTGATTTAATCTATTTTCTAATCCCACCGCACAAACTTTGACCTTGCAAATTTATGACATGATTATCCAGCAATCTCATTTCCACATTTCTCGTGTGTTTGGGAATTAGGCCGTCAGTGATGTCAATGAAGTGGATTACATAGTGTTTTCAAACACGGGTCTGAATGTGTTCAGATGCCATTTATTTTCGTTATTAAGTGACTCATTACTGTCAAAGCAACAGGTTGTTATTATGAATTGGACATCAGTAGGTTAATTGAGGGTTGCCCTTCATTTCCATTAAAATAAAAATGATTGTTGTCAAATGAATACACTTCGACCCCCAAAATGTCTTTTATTGAGGTTGACCTCATTTTAAAAAATTGAGCCAATGTTTGAAAGGATTGTCCGGACTCTGTAAGGCTCTGTAATTCCTGCTCCTGACTACGCCACTGTCCTGTTGAGACTCCGCCCACTGTTGAGACTCCGCCCACTCCTCTCTACCACCATCTGCCTGATGGATCGTGGAGGTCTCCATCGTGCGGAATATGCCTACTATGAACTATTCATACACTCTGTCATATTCATTGAATGTATTTAAACTCTAAATCTGTCCTTCTGTACACATTACATCTATTGCTTCTGTCCATCCTGGAGAGGGATCCTCCTCTGTTGCTCTCCTGAAGGTTTCTTCCCTTTTTTTCCCCCTGAAGGGTTATTTGGGAGTTTTTCCTGATCCGATGTGAGGTTTTGGAGCAGGGATGTCTATGTGTTCAGATTGTAAAGCACTCCGAGACAAATTTGTAATTTGTGAAATTGGGCGATACAAATAAACTGAATTGAATTGAATTGAATTGACGAATATAAACCAAGACTACCGAACAAACATGGCCGCCGGCTCTGAGAAGAAGCTCTGCTCTCTACAACTGGCTAATTCTAAGGATTCTTAGTTTCATGTCATTATTCCAGTTTCTGGGAAAGGTTGGTCCCCCTCTTTTTGGTGGGAATGGCCTCCTCGATTTTTATCTGACCCTTTTGACTCCTGGTCGGTGACCTCTGACCCCTTGTCCCACCCCGCTGTGGCTGCTTTTCATCTGGGGTTCACAGATGTTTGGTCAAGCTCAAAAACATTACATGTGTTTGCTTCAAGTAAAAACAAAGTTTTAGTTACAAATGAAACCAGTTGGTAGATTAGACTGGAGTTAATGAACGCTGGCCAGGGGTTTCCAAAAGGTCATTTGATATCTTTTAGACTCCACAATGACCATGATTGATAACTGAAACTCCTATTGCAATATTGTTGAGCATCGTAATAAAGTAATTGCTTTTATCTTAATCAGGTCATTCTTTCACTCGAGGGCTTTCAGTGGTCACAGAAAGTCCCCGTCTCTCCCTTATTGCCTTCATGAAAGTGACTTCTCTAATGGAGGCTAATTAAAAATGGTACTAATTCTAACACTGACTGTAGGTCTTATCTATGATGATCTGTGCATTGCGTCAAAGGCAATTAAGGAAACTGGATGAGCTACGTTGGCTTTTGTTCCCGCAGCCAGTTTAATTAGTGCGATGAATAGTGTAAGAACCCGGATCTGAATGCCATTCAGCACAGAACTCACAGGACCGAGTGGGTTTTGTGCAGTTTGAAGAAAACGGTTTGTCTTTGTCCGTTATTTCAAACAATGCAAATGGATTTTATATATATATATATATATATATATACTATATCTTCTCACTTTTTCATGTATACACAGAGTTTTCACAACATGTTTAATCATGGAAATGTGTTTTAAAGTCCTGGAAAGGTCCTGGAGATCCATTGGTCAGCATGTGTGTGAACCCGTCACAAACAGACTGACAGCGCTATACTCTCGTGAATTTACTAGCCCGACTGTTTGTGGTTTAACCCCGTCATACGCGTCGTTGAGGGGGCGTGGCTTATCTCTGTTGAAAAATATTTTCCGCCATCCGCCACGGAATAATTAACCAATTTTTCTACGTTATACTTCTTGTTGAAATGTCACACACGTCGTAACATCTAGCGCCCCGGTGTGAATGACTTCCGCATCCAGCGCCATGAGAGCTAGATAGTTCTCTGATATATACACATGTATATAAATATATATAAATACATGATGAACTCATCTTACATTAGGTTGTTCAGCTGTAGTAAGACGGCATTGAAGGCCGAGGTAGAAAATGTACGGCCCGCCACTGCTATTTGGTAAAAGTCTGCGAAGAGACTTACTCTGAAAGCAGGCCTGAGCGGCCAACCATTGAACCCATTCATCACCTGCACGCTGTCCTTCTGACCCGCTATGAATGCTCCAGTCCTGTTCCTACTTTTACGTATGTGCTCCTCTATAGCCGTGAATAACTCTACTGATACTAAAAGATACAGGGCGGATTGTCTCATTGGTCAGGTCGGGAATCAAATCTAATTCATACAATAATATTGCAATATTTCAATCCTAGAGTATGCTCTCTGTGTACATATTATCCCTGAACAATGTCCCGTCTCTGGCTTGAATCGTTCACATTCACTGTTCCTGAGGCAGCTCTGGCCCTGGAGAGGACTCACAGCGACTATTATTCATGCTGTTTTATCATGGCTTTAATAAAGACAATTCTAGTACAATGGGCCTGAGCACTGAATGCATCTGTGTGTGTGTTTCAGCGTGGAAGAACAAGATAAATACATCGCATTTACTTTTTTCTCTAGAAATATTGATCCCACCTCAGCCATCTGAGTCATTTACATAGTCTGCAAGTCCCAGTACTGAGGAATCCTCCTATTGGCATCAAGTTTCACTGGTTCCCTCAGTGAAGTCGGACCTACATGTGATGTAACCGACCATGATTTAAACATCTTCCGATAGATTAATTATCGTTAGATTAATGGGAACGTTATGTCGTAAAAAGCTTTGTCTCGTCAGCTCCACATGGACGTGGTACACGCGAACTGCAAACCTCACTTGTGAAACTGATGCATGTGATGTTGTTCTTCATAAAGCTGTCGATGTGTATGTGCATACACTGTTTGTGTAATGGTTACAGGTACTGGAACCCAAAAGCACCACAAACACAGGGATGCAGGAGGAGGCTGTTGACTTAATATTTCAGGCAGGGTCAAAACTGGGTGGTCAGTCAAACAGAGCAACAAATCCAAAAGGGGCAGGCAAAAATCTCAAGTCGAGTGAACAGGCAAACAGGGTCGTAACGGGCAGATCAGAACTAGTACTAGGAATTCGCTGTAGAGTTTGGCGGTGACACACAAGACAATCTGGCAGAGGACAAGTGGAAGTGAGGGAGCTAAATAGTGAGGGACTAATGAGGGGATGGGCTGCAAGTGAGAAGGGCGTGAGGATCAGGTGAAGGGAATGAGGGACAATCAGGTGAGGATGACAGGATCTGGAATGACAGGAGAGTTCATTAAACATGTAAGCAGGATGAATTTAACTAGGAAGGTGGGGAATTCGTGACAGTTTGGCATAACTGCGGCAGGCGCACGGTGAAATATTGACTTCCTGGCAGAGCGTCGTGTGGAAACAGGACGCGAGTCGTCTGAACCCCCCTCGACTTTTTTAAAATAGACGGCGGCTGCTGTTCAAGGCATATGAACGCCATCACTCTGGCTGATGTTCCTTTGCTGTCGGTTTGTTGTCGTTGCTGTGTTTCTGTTACCGCTGGCTGAGTGGCGATGGAGAGGCAAAATGGTTCTCTCTCTCCCTCTCTCTCTCTCTCTGCAGTGCTACCTCAGCAGTGCACTTACACATAGTTACACTGGAGTGTTTGATGACACACCTCTTCTCTCTCATCAGTGCAGTGAAGTTTATGGCGAGCCACCAAAAATACTGAGGCATAATAGAGGCCGCTTTTCCCAAGCAAACGTCCATAACGCGCCTTGAGGGAGCCGATCACCTGACTACATGATAACACATGGGACCATGGCAGATGCCTTCATGATTCAATTTAGTTGCTTCCATATGCATAATTTACCACAGAATAGCAAACATATGGTCTTCGATTCCATAAAACAGTACTTCACATGGCATTGAGATGTTATTGTTCATCAGTCATTACCTGGATTCACTTTCTACGATTTAAATGTTGTTCGCTGAAGTGCTGAACAGCCTGTTACGTCTCTTTCAGCCCCTCTGCAGATTTCCTTTAGAGCGTTCCTAAACGATGCCGCGTGCTCCAACAATAAAAGCTTTAGCGTTCAGACCGTGACGACTGACTTGGAATCTTTAAGCTGCTCAAGGAGACATATGGTGAGGTGGACATCGTCTTCCACTTTTACAACCTTTATTAATATATTTCTTTATTCCAGACTCATGGGTCCATAAAACAACAAACACAAATACAACAACAATATATACAATACAATACGAGGAAACAGGTCCAACCATTCCAGTTAAAAAGTCACTCGTGGTTAAAAAAAACATACAAACACTTGTTCCATTGCTTCCAGAAACAAGACAAACACCTGGTATCACTCAGTGCTGGGTCAGCCAAGGCTTTTATAACTACATTCTCTAAGACACTCAATCGACATTTACATTTACATATAAAATTCCTCAAAACAGCATGGAAAGTGGGAACATTACGGCTCACAAACATCTGACTTGCACAGGATTCATTAAATGCCACCTGCATCGTTTTCCTTTACTGTAACTGCACCACAGGCGGGCTCTAAACAGAGCAGTTTTAACGTCTTCTGTACACATAGGAAATGTACGTGCCAGCATGTTGGCTTGTGCAAGTGAGTAAGTGAGGCAGATCTACAGAACGGAGGCTGAACTGAAGTGGAGGCCGATGGAGTAATCCTTTACGAGGATAACTGTTGGTGCTCGACCGATCCCCCCCGGTCCTGTGTGGAGCAGGATTGGAGAAGCATTGACACAGACATGGAGGACATTTACAACAGAAATGATCTTCAGATTTACTCTCATCAGGGCCTGGACCAGCCTCCCGTATGATAAACGATGCATGGTGTTATCATTCCGGCCACCGCGTGTCCTCTGTGTGTTTGTGCGTGTTCAGCGGCGCACGCAACACAACGTGGAGAAATGTTTCGGAAGAGATGATCCGACATCTTTTACGAGAGGCATGAGCACACACCCTCTCACACATACAATGATGGATGGATGGCATTCTCTGGCCAACCCACCACAATTGAGTTGCATGCTACCCTGCCTCTCCTCGGCGCGGCCCAACGAACCTTCACCCAGGGGGGTCAACAACAATCTAAATTTCAATTAAAGTGGAAAACGCTGCTGATAGAGACCGAGTGAATGTTGATGCTTCTTCGTCTGAGGGTTCAGGTTTCAGCGGCTGCTTGGGAAAAAAAGCATTTGCGGCAATTATTTCATTATCTCAAATCCGCTCACAGCGAGCCGGGGTCACAGCCCCGGCTGAGATTAGGCGGAACCACAATTATTATTACAATTAGGAAGCAGACAGCCCCAGCACGAGAGTTTTACCCCGGGAAAAACTGAATGTCAACTTAAGACTGTTTATTAGAAAGCTGAAGGTAAGGAGAAGCTTGAGAGTGTGAATTTTTATGATTTTGTTCTAGTTTGTTTTCCATGTTCACAGGCTACAGCTTTTAATCTGTGCTTCATTGCAAAGCCTGAAGTCTGAGGGAGGATTTAATGAGTTTAGTGAACAAATAGGGGAAATGAAACCTCTGTTCACAACCACTTAACATTTAAAAGTTTAACTGCATTTTGCTCCGGTAAAGTAAAGGAATGAGAGCAAATGTACTGAGAGCAGAGGGCTTATTGATAATGTTAACCTGTAACGGTTCATCGGCTGATTGGATGAACTCTGTCCCACGACACAAGCTTCGCTTCTCTGGAAGAAACCACACGGCCAAGCTTGTAGTCATTGACGATTTGGAAAAGATTAAGAAGAGACGGCTTTGATGCCAAGAGCAAGAGGTGCACCCTGTACCTAAGTAAATCAAATTTGCATTTGTATTTCAAATGGAGTCCAGCTGCATTTTACTGACATCATGGCTCTCCTATTACAGTGAAAAAAATAAGGGAGTGCTCGGCAGTGCAGACCTGTCAGTGTGGGATCAAAGAGGGAAAGGGAACAAGATGTGAGGTTATGGATGGTGAGAGGAGGTGACAGGAGAGACTGAAAGAAGGAATTAACAATGGATGGACGTGGTTGTGGTGAAGACATAGCAGTTCTCTTGATACTTCCTGTTTACCTTTTTGTTAAGCTCCGTCTGACAGGCGCAGGCAACAAGCACGTTGTCATTAGATTCGATCAGCTGTAGCGACAGAGGCTATTAAGTCCCCGGCTGATTTTCAAAATGTGTTTGTTTTAAATGACAATATTGGCTGAAGGGGTCTTTAAAAAGTATTCAACCGGTTTAATTCAAAGTCTACGTATTAATCGAGATTCTTCTATTTGTGTGGAAGCAGAAATTTAAACCTCGGGCACACTCGTGGTGTCTGACAAATACCTGAGTCTTATTTCCACACATGTGTGCGTGTGTCGGTGTGGGTGTGTGTGTGTGTTCCAGTGAGGGAGAACAAGATAAATACATTGCATTTACTATTTTCCCTAGATATATTGATCCAGCCTCAGCCATCTGAGTCATTTCCATAGCCTACATGTCCCGGTGCTGAGGAATTCTCCTACGCAAACATTAACATGTTCCACACCTGTAAACAGATGTGGAACATGTTAATGTTTGCAGACTAGGTGTAAAGCAGAATAGAAACACATTGTTTATTCTTTCAATTTCGCCATTGTAATTCTGGTTTTGGCGTATGTGTGCAGGATCAAGGACCAACTTATAAACAATGCTGAGGTGCGTAAGGAACCAGGAGTCAGGGCTGTAGGTCCACGAGAGTCAAAACAATCGATCCACAAGAGCGGCAGCTGAATTTCTCCCAGTGAAAGAGACTTTATTGACTCTATTAGAAAAATGTAAACGTTGTTTGGCAAGTGGACTATCACTAACATTTGTCAACGCGATGCATTATTCAAGCAGCAGCACGCAGGAGCAAATTGCAAAGCAATGAGGATTGCAATTAGCGATATTGAAACATGTCAAGGAAACTATTCAACAGGTGAAAAACAACACTGTTTTATCTCAGTGTATTTGTGTATTAAAATCAACATGTACACACTCACACTCTTACAGATGTGAATTGGTTCTTCTGAGCAGCGCAGCTACGGCGCTGTTAGAGCGGACTAGCGTCAACCAGAGGATTTTTAGAGAGAGGATAATAATTGTAGATCTGAAGAGGTCGTCCTCCCCACTAATTGACTCCAGCTTGGTAGTGGGCCCCGCCGGAGCCTCTCCCGTCCCGGTCCTATTGATAGTTGTTATTAATGTTGCGGTGAGAAAGCAGAGATGGTATTCAGAGACGTCGGCGTAACAAGTTTTTGATTTGTTTCACGGCAGGGAAGGAAATGGAATGAGGTCTCCAGTGTGTGTGTGTGTGTGTGTGTGTGTGTGTGTGTTGTGTGTGTGTGTTTCCAGGGCCAGAAACTCATAATGATAACCATGGTCATAACATTAGAGTCTAGGTGTGATAATGTTTGGAGCTGTGGCGTTAGCAAGAGCTAATGGGGACTTAGTGACTGCGGGTCTGTTGCTTGGGGGCGAACTGGAGAACGTTGTGTCGGAGGAAGAGAAAGCTCAAACAGACCCAACATGCGGCTTTATACAATAAAACCTACATATGCCGGGATGCCATGTAACCCTCCATTAATTTAGCTTTCTCCAAACAGAAGGTGTGATTAGTTCATTGAGAAAGTTCATAAGATGCTGACTAATTCACCATCGTTCTACATACTTAGTTCAATCAGGGAGAGACCAGTTGGGTGAAGAAAGGATAAAGTTTATTGTTAACAGATGATATGAAATGATGTCTCAGAATGTTCAGTTTGGACTCTTGGATTTTTGAGAACCGATTAGCAGACATATGAGGAATACATGGCTGGCTTGAGGGGTTTGGTTTTGTTCAAACAAGTGTTTACCCAACATGGACCATAAAGTAATATTATAATAAACATAATGAAATGTTTTAATTTGTTGGAAGCTGACAGTTTCATCCAGACGTTGCACGATTGGCCAAACAAGTCAAAAGAATGATGTCAATTTCTTACACTCGCCATCCAATTCCCCCAACATTATCAAATTCAGATGCATTTAAGACAGGAATGTTCCCCAAATGATCCGATTTCATTGGTCAGCAGCTCTTAAAGCACCACGTTTGTCACTCTGCTTTTCGTCCTCTCTTCCTTTCCATCTTAATTAGCAGTCAAAGCCGTCAGCTGTGAGCTCACATTATGCCGAAGTCGTGCAGCGGTTCTTCGCTGCCGGAAATCAGCGTCGAGATAATCAAGCTGGATGGAGGTGGAGGCAGCAGGTCGGCGGGCGATCGGGTCCCGATTAGCCATCTTTGTGACTGAGACGACCCTCGGCGGAAGAACTCATCATCAGACTTCAGTAATAATGAGGAATGAGTCGCACTTGTTGTTGAGAGGAGAAGGCCTCTTCAGCTCATCGCAATAACAGAAAGGACCATGAATCTGTAATGTCTCTGTGGGGTAACGCACTCATTTACAACTAAAATATTTAATATTTAATATTTTTATATTTAATTTAATTTGTCATTAGTATTGTGTATGCATATATGTTGTATAGATACATATATATTTTATTTTATATTTTACTTTGTATACTTCTTGTATACATCTTTATCTTTTATCCCTGTTTTTTATATTTTATTTTTTATTCTTGTGTGTTTAGTTTATTGGTGCTGCTACTGTTACGACAAATTTCCCCTTGGGGATTAATAAAGTACATATCTATCTATCTATCTATCTATCTAAAACCCACAGCACCATGGTGGAAGGGGAGCGTCGCCAGGGCTATGGTGGGGTTGCATGTTTCATTTGATTTCAGAGTGCTGCTACATACAGGAGGTCAGCCGAGTTCTTCACCAGATGAGACGATGGTTGTTTCTTCAGGGTTAGGATGCAGATGTTCTGTCAACAGCTCAGGTGACGCAAGGCTGTACAAAAAACACCAACAAGAAAACGTATGTTTTTTATGTTGGACAATCCATAAAAAACAGACATTGGCTAAAGTATGCCTGCTGCAAACATGATGTAAAGCTCATTCAACGGGTATCCGATTGTAAGTACAGAGGACAGGTCGTGCCATTCATCCATCGCTGAGTCAGCCAAATGCCAGCAGTGACATCTTGAGTTGTGATGTCGGATAGTGTAGATTAGGTTACAGATGAACTAGTCTGTGTATTAAAGCAGTTTAGGGGAGTATTAGTCGTTCGTGTTATTCTGCTGCATATGCAATCGTGGTCAAAGTTAATTAGCTTTGGAAAAAGCTGTTGACAATTGAAAAAGTAGAGCTTTTCCTTTCAGGCTTCAAGTCTCTAATCTTGCAGGTATTTTTAGTAAAGTATTGTGTCTGAATGCATCCTGTAGAAACTCAGCAGCGATGCTCACGACCCAATTGTGCACACGGATGACAACATGAGGAGGTGGCCAGAGGAATGTGAAATCTCTTTTTAAATGACTGCATCAACCAATGACGGCGAGAAAAAATGTGAGTTGGAAAGACTTCAGGTGGTGATTTGTTGAATTAGAACAACTATCTAATGACCTTGACTTGACTATGGCAGTAACTGACCAATGGGGCATTTATATAACGGCAGCCCACACATGGTGTGCCAAGTGGCATCGTATACACTTAATATATTATTTAGCTCCCATTTAATCAGTCAAGGCTACAAACAAAGTACTCTTTGCATGTATTAGAAGGTGTTACATGTGATGGAGATGTATTGGCTGACTGACACTCTGCTCACGGCCCTGATGTCAGCGTCCGATCAACCGTGACGTAGAACACAATCTGGCTAACCAACATGTGTTGACTGAACCATATGACATGTCCGTGATCTCGACAGAAATAAATGACTCCCTACTAATTATTTACAAGTCCCAGCTATATGGATCTGAAGCGCTAATGAGACGGCACCCCCTGCTTTGGCCCCCCCTCCCACGCCAAGCCTCAGTGAAGGCTGACACACGCCACTGACTCAGCTGCCACGAGGCTCCGGTCATTCATTCAATGTGACACTGAAATAGATTTCTTTTTTTTTATTCCTCAATGTCCCATCATAAATTCACCAGGGTAATGATAGGTGTCTGAAGTGGCTGTAGTCAGAGAACCTGGCTATGTATCTCTAATGGCCAGCAGTTTGCCCATTTGAGTGCACACACAGCTCATTTTACCCCAGTATTAACCTTCTTTTTCCCGTCTCTCCCTACTTATTACTCTCCTCAGCATCACCCCATCTTCACGTCTATAGGATCTCTTCCTTTCAGAAATCCGTACCCCACTTTTTTCTCTCCCTACCTCCCTCCCTCTGCCCCCTCCCTCACTCTTCTTACCCAAATGGTGCCATCAGTCCTTATTGAGGCCATTGCCCAGGCTCATCACGCAAAGTGCCGCTGGCTGTAGCTGAATGCATCTCTATGGGCGAGCAGCGAGAGCCCGGGGACGGGCTGGAGGATACATCTGCCATGACAGTAATGCACTGACTCAGCGCTCAGTGCTCAACACTGTGGCCTGGACGCATACACACACACACACAGGAAATCGAGTCAGCAGACGTGAGTGGGTGTATGCATAAACAAGTGCACAGTGGAAGTTTGTTTGGATAGATGTCTGGAGATTCCTCAATGTTGAGGAGTACATGCACACAAATATATATATACACACACACAGGGAGAGTTGGCCGTGCAGTGCGACACCCCCGGTCCCTCCACTGTCTCCTCTTATGTTCACATAGAAATCCAGACGACAGCCCATTTTCCAGCGAGCATCTGGAATACGAAAACACGCATCGACCCTCTGGCCACCCGTTCTCTGCCAAGAAAAAATGTGCTTCCTTCCAACAGCGTCTCGTGTTTGCCTCCCTCTCCCTGAGCTTTATTTCCCTCCCATCGTGAATTGCCTCCCCTGTGAAATATACAGTGAGACGGAGGGATTCTTAGAAACACACACACACACAAACACTTGGGGGATGTTGCGGGGATGGGGATACTGGGAGTCCTGCAGCTGTCGACATAACAATGATAAACAGCAGAGATGGGTTGAGATGTATTTTGTCTTTGGCTGTTTCTGCATCAGTTGTCCCCCTGAGCAGAACGGTGATAACGCCGGTAACGTCTCAATCTCCATCAACTTCTTGATTAAAACGTGCTCAGGCATGTGTGTCGAGACGCTCACACTCACAATTGCTGCAACGGCAATACGCCATCATTCCCACGTCCTCCCATTTCTCCCCCCCCCCCCGCTCCCTCTCAAATGGCCGGGATCCTTCCGCTCATATCTGCCGCTCCCTCTCTCCTCTTTCTTCTCTTCCCCTTTGTGTTCCACCCCGGCGTGCGATGCCAAGGCCGCCCCGATGGATGGCCTTTCCGTCGTACATCCTACTTTCCAAAAAAGCAACGTGGAAGGAAAGATGACATCAACAAATGTAGGGACAGCGGGGCAGAGGGAGAGAGAGCATTGTAAAAAAAATATTGATGTACATTTTCTTTTTCCCACGTTTCATATCCATCACTTCTATGTGAATTATGTCAGTTTCTACATGCATGTGCCAAGGACTAAAGACTTTGTTAGGACCTAGACCAATTGAGCCTTCACATTTTGATTTTGAAACTAAATTTCCTAAAGCGCAATAACATTCTGCACGTCCTACACATACTGCTCTCTTTACTCGTTGCTGACGCAAAGCTACGGACAAATCTTAATCATGACGCCAAAATCATCTGAGAATCTGAGAGTAATATGTGGAAGCAACATAAATGTTAAAGTGGCATGAGGCTCTTGGCAGACTCAAATTCTGCCTTACAGGATCATCAGCTTGTCACTCTCGTGAGACGACAGAGCCATCACGGGCAAACACAACGTGTATTGGGCCATGCAGCTCGAGATGCGGCTGAAACAATTTGAACAAATCATCCGTTTGTTCAAATGAGTTCACGCTTGATTTGAACCATCCGAATGGAGATTGCACTGAGGTGGGGACTTTTTGCAGTGCGGTAGAACCAGAGAACAAGAGAAGGAGCGGGAGGAAGTGGTCCCAGCTGACCTCGCACTTGAAGCCAGAGAGACAGAGAAAAGTCATCTGTGTTTGAGTGCCTGGCAGCAGCCAGACCTTGTGTACACATGGCCATGGAGGCCTAATAATATTTTCCTAAGGAGATGAATTTGTTTTTCTTTTTGCGGTCGCTCAGATTGGACCTCAAATCTTTTTTTTGCTGAACTAACGGAACAGATGGGATGCGTGACGTTACCTCTGGCTCCAAACAGCAGGTTTGTACTTCGCTCCTCGTGCTACTAGGAAAGTGGTATAGGAGTGGGAACAAACCAGCGCAAGGTTGAAATACATTTCATCATGTGGAGTGTATCATCTGGTGAATAGAAAATAAAGTTAAACCTGAAATAGAGTACTTGGCCCTTTGTTTGCAGAACATGAAGTGGGGGTTCAGCTGATGTTGAGAGAGGCTTTTTTGGGATGTTTGCTTACTGCTGTTCAAACGATTCTTCAGTATTCTTCTATTAAGTTTCAATTTGCATCTTGCTGCGCTCAAAGGAGTTTCCTCGTCGTGACTGCGCAGACATCAGAATATATTTAAGTTGCCAACTGTGGAGTGAATGTGCAACATCACATGGCTGCAGCCCTCTTTTCTCTGATGTCGTCAGATAAACAGCAGGATGTTTACGGATACATTTTGCCATCTGCAGTTAATGAAGAAATGTCAGGGAGATAATTTTCAGAATAATGTTGTTATTGTTATCTCTTCACCAGGAGGATCACTGGATCAGTCACGTGTGTGCTGTTCACCTCTGTGTCTGTCCACGGCTAATCTCACATTGTGCTGCAGCAAACTGCACAATAGTATGGGTGTCCAGCAATGGGTGCATGATCATGTGGTTTGACTCACATTTTCTTAAAACACCATTTATTGCCTGTTTCTAATACTGCCTGCTGACTCCTTACTCCTAACTTTTTTTTTTGTGTTTGGCTAACCGCTAACAGATAACACAACTAACAGTCCACGCACAATATTGTCTGAGAAGAAACGTTGCCTCTGAGAATGAGGCAGTAAGTAATTTATTTCCATAGGTACATACATAACGTGTACATACTGACAGGCATTAACAACAAATGTACGAATGGAGGACCGTCCAAAGACCGACGTCTGTAGGCTCCTCTGAGATGAGGAGTTGGACGGCCCCGCCCCGAACCCTTTAACCCCGCCCCTCCCAGCTACTACAGGCACACAAACAGTACACACACACATGGATCAAAACATAAAATGTCATACAAGCAACAACAACAACAAAAACCAGAACAGGAAAAAAAAAAAATAATAATAATAATAATAATAAAAGGCAAATGTGAACGACTGATAACTTAGAACAAAAATAGTCACGAACATCAAGGTATGTATATAACATTTAATTTAAATATCCAGCGCCCCGTGATTACAGCACCATGAACAAGATGAGATGGTTTCTTGGAGCTGATTGCCTGCATACATTCAATGACCTTCAGCACATATAGAGCTGAACATTGCTGACATTGTGTTAGATATGCGAGTAGTATCGAGACACTTTCTTTGACCATAAAGTCGTATGTTACTCTACAATTCTGTGTATGAGACCACATTATACACCGGATTCTCTCATGTGGAAAAACCAAGCGACATCCAACTCATAAGAATGTGTCCCCCAGGGTCGACTGCGTACTGGCAGTTCAGTGTCTTGTTAGGTCTGGTGTATGAATTGACTTGTAGCATCACTGCGCATTGCTACAGTGGCATACATGTATGGATAATGGTGCAATTGACTACAACTAACAATAGAACCAACACACACACACAAGCAAACAAACAAGCTGTCACGACGCTATTAGAGTGGACCCAAAAGCAAGACTCAGACAGGAGTAACAAAGAATACTGTCTTTGGTTGGAAACAGGCTGGGTCAAAACCGGGAGATCAGTCGAAGAAGCAAACAAGTCCAAAAAGGGGCGGGGCAGAGAATCAGAGGTCAGGGCAGGCAGGTCAGGAATATACTCTAATAACACTGGAGAACTTGGCACGAAAACACAAGACAATCTGGCAGAGGACAAGTGGAAGTGAGGGAGCTAAATAGTGAGGGACTAATGAGGGGATGGGCTGCAGGTGAGAAGGGCATGAGGACCAGGTGAAGGGAATGAGGGACTAACGAGGTGATCAGAGGCAGGTGAGGGGAGTTGGATTGACGAGATGGTGTGACAGGATGAAAACAACTATTACAAATAGGAAGGCGTGGAGCTAAACTGTTACACAAGCAGCTCTGCCTCACATAGGCGCCTCAAGGGTGCTACTGTGATAATTTCAATCATTGCACGGACTGATTTTATCCGTGCAGCTGTCACCAGAGATTCACGTGGCTCTGAATGATTCCAGTGAGTCAATATTGTCCGACAATAAACGTTGCCGCTGAGAATGGGGAAGGCAAATTTACGGTATAAAGACCAGCGCCCTGTCATTACAGCACCACGAACAAGACGAGGTTGTTTCGCCCACGGGCATTTGGCCCATAATGCATTGGCTGCAGAGGCCTGGTTACCTTTACCCAGCCCTGTAATGAGTCAGTGGTTGCTGGCTGGTGGGGAACAAGAGAACTCAGAGAAACGGGATTGAAAGTCAATAGAATAGAATGAGTCTCATTGATCTGTCGAAGTTACACAGTGGGAGAGCAACACAGGCTGCCAAATGACCCCATTTAACTATCATGTGTAAAGCCAGAGTTATCAAATCCCCCTGCCACACACAAGTCAGGATGCCAAACCGTCCTGCAGATCTAATCGCTTGTGTCTGACAGCAAGGTTTAGTGTGAAGATGGCGAAGGCTGAATAAGTAGCGCTGATCCACTGGAGTGCAGCCGGCGCTTCATTACTCTCATCGCTGTTGGATAGTAGAAAATATATGGTGACATTATTATTACATTTTCCTCAAAAACAAATTACTATTTGGATGTAGGTCTTGGTTGGGTTTGATTTACAGAGTGTGTTGCTGTTATCACCCCCTATAAATAGTGCACTGAAGTTAAGTTTACCCAGAAGCTATCATTTTCTTCATCCCAATTTGTTTTCATCGTGATCAGTAGTCTCTACTTGTGGTTTAGCCGGGAAAGCTCTCCGCTTGCCCGGCCACTGTTGAATCTACTATTAATGCCACTTCCACATATAGTCGAAGTGGAATTGGTTTTTACAGCTCCAAAGTCAAGACATAAACCAAAGCTATCATCCAGCAAGCAACAAAAAAAAAATAAACATCACATTTTGATTTCAATATTGTTAAATTACAACTCTGAGACAACAAAACACGAGCCACGATGTAAAGTTATACAATGACGTCACAGTCATCATATAATCCGCTTCTTACAATCGTGCAAGATACAAGGATACAACAGTGTGTGCACTGATAATACTGGTAATATTGGTAATACTAGTAATACTGGTTATACTGTTAGCTCTCAGCCGAACACACCATCCAAAAAATACACAATAAGTGATCCGTAAAGAAGAGGTCCTTGAGCATGAACACATAACTGAGCTCCCTGAATATCATGCTGTTTGCTGCAGCAGAATGCAAGATTAGGTGGACGGACCGAGAGGTGCACACTCCCTCAGACTCACACACGACCGAACACATCGCCACTTCACAGGAGAAGGAAAACGTAGGAAAACTGCGTTCACGTCGGCCGTCCCCCCTCGCTCATAGTAATAAGCTGATTAAGAAAATAGGTTTTCAAGGGCCTTTTTGCACATCAAATAACTTGTTCTTCTCATGGAAATACATGCTTCATTTCAGGGGGTGAAGATTGAAATGATCACGCTGCAAATGAAACTTCTCTCAACAGGAGTGAGGACATGAGAACAGGTGGCTGTGTGTGTTCTCGTTTGTCAGACCCTCCTAGGCTGTCTGGCTCGCCCAGAGTTCATGGTTGGCTGTCTTCAATGATACATCTGTCTCTCTTTCTGAAAGCCGGGCCCTGCAGTCCAAAGAGGCAGCTCTGGTTACCTGAGGGGCCTCCCTCGTACTCGGAGCCCATATCAAAGCAGGGCAGGAGGCCATGGTTCATTCAGACGTCCAGAGGGAAGGGAGGGGGGAGCTGCTGACGGACTGTTTGCTTCCCTTTACTTTGGATGCGCCTCAATAGTTAGAGAGAGTGCTCTTTTCCATGAATCCATTTCTTTAGCTTGTGTTACATGTAAAGGATATCGCATGGACGGAATAAAGAGACAATGTGAGGAGGGACGAGCTGCGGACTAAGAGGGAACGACCGTCAAGATTTTAAGACATGAAATGATCAGGTGCCGACAGTCCTCTGTCATTAATAAGCCACGATGAGGTGACAGGAGGACAGATTAGAAGGAGAAAAAGAAGCTGATGTTAGGGGAGCTTATGGGACATATGTTCAGGTTGTGCAGTTTCTTTTCCCGATAAGAGAAATAGTTTTCTTAGATTCTTCGATTCTTACTTTGCCAGTACACATTCTGGTCATTTTCCGAGGCTTATCATAACATCCCTTTCACTGACATGTTTATACTGATTGGGCTGTGCAATTTTTGGTTTTCAAAAATGTCTACTAACTCAAATTGTATTCAGTCAAGCGCAATTTCAGCCGCACCATCCATACTGTGGCCCGGCTGCAGCCTCTTAGTCCTGTCACAGTATTAGTTGTTACACACGGATCTCTCAAAAACAAATACACTCCTCTGTTTTCGTTCATCCATGTTTGCTGCGGACGCTGGCGTTGCTCACAGATATCTTGTCAGATGTGTTTCTTGAAGAGAAAGTATCATTCACCTACTCAACAGCACAATCTTAAATGCTAAAGGGTTTTAAAAACACAGCATCTTGACTGCAGCTCGCCTTCCCGAAGTTTAAAGGCTACGAGCTGAATGTGGAGGCAGCTGCGAGACTATACTTTGAGGAGGAAAACATCCCAAGGGCAAAACAAACTCCTTCCCTGCAGCAACAACACACCTGAGCAGATGGATCATTTACTGCGAGAGCAAAACACTTTTACCCGTTCCTCATGTCTGCTTCGCCTCGATCGCTCATGTCTCCAACATTGCTTTTCCTCATCCACGTGCTGTTTCTCATTTTCTCTGATTTAGTCTCCATCAGTCCATTCTCTCTGGCTATTTCCCTCCCTTTCCATCCTTCCTTCTTCCTGCTGCTCCAGCTGCCTGGGATCATCACAGGAGTGTCATCAGAAGATGCTCGTATATCCAGATGCCTTCCATTAAAAAATAAATGCGTTTCAGAAAAATTGGCTTTGGAGGCAACCATGCAAGACCGGACTGAGTGGAACATCGCCGGGCGCTTTGTACCATCGCTGCCAGAACACCACCTGGCGCTCATTAAATTGCCCATTCGGTCCCGGGGTGCACCTCAATCCCCAAAGTGTCAGGGCTCATAACATGATGGAAAGGTGGATAGCAAAGACGAGAAGCCTCGGGTACGGGATGCTTACGAGTGAATTCGCCAACGTACGTCAAAACCGCTGAACAAATGATCGTAACAGGTGGTTAAACAATCTCAAAGACTTAGCAGTTGTCGGTGAAAGTTTGCTCTTTCTTGGAATGGAGTTTTCTTATTTCTTAGTGCAGACCTGAATGTTATAGTTTCCAATGCAAGTGCATGAGGACAAGGTCGCCCTGTAAAGGAGCTAACGTCTGACCTCGGTCACATCGTAAAAACGACGACTGATGTCCTACAACCGTGCGGAGCGAGGCCTTGCATTCTCACGTATATTTATCTTTTTTCCCCGTTTCCCCGCTGCAACAGGACCACTTCTCTCAGGCTGGAGGCATCCTGCAAACAGCGGTGTAATGTCGTGGAACAAACTCCTTCTATAGGCCCAGAGTAGCAGCCTATTTCGTCTGCTCAATCTACCAGTCGGAGGCTGACAATAAGATGTATGATTGAAATAAAAGCCACCATCGGCTCCGGGTAAACAACGGAAGTCAGTAGAAGAGGGATTTACCTTTTCTTTCATTAGTATTTTAAAAAGGGACAAAGTAACAAAAGCACCTGGCAAGAATTGAAAAGGTTAGCTACCTTAGTGGAGTAGTTGAGTGATGCAGCAAAAGGCGAGAAAGAACAGTTGGCAATAAAATGTGGAGTGTGTGGAGAGAAGGTTTTTGAAACCCTGTCATTCAGACCGATGGAACAGGTAATACAAAGGAACAGTCATTTCCCCCCCAGGAGCCATCCCAAGGACTTTTATTTCTCACCATTTGGGAAGAGTTGGTTTGCTACCAAACAAAAGTATTGTCCCGTTTGATGAACACACGGCATGACCCTCAAACTCGGCACAGTAGGGGTTCATGGAGGCCAAGGTGATGTCAGACAGAAACGGCTGTTGTTAGAAGAAGAAGCTTAATCAACACTGGGAATTCACTTTCTAAAAACCGTAAACAGTGAGCTGTATCCAGTTCCAATTCCCCAAATCCCTAGTCATTATTCACCTAATTACCGTCATCCAATTCAACAGTTCCTCGGCTCTTCTGGTGCGTAACTTAGCGTCACACCACTGTACAGTTTGTGTTTGCAGACGGCACAGCAACGATTTGGGGAATGTGTTCAATGGTTCTAGTGAGTCATTTTAAAATATCACCATATTCTACTGATTCAGCTGAAATGTTTGCTCAACGTTGATTTCCTTGAATTTTGCATTATTGGTCAGCTGCCTGGGAAATTGCTCAGAGCAGTGTTCAGCTGACTGATTAAGGGAATCAATGTGGATTACAGGATAAACGTTTAAGTGGGTGTAGCGTTATTACATTGGTCTTGAAGCACAATGGCAGGTTGTCAGAAAGTCGCCCGTGGAGAGTTTTGAATCCCCACAAAGCTTGAGATGTGGACAAAACATGCAATTACACCTTCCGAAATTTCAAATTGTCACAATAATTCCGTTTTCGGGGGAAAAGAAAAAGGCTACGAAAAAGTATCAACATCTGCAAACCTACCTTTTAACCCCAAGTGGTTGCAATGCTCATTGCACCCCAGAATGAGATTATGCAGGATGAAAAAAAATAGCATACAGACAATTGTTCTGTTCTTGCTGTTGGACCAGCAGAAACGAGAATTCTGCAGGGATTATTTATGTGAAAAGGGTGTAGTTGGGAGTATGAATGTGCTTATTTTGAGATGGATCAATCCGATCCTTCAGACTGGCGGAACTGCAACGCGGGTGACAGTTGTGCCCAGAGGAGGGCTTCAACCCCTCGGCTAGTGGGCAGCACGAACTTGTGTCATTAGCATGACACAATTTACCTGTCTCATACGCCTCTGTACGTGCTCAGCGAGTCCTCATACGTTGTGCTAATGTAGACCACAAAGTCACGTTTGCGGATCCCCTCCCCATGAGAAATGAATGGGAGCCATTACCGTCAATGGATTGTGCAACATCGTTGTCTATGTAGTTGTTTGTTTTTGCGCCCTTTCTTTATTGCGGAGAATTTAAAGCACACGACAGAATACACAGATCACCTTCTTGGCAGGAAGCGCGGTGATTGGATTAATTTGTGTGGAGCAGATGATCGACTACCCACGGCCGACCAGCAAGCCGGACCAGCGGGAACAAACGCCAAAGAAAGAGTCGACTGTCCAGGGAGGAGAGGGAGGTGAGCCGAGACGGAAGCTGAGCTAACCGAGCTCGGCCCCGAGGCCAGCTGACCCGTCAGCAGGAGGTCTGTGACTGTGCCCACATCTTCACAGAGACCTGGCTCCACAAGGGCCTCCCGGATCAAGCGGCACTTTACTGGCGGACTGCAGGACAGACGCACGAGTGACGGGAAAGGAAGAGGCGGACTCTGTTTACATTTTTTTAATTTATTGGTTTCCTTGGACGGTGCACATTCTTAAAACATGAATTAGCCAAGAGGCTGCAGTTTCCTGAACATATGTTACAAAGTCACCCTAAAAACAGAATACAAATTTAAAATGACAAAGTTATGCATTATTTACCCTTTACAAAGGATGCAGAAATAATAAAAGAGAGAATATTCATATCCACGATGCTTGGTGCTCAAACAGTCAGTCATGGGACAGTGTTTCCCTGATGTTGAATTTGTAATTGCGAAGATGTCAGCGATGTTGCCTAGAGAATTGCTTTGTTGCTGCTGTTTGCATTCCTCCTGGTGCAGATTGAAAAACTGCACGACAGGAATGTAGCCTACTACTGTTTTTGTTTTTGTTTTGCTTGTCACATTTTTTTCTTGTGAAGCAAACGGGCTACAACTGCATATCCTTGTGCAACCCTGTGTTGCATTCGATATAAATCATCATTGAATACATAAAGTGTATGTTTCTGCCTCTCTGGTTGCAGGCCCGGCTTCCACTCAGCACCTTCAGGGAACGCCGGACAGAAGCAACGGCAACGAGGCCTCAGGCTCAGCCCGGCTTTACGACACTAGACGGGAAGGACTCAGTCAGGACAGATATGTTCATGTTCTCGACTAAGACGACGACATAGTGCTGCGTCAAGTGTGTTTCGGTTTGATTAAAGGCATTCATTTTTCAGGATTCTCTTGTTCTACAGTTTTGTTGTTTCTATTTTTATTTGTCATTGATTCAAAAGCTTTTTCCAAAGCGTTTGGTGGTTTTCAAAGCGTGTTTGTCATCCTGCTGAGTTAAAACCAGAATATCTGAATACCAAAATTGAAAATCAAATATCTACCCAACGAATGATTATTTTCGTCCTGCCGTACTATTGCAGAGTAAATTGAGGTACTGCAATCAGTATCAGGAAGAGTTGGATTGGCGCATCACTAATCTAAAAAAGCTTCAATTGTATTGTATTTGCATAGCCGTTGCACTGGATAGGGAAAAAGATTACTGGCAGGATATAAAAGAGCAAATCGGATACAGGTTTGAAGCTATGAGGTATAGTTAGATGAAGACACCAAAAGGTAGAGTGTATGTATTATGCTGTTGCATCATCAAGCGTCTCTAGGGTCCAAACCTGGCTGGCTTCAGGATGAAACATTACATTTTTCTCGTTTCTTGGCGGTGGTTGAGTCGGCCGTGCCCATGGGAGAACTGAAATGAGTCAGATATTATTTGGACGGCTTTCCTCTTTGACAGTCTTATAGTTGGGGCTGAATCAGGTTCACCTGGTGCAGCCCCTGGATATGCTGCTATAGGCTTATAGGCTGCTGGGGGACGTTTTAGGATGCACTGAGCACCTGTCTCCTCTCTCCGGAGCCATGGCCCTGCTGATGCCCCGCCCACTCCTCTTCTCTATCTCCATCTGCCTGATGGATCATGGAGGTCTGGATCGTGGTCCATGCCTACTACCAACTATTCATACACTCCGTCATCCTCATTGAATGTGTTGTTACTCTGTAATGATTCCTTCTGTACACATGACATCTATTGCTTCTGTCCATCCTGGAGAGGGATCCTCCTCTGTTGCTCTCTTGAAGGTTTCTTCACTTTCTTCCCTGTGAAAGTTTTTTAAAATATTTTTTGGGAGTTTTTCCTGATCTGATGTGAGGTCCTGGGACAGGGATGTCTTACGTGTACACATTTTAAAGCCCTCTGAGGCAAATTTGTAATTTGTGATGTTGGGCTACAGAAAATAAACTGAATTTAATGTAATTGAATGCCTGGCCCATTATTAGACAAAGTGCTTTATGTTTCCAGAGGTCCAAGTCAAGATAGTCTAATAAGGTTTCCCCTCTGGCTAATTACATCATGGATAATGTGTAGCCAGTCCACCAACCTGGCTATCACAGCTGGAGGACAAATTGATAGAAGTCTAAGTGTATGTCTGTGTTTGTTTGGGTTAAAGCACAAGAGAGGAAGCAATACAAAATTCCACTGAGAAAAGAGAAAAAGATCCGTCTTGGTGACAGAGGAGTGCGTGTCGATGGCGGGTAACTGATGTCATGTCAGAGCAGCGTGCTAAAAGGGGCCTGAGAGATGAGCCATTCTCTGAAGAATGTAATAAGACAAGATAATGCATTGCTTTCTAATAAAATCTTTATGAGAGGGAATCTGTGCTGGAGCTCGTGTGCAGATCCTTCATTCTGCCATTAAAATGCAAATTTTCTGCATGAGTCATTTCAGATTTTAGAGATTTAAATCAGATATTTTACTTTTTTCACATCGCGACAGGTTACTGCCTACTTAGAGTAGATGGGGTTTTCTTAATTGCTCGCCTTATTTTCTTATACGATGCTTACACACATTATTATGTTTTAATTAGGTTATATGTGTTAATAATAACAGTATAAACATTGTTTTGCAGGAACCTATTACGAGCAAGAACCCTGTACTTAGAGGTAAATATATCATTTACACATTTTCTCTTGAATATATTTACATGTTCTTCTAAATCAGTTTCAGACTAATGGCAAAGGGCTACTGGTTGGGTTTGGAACCAACGCCTTCACGGCCTTAGTGCATGGGTCACCTGCTGGTGGGCCACCAGGGCACACGCTGAACAGTTTACTCCCTGTAAGACCCGGCGTTGTAATATTACAATGTCACTTTTATCTCTCTAAAAAAACATATTTGCAAAAACGTTTTATGGGGAAAGACCATATTTACATTGTCAATGGGTCCTATTGTCTTGCCTTGCAATGCCATTGGATTGTAAATGTGTATATAGGTGTGGCCATAAGGCCATGAACTCACTCTACCTGCAAACTTTCCCGGAAGCACATCTCCTTGTTTCATTCAACTGGATATATCAACATTGAAGTAAGTAAATTCCATGAAATATTTTTTTTGGTGATTGTTAGAATATGTAGTTCATGTAAATACTAAGTTATTGTGGAATTAACGCATCACATTAGATTTTCAGCTTGTTATGCCATTATTGTAATTTTACAACGTTGGGTGAAAATGGTAGCTAAAATAGCAGGTGCACCTTGCACACTACATGGAGACATTCCACTTCTCGGATGTTCAGATACAGGATAAATATTTACAGAAATATAATGTATTTGATGATTCACACTTTACAAAAGGGTTATTTGTTATAATTTTAAGTTTAGACCAGATTTTAATAATTTTAAATGGGTTAGGGTAACCCAAACCCTATGTTATTTCGATGTTCGCAGTGAGATATTGTCAACTGTTTTTTTAATCTGGACTTTGTTGGTTTGCCCAAATATCTCCTTGTTACACAAGCCAGATAATGTGTGTAGAATGCTTTGGAGGATGGTTGTTCAGGGACAAGTGTAAATGTATTGGAATGTGGGAGTTGCATGTATTTTGAATTGGTCAGGGAGCGGGGTAGATGTTTTGGAATGTGGGGGTTTCATTTATAATGCATTGTTCAGGGAGAGGTGTCAATGTTCTGGAATATGGGGATGTAAGAGTTCTGGGGGGGTTGTATTTTCCTTTTGTAAATGTAAGTAGAGAGCACATTAGGCTAGCCAGACAGTATTGTGTGCCATCAGTGGAGTGTATTGCCTGAATAGGATTAATTTGCATTGGAATTAGTTATACTTGAACATTCTCTAACTATTGTTTCCATTTCAGAATGCCACCAGCAAGGAGAGCTTTCTTCAGGATCCAGGATGTCATTGAGGCTGTCCAAAATGGAGAGAGCGATGTTGAGATGGAATCAGACACCAGGAACTGCTTTTGGGACTACCATTGCAAGTAAACAATGGACACTGATTCTTTGAAGTTTTCATTCTGTTTTGTATAACATTTTATCCAGTTTTTATCTTTTTTAAATAAATTATGATTCATAAAAATATGACTGTTGGGTGATTATTATTAATGAAATGTACTGTAGTGCTATGTAAGCATTGACACTCCAAATTAACCATTAGTTGTTTTGTGTATTTGTTCTGACAGTTTGAGAGCAAATGCTGAAATTCTGCTACCAACTAGGCCCAACGTTGCAATATTACGTTTCCCTAAAAACGTACAAAAACATTTTTTTTAAATTAATCCTTCATTATCTGCATCAGAAGACTCTTACAACATCATCTGACTTTAAAAAAAAAGTTTTAGATATTATTTATATGCTTGGGTCTTAGGTCAGTGATACTTTAATACAAGTTACAATACCGGAAGTTAAAACTGATACAATACCTTGAAAAATAAAAGTAGGATATATATTGGAGCCCGTTCTCAATACCACCAGGTAGAATGGACACGATATTGAATACATAACATAAGATAAGATAACCCTTTATTTGTCCCACAGTCGGGAAATTTCAGGATCACAGCAGCAGGTGCACATTAATAAAAATAAAACACCAAACACAATAACAATACTAAATACTAAAACTAAAATACTAAATATACAGAGGAAACTAAATATACAAGGGGAAAACAAAGTAAAGTGCTGAGTAAAGTAAAGTGCAGAGTAAAGTGCTGAGTTTGCCAGCATCTACAGCGATCTACTGCAGTGTGTTGTGCAGCCCGACAGCAGCTGAAGGAAGGACTTGTGGTTCCTCTCCCTCAGACACCGGGATGAATCAGCCGGTGGCTGAAGGAGCTGCAGAGCTGCCAGAGTGTCATGCATGGGGTGGGAGGTGTGGTTCATCAGGGCCGATAGCTTTGCCATCATCCTCCCGTCCCCCACCACCTCCACAGTGTCCAGAGGACACCCAGCACGCTGCTGGCCTTCTTTAGCAGCTTGTTCAGCCTCTTCCTGTCAGCCGCTGCCATGCTGCTGCTCCAGAAGACCACTCCATAAAAGATGGCGGATGCCACCACAGAGTCAAAGAAGGTCTTCAGGAGGGCTCCCTGCACTCCAAAGGACCTCAGCCTCCTCAGCAGAAAGAGTCTGCTCTGTCCCTTTTTATAGAGTGCGTGGTCAGCCCAGTCCAGTTTGTTGTTCAGGTGAACATCCAAGTACTTATAAGATTTTACAATCTCAATGTCCAGTCCCTGGATGCTCACTGGTACCGGAGGAGAGCGTTTACCACGGCGGAAGTCCACCACCAGCTCCTTGGTCTTACTGGAGTTGACGTGGAGGCGGTTCCGCTGGCACCATTCCAAAAAGTCCTGGTTCAGTTCTCTGTATTCCCTGTCATCGTCGGCAGAGGTGAGGCCAACGATTGCAGAGTCATCAGAGAACTTTTGCAGGTAGACGTGATCGGAGTTGTGATTGAAGTCCGAGGTGTAGATGGTGAAGAGGAATGGAGCCAGAACGGTTCCTTGTGGAGCCCCTGTGCTGCAGGAGACCCGATCTGACTCACATCCCCCTATCCTCACATACTGTGGACGGTTGGTGAGGTGGTCCAGGATCCATGTATTATTATATTATTTGAATGTATTTATATTATTTAATGTAATAATGACTATAATATATATAATAAATACTAACACATTATTAACATGTTAGATTTAAAAAAAGAAGATAAATAACTTTGTTTGTGTCAATGTAGTGTTAGTGAGCAGAACACCTAGCTGATTACTATTTCAAATATTCAGTCCCGGTACATAGATTTTTTTATTCCGACTCGTGGACAGCTCATGAGTTTATATAAACCACGAGTCACATGTAACTGTCCTTCAGTAATGGGAGTTGAAGACAGCTGTCCTACAGACACTGATCACTGGCTCACTGAGCACTCTATAATATTTTTTTGTGAGTCATCAAATATGTAAATCACCATCCCGTTTCTGCCTCTTGATACACAATGTACATTATGTTCTGCACTGATCACTTCTACATCCATTGCAGGCACTGCTCAGTACTTCACTTCGAAACAAGAAACATTCAAAATGAGACCAGATGATAATGCCGCAGCGATAGAGAAAAAGTGTTTGTTTTTGCCAATGAGTGATCGACTTGACTCATCATTCAGGGAGAAGCAGCTGTGAGGAGCACAGAGTTGGGTGGAGGGGTTGAGATTGGGCGGTGAGCCGAGCTGCTCGATGCGGCTCCGCCTTCGTCCCTTTGGGTGTTTCTGACGCCGTCGTTGACGCAGTGTAATTTGTTTTCTTTGTCGTTTCATTTTGTCAGCCATCTAATCGAGTTGCTGCGGCCAGCGTGTTTTCCTCCCCGCGCCGACATGTAATTGGTTTGCGAGGTGGCTTTTTGTTTGTGACAGTTGTGCTGCATATGGTGAAGATTAATGGAAACTGTCCAAAAATCCTTTTAAAGACTGTTGCGGCGTGGTGGCATTAAATGGGTGTCTCGGTCAAAGAGCTGAGGGAGATCAAATGAAACCTGGTTTCAGTTTGTACTTTCATGACCAGGTATCCACTGTGCTCTCCTGTTTCTGTGGTTATGATGCCACAGTATGTCAGGAATAAGAAATGTACAACAGCATGCAGGGTTTTTACAAACGGGGCCTAATCTGAGGGATCTGCCAGATTTGACCAATCTGCATTAAATAGTTTCTTTAACATTGTGATTATACAATTCAGCTTTTCCTCTATAAGTTACATTTATTATGTTATTAGGGGCTACTGACAAAACATTTAGTGCCATTCCTGGCAACATGTCACCTGACATAAAAATGAGCCCATTCAGTTCCATGCATGGAGGTATACCGATTCAATGAGGAGAGACGGGTATTTTAGAGTTTAACAATAATATATTTACAATAGCATATTGAAATAGTGCAAAGTCTTTTTGGCGATTGGACTCCATCCTGAATATAAGCCAGAGGTAGGAATGCTGATATCAGCGTAGGCAGAATCCCCGGTTTTGACCGTTAATAATTTCGCCTTTCGTAATATTTTAACTTTTGGCGAAAACTTTGCAACTCGGGCCAATTGGCCCTCGAGTTGCTCTGCATGTCATCACTGTCCTGCCGTTGTTGAATCAGAACAAGATGGAGAACACACTCATCGTTGCGGTTTGCCTCAAACATGAGGTTACGCAACGCTTTTGGTCTGAACGCGGCATTAGACTTAAAATATGCCTGAGCATTACAGGTAGTGTGAACTCATTCATTCACATTGAAGAACTTTAATTAATTTAATGTTGTTGATTACATGACGGCTGTAAAAGATAGTTTCTCACAATATGTGCATTTTCCACTGTTAATCCAGTGTTTCCTATTGATTACCTACAGTCTGGGTAGGCCTGCCACAGGCTCATAATGAAGTGAATATATTAAACTTGGTGGCTGCTCGGTGTGGGTTATCTCCAAACTCACATTTTCTAGGTTGTATGGATGCATTTTCCTTAAAAATGTTGCTTAAAGATTTACTTCCGTGGCTGCATGTCCCTAGTGCGTGAACAAGACCAGTATTTTTTCATATTGCAATGAATCCATATATTACGGAAAGAAATTGTAATGTCATTTTTCCAATTTCGTGCAGCCTTAGCTTGCATAATCTTCTTATTAATGTCACATCCTTCCAGATAACCACTAACTCGGGATTGGTGTCATGAACAGAGCAGGTTTTACAGTTACAGGGGTTACAATCTCACTCGCTCCATCGTTAATTACTCTTATATATGAACAAAATGGCATATTCTTCATATCGGAAAATATTCCTGGAGCATGTTCTACACTAATTTAATTTAATCTACAATCAATCTTAAAGTGGTTTAACTTTCCAGGATGAAATAAAATATTTATTTTCTGTGAATTTTTGAAACCTGATTACAGTTACAGTTAGTGTTACAGTTTGAGGGACAAGAAACCAAGAGGCTATATCAACACAACTCACCCTTCTTTTCTTGTGCGTGCCCTAAACTCATCCCGTGTCTTTATCTGCCCCTCAGATTGGTGGGTGAGTGACAGATGAGCTGAGCAGAGGACAGCACAGGTTGACGAGATGACACAGAGGACTGAGAGACTCAAAGTTTGATAGCGAGGCGGCGAAAGGAGACTCCGATCGAGCAGAAGAAAGTGACAGGCTCTCTGGAGGACGTGCAGACCATTGAGAAGATATGGGGGAATGTCATGCTCATGAGCAGTGGCATGGAGGGAAAGAGAGCCTCAGGGGCCGAGCGCTTCAGAGAGACATGAAGCTCTCGGACAAGCGAAAGAGAAGGGCACAGAAATATAAGAGTGAACAGGTCCTTTGAAGGAGGAAAGGACAGAACTACGAACAGGCGATATTCCAGGTCTGAAAAGTGAAGCTAATGCAGAAGTGACTTAAAATGTGCATTCTTTCTCATGGCCAGTAGGGGGCAACTCCACTTGTTGCACGAAGACATCCAGCTGGATAGAAGTCTAAGAGAAAATGACCCGTCTTCAAGCCTGATTTATTACCTCAGAGAACATTGAAGACATGAGTTTATGTTCTCAATCGCTAGTTTCAAGTCTTCTTGACAGCAGCATAAATGCTGGTCCTACTGAGAGTAAAATGGAAAATAAAGCAGGAAGTGTGGCAGCTTTGTGATTGGTACGACGCTGACATGACGTTGTCCGATCTGAGCGTCGTTTGTGTTTCTTACATCTTGTTCACAGTGTGTAATCTGCATCCTTTCTAGTGAATTAATTAAAGGTCAAATGTGAATTCTTCGTCAGTTGTCTGGAACCAATGACATCACCCCGTAACGTTTCAAAACTGAATCATAACGTTTGTAATCTCCTCATTTTGAATTTCAGCTGATTGATTCAGACTTTGGATCTGGGTGAGATGTCTGTGTAATCCATTTCACCAATTAGCGATGAGAGTCGGTTCCGTTCACGCCCCTCATGATGATAATCGTTATACGTTCCTAAGATTTTCACATGTTTTGAACAGTACAGTAAATGTGTCCCACGGCGCAGAAAGTTGGAGACATAAATCTGTTTGTCACCGAAACACGACATCGTTGGGGAGTAAAAGGAAACTGATGAGGCAAATTGGGCTTGATTTATAGACTTGCTCCAGTAATGACAACATTACCACACCCCCTCTGTACAACTAATCCTGTCCACATTGGGCTAAACCAACAACCGCCACCTAAAGCTACAAAGGACTCACACGGAGGGCCAATTTGGGTCTCAGCAGTCGGCCATGTGCAACGCTGTCGGTTATTTAATATATTTAATGTTTCCAAAGCCGTTCTGGGAGAGGCAATGTGGAATTCATTCATTTCAGTTTTTATTGTTACTCAGCAATAAAAACTCATAATCAGCGTTTAACAGGTTTTCCTCACAAAGGGTGCCATATTTATGTCATATTAGCTTTAAATGACTGAAAAAAGTAAATAAATCCAAATATAGAGAGAAAGGATTTCGGAGCAGAACTGGCAGTGGGATCCTTTGATGAACGACTCATAAGACACCGGTGGCAGCAAACACTGGCAGTGCTATGTAGTTGGGATACCTGGCTCCGTCTTCAGCATGAAGGCTTCCCCTGCTGCCTTCAAAATATGAGTCTCCTCCCGGTCACACTGGCATTTAAAATAAATATATGTTTAACTTGAGTAAACTTTGTCCCACGCTGTTGGTCCTGTTGATCAACAGGAAGAATTCTTGATCATGCTGCTGACCCTTTAACCCTTGTGTTGCCTTAGGGTCATTTTGACCAGAATCAATATTACACCCTCCCCCCGCCTTTGGGTCATTTTGACCCGATTCAATGTTTCACCCTCCTGTTACCTTTATATTTACTAACATATTTTACCCTTTGGGTTCAATTTGACGCCAGCAATTAAAACCTCCAGAAAATTATTAGAATTAATATTGTTTTCCAAGTTTAAGTGTGAGGCACTTTATGTTTGTTTGTTGACTACCGAAAGAACACCGACATTAAACATTGAATGGGGTCAAATTAATCCTAAAGCGGGGGGAGGGTGTAATATTGATTCGGGTCAAAATGACCCTAAGGCAACACAAGGGTTAAGGAAACGGAGAGCCGGAGATTTTGTTCGACTTTCTGGTGAGGCCATGACATCATGCAGATACTCGGTTTTACATCTCAGCAGTCCAGTTTGCGACATCCATCTCAGTTGGCAAAGAGCAATGGTGCTAAATTGCCCCATTGGCGGCCCGGGGGAGCAACACTGCAACGTTCAGTTGGCTGCTTTAGTTCACGGTCCCTAAAGCAACAGTGTGAAGGGGAATACCAGCACTCAGGGAACCAGGGCCATTGACATGTCCTCTGTCCTCTTTTCACTCTGATTCTCATCACCCTTGGAACACCATCAGATAGCAACCACAGTGGTTATTAACCTCTGCCACAAACTGTTTTGGCGGCTGTAGCTCAGTGGGGTACGAGGGCCATCCTGCTAACCGCAAGGTTGTGGGTTCGATCCCCGCTCTCCCCATTAGTTGCAAGTCGAAGTGTCCTTGAGCAAGGCACTGAACCCCCAGTTGCTTCCCGGGCACTTCACCGCAGCCCACTGCTCCTTAATAACTAAGGATGGGTTAAATGCAGAGAACTAATTTCCCCTTGGGGATTAATAAAAGTGTATATTTTATTTTATTTTTTTATTTTAGACCAGCATGTTGGCAGCCGGTGCAAAGCGCCGTCGTGTCTTTGATGAGGTTTCAAGGTTTCCACAGAGGAAAACAGTGAACCTTTGGACAGCGACATCATCGTGGAACTGTCTTCAGTGTGTTCAGTATCCTGTACATATGCAGTGTATCTACTCTCATCCTTCCATGAGCAGTCTTTATTCAGGGATAAAACAAACACGGCAGACAAAGGGAATTCATTGGACAGCACTATTTATCAATGTTATTGCTATTTTCTCATCTTTAATTGTTTACCAAGTAGCCACTGGAGAAACTTATTTTTGTTGAGGTGTTGAACGTCTTATTCAAAATAAATTCTGCAAGTGTATTGCATTATTTATGTGCTCCTTTAGATACATTTCATGCATCTGACTTCAGTTTGATAATATAAAAAAAACATAACTGGCTTTGTAGTAACAATGTTTTAAGGTCAGGTGTCATTCTGGATTATCATCAAAGTAAAACATTTTCTTCCACGATGAAGTTTTTACTGTGTCTCTAGTGCTGTTTAGATGCCTATTCTTCACTGAACTCTTATAATTAAAGAGAGCAGATTACAGCCCATTGCCATCCCCAAATCCATTTACTTTTACCATCATCCCACCCAAACGCAGGAAGGCAGTAAAGCATGTGTCTTCGGTCTGGTGGAAGCCGCTGCACCAATAAATGGCACAATTGGTTGGATCATCGAGGCAGATTGTGTATACAAACATATGGTTTTATTTTTCAGCTGAACTCATGGCCTGAAGGCTGAACTAGTTTCTCTGTTTTTATTATCAGTATTATTTTCTACAGTAAATCCACCCTCAGTTCTGAATTGGGTTCACAGCCCAGAAGATGCAGTTGACCTTTTCGCCACATGTTTGTGTCAAAGTGAGTTTATATTCGGAGGTGTGAATCAGTCAGTGTTCCGGCACATTTATGGGTTTAGAAGCAGCAACGTCTGCATTTGATTTATTCACCAAGAAAATGACGAGAAAAGATGAGATTCCATAATAAAAGGTCAGGGTTTTACTCTGCATTGATACTCGTATCAAAGCTAGCCAGCTGACAGTTGACTATTAATACGAAAGACTGGTTAATTGCACTTAAACGCTCCATGCTATTTTACATTGTTTATATGCTTGGGCAGTATCATCTACTTCTAGACATTGAGTTTAAAGAGTTCGCTATTTGTACAGCACATTTGAGTTAAAACACGTTTTAACAATACATTAATTAATTCAAGAATATCCCAGATGCATAGGCCCCTTCAGTTCACCACCCGAAAAATAAAAAAACAGATTTTCCTCCTAGCTGTAGTGCTATTCATCAAACAAGATTGTTTTGGTGTGAGTCGCTGTATGATTTCTGGAAAGAGACATTTGTAGTTTGCATTGCTTCTTTTGAGTGCCATCTAGTTTTATTATATCGTAGACAAGTCAGACATCGCTGGTCTCTATTCTTTAGTTATTTATTCTCTTCGGCCGACAACACGAGGCAGCACACGCCAAAATAATCTATATTCATAAATATAGCAGGGAATGAGTTCTTAATAATCTACATTTGCCTTTAATTTAAACTCACTTTCCTGATAAGCCTTCATCAGTATTTTTATCCTATCGTTTTTTTGCACTAGTTAAATAATTTGAATGACATGGTCAACTTTGATTCACAGGTCTATATACTGTCACAATAAATGGTGTATCTCTCTTCCTTTACTTCTGAGACTAATAATAACACAGGGATAACAATAAATAACAATAGGCTGACATGTCATTCCGTTTTCCATCACAGAGGCCTTCAGCAGTACAGAAGTGAGATACACAAATGCAAAGTATCCACATCAATCACACACACGCACACAGATGCTGCTCAACATCCTCCACCTGCCTCGCCATGTCTGCCAAATTAATCTGTGTGAGGAGATGAGTTTGGGATGAATTCATCTCTACTGGATGAGAGAGCAGCTCCCATATGTTGGACCTGCTGGGAACCTGAGAGCCGTATCCTTATTTCCCCTGAGGCGACAGTCGGTGGAACCCAGACAGAGGCATGGCGGCACTAAATGGAGTAGAGATAGAGAAGCGTTATCTGTGGAGTCTGCTGAGAGCACACACACACACACGCACACTCAAACTCACACAAACATACACTTTCAAACATATCCATAATGTGACCTATTTCTCCTCATGTTACCCGGCGTTATGATACATTTGCATCTTCTGTGCGACAGGGGGGCATCCGAGGTGAACGACACTTGTTGAAGTTGTTATCTTGAATTGTATTCAACAAAGAAGGGGAGACCCATTGTTCTTTAATAATTTGATTATGAAACTGGCTACAATTGGGGGCCAATGTGTTGTGGGTGGAGACTTTAATTTGGTCCTAAACCCTCTTTTGGATCGATCAGCACCAAAAACATCTTCACTATCAAAGGCGGCAGCAGCACTAAACCAAGGTATGAAAGATATAGGCATAGTTGACGTGTGGCGAAATCTTTATCCAAATCAGAAGGATTTCTCTTTCTTTTCACCAGTGCATAATACACACTCTAGAATTGACATGTTCTTAGTGCCACTAGATATGATGGCCAGAGTGATAGAATGCTCATATTTAGCAGCCACTTTCTCAGATCATAACCCTATCAAACTCTCGTGGATGAGTGATACTCAACAGCCCACAGCCCGCAGGTGGAGATTTAAAAATTACATGTTGAAAGACCTCGAGTTTATATGTAGCTTAGCGAAAATTCAGACAGGAAGACATTGGGTACAGCTGGTTCATTCACAAGTCTTGCAGCGATTACTTCATTAGCTGATTGGGGGCGGGCCCGATGAATGAACCAACCATTTAGAGCCAGCCCAGTTGGATAAGCCTATCACAGAGTCGTTGGTAACACTTTAAAGTTGTGTTCTCTGCTGCTGTCAGTTGTCGTTTCAGCTCGCGTCATTTCGAATGGGGAGATTGGTCCTCTGCTGATTGCATCTAATTATTGGGAGCTGAAACATGTCAGATTCCGATTGTGGTTATCTTGTGGAGAGGTGGGTTCAGTGGCAGCCGGTGGGCTGCCCTGCTCAGGTGTACTCACCCAGTGCGGTGTTTCTAGCAGCGAGCCTCCTCTCCTGCTCCACTAGCAAGTATGGCTAGTTAGTTAGCTGCTATCAGCTGCTCCCTCTACGGCGACGGGACCGGAAGAGCGGGGGTATGCCGAGGCTGCAGGCGAAGAGGAGCACGGCGCTTCTGATATTTGGTACGCCAGGAATTTGTCTCCTCTACGATTGACAACGGTGTAGCTTCATGCACACCATCGATGCTCTCTTCAAATCCCGGTAACCCGGCGGCGCTAACTGGGCTCCGTGAGGTGAACCGGAACACTAAATAAGTGCACTCTGAGTTCAGACTCGCGCCCGAAGCTCCGGACCGTCTTTTCGATTCAAGCAGTACGAACCAGTCCTTCCAGTCACGGAAGGGGAGCGTGTTCGAAAGTGATGCCGCTTGTGAAATGACATAACGGGGCAGCAGTTCATACAAACTTTAATGTCGCGGTAGGACGGCGCCAGGCATGCACGCGTCAGGAGAAGTATCGCAGCCGGCGATTACTCTGGTAGTCCCGCTATGGTCGCGGCTTGGTCGTGACCGCATTGTCTAACGTGTATTCTGTGTTGACATAGCCTGATAGTTGTATCAATGGATACGTAGTGTAAATAAAGGTTTCTAATTTAGGTTAACTTAAGGATGCAGTTGCCACTAAATAATACGTAACGTAGTTGACTACCGCGGTAAGTACATTTAAGGGGAGGATGTCAGGAAGAATAAAATATAAATATATTTATATATTGTATACAAATGAAAATAAATATTTTAGTTTATATTTATAAAGAAGGTCGAAGTCATTGAGTCTGTAAAGTCAATAGAGCCGATGTAGTCCGGGGCAAGTTTCAGCCTTTACAAGACAGCTGGGACTAACGCTGTGCCCCTTAAGGCTGACTAGAGCAAAACATTAAGCCGGTAAGGCTGGCGTGAGCATTGAGCCTCGGAAGGCTGGAGCAAGCGTTGGGCCTGTAAGACTGGCTGGAGCGAGCCTTGGGTCTGGAAGGCAGGCTGGCACGAGCATTGGGGCCTGTAAGACTGGCTGGAGCTAGCATTGACCCTGTAGAAGCTGGCCGGAGCGAGCATTGAGCCTCGGAAGACTGGCGCAAGCATTGAGCCTCGGAAGGCTGGAGCAAGCGTTGGGCCTGTAAGACTGGCTGGAGCGAGCCGTGGGTCTGGAAGGCAGGCTGGCACGAGCATTGAGGCCTGTAAGACTGGCCGGAGCGAGCATTGAGCCTCTAATGGCAGGCAGGAGCAAGCATTGAGCCTCGGAAGACTGGCGTGAGCATTGAGCCTCGGAAGACTGGAGCAAGCATTAAGCCTCGGAAGGCTGGAGCAAGCGTTGGGCCTGTAAGACTGGCTGGAGCTAGCATTGAGCCTCTAATGGCAGGCAGAAGCAAGCATTGAGCCGCTAAGTTGGGGAATGGGAGTCGATCTGTTGGAAACTTGAGACTTTCAAAAATTGACTTTCTTTCTGCCTACCGGTTTGTGGTAAAGATGGCTTCGCTTGGTCACATATTTGTAGTTGGGTAGCAGAATCAGGTAAAAGCCAGAGTGGGCTTGTTAGGATACAACATTTAGAAGTATAATAGAGGTAGCATATATTTAGTAGGCGTGGGGTTTTGTGTTTTCTTTAAATAGTCATTAAACGTTAATTCAACAGCTCGTCTTTAAATGTGGTAATAAGTTTTCAGAAGAAACAGGATTTCAACTTCAGTGTGGCAATTCATATTCACCTCTAGCTGTGTGCTGGACACCTGAGGAGTAATTCAGCAGGCAATCTGATTGGCAGGTTAGTACTGTTGCATGTGGAATGACTAGAGAGGTAAGAAGGTAGAATAGAGTAAGTATCTATCAGGGTAGGTCCAGCGTGAGTTTCTAACTAGATTCTAGTATGCTTGCTAAATTAAAGAAGCGATTCCTTCTGTATTTGATTCGATACCACGTCTCAATATAACAGAGGACTCCTGGTCTAACTTTAGTCCGTCCCAGATTGATCATCTTGTTGACAGTGCCATAGGCTCTCTGAGAATGACACTGGACTCGATAGCCCCTCTGAAGAAGAAGACAGTGAGGAAGGAGGTTTGCTCCTGGTATAACCCTCAGACCCGCAACTGAAGCAACGTCAAAGCTTGAAGCATATGGCTTCAACTAATCTCAAGAATCCCGCTTAGTTTGGCGAGATAGTCTTAAAACATATAAGAAGGCCCTCCGTAATGCCAGAGCAGCCTATTACTCATCAATAATAGAAAAAATAAATAAACACAACCCCAGGTTTCTCTTCAGCACTGTAGCCAGGCTGACAGAGAGTCACAGCTCTGTGGAGCCGAGCATTCCTATAAACCTTAGTGGTAATGACTTTATGAACTTCTTTAATGAAAAGATTTTAACTATTAGGGACAAGATTAATAATCTCTTGCCCATAACCAGTGCCAATCTGTCCTCAAGTGGAATGGCCTTGGAAACCGCTGTATGCCCTGGTGTATATTTGGAGGGTTTTCTCCTATCAACCGTGACCAATTATTTTCAACGGTTTCTACTTGACAGTACCTGTCTTTTGGGACCCCATCCCGAGAGGCTGCTTAAAGACGTTTTGCCTTTAATTGCCCTCTATTAGATATTATCAATGTGTCTCTGCTAACAGGCCCGTACCACACTCCTTCAAGGTGGCTGTTATTAAACCTCTCCTGAAGAAGCCCACTCTGGATCCAGAGGTATTGGCTAACTACAGACCGATCTCTAACCTCCCCTTCCTCTCCAAGATCCTTGAGAAAGTGGTCGCAAATCAGTTGTGCGACTTTCTACATCATAATAGTTTATTTGAGAAATTTCAATCAGGATTTAGAAAACAGCACCGAGACGGCACTGGTGAAAATTACAAATGACCTCTTAATGGCAGCAGATAAAGGACTCCTCTCTGTCCTGGTCTTGTTAGACCTTAGTGCTGCATTCGACACCATTGACCATGACATCCTGTTACAGAGACTGGAGCAGTCGATTGGCATTTCAGGCACGGCACTAATTTGGTTTAAATCCTATTTATCAGATCGATCTCAGTTTGTATTTGTAAACGATGACGCCGCGATAACCACCAACGTTAATCACGGAGTTCCACAAGGTTCTGTGCTTGGACCAATTTTATTTACCTTATACATGCTTCCTTTGGGCAATATTATCAGGAAACACTCCATAAACTTTCATTGTTATGCAGATGACACTCAACTATATTTATCGATAAAATCAGAGGAGAGCAACCAACTCTGTAAAATTCAAGCATGTCTTAAAGACATAAAACATGGATGACCTGCAACTTCTTGATGTTAAACGCAGACAATGATGGCGTAATTTTAATCGGCCCTGAGCACCTCAGAGATCAATTATCTGGTGATGTGGATTCTGTAGACGGCATTGCCCTGGCATCCAACACCACTGTAAAGAATCTTGGCGTTATCTTTGATCGGGACTTGTCCTTTAACTCCACGTAAAGCAAATCTCAAGGACTGCATTCTTTCATCTACGTAATATTTCAAAAATCAGGCACATCTTGTCTCAAAAGATGCAGAAAATTGGTTCACGAGACTGGATTACTGCAACTCCTTATTATCAGGCTGCTCTAATAAATCTCTTAGGTCCCTCCAGTTGATCCAGAATGCTGCAGCTCGTGTTCTCACTAAAACTAAGAAAAGAGATCACATCACTCCTGCACTAGCTGCTCTGCACTGGCTCCCAGTAAAATCAAGAATCACTTTTAAAATTCTTCTCTTAACCTACAAAGCCTTGATTGGTGATGCTCCATCATATCTTAAGGAGCTTGTCGTACCATATTGCCCCACTAGAGCTCGCCACTAAATGCGGACTACTTGTAGTTCCTAGAGTCTTAAAAGTAGAATGGGAGCCAGAGCCTTTAGTTATCAAGCTCCTCTTTTATGGAACCAGCTTCCAATTTCAGTCCGGGAGGCAGACACAGTCACCTCGTTTAAGAGTAGACTTAAGACCTTCCTCTTTGACAGAGCTTATAGTTAGGGCTGAATCAGGTTTGCCCTGGTCCAGCCCCTTGATATGCTGCTATAGGCTTATAGCTGCCGGGGACGTTAGATCACTGAGTACCTATCTCCTCTTTTTCTCTCCTTAAGGATGAATTTTCATCTCTCAATCACCGTTACTAACTCTGCTTTCTGCCAGTAAGTCCTTTTGACTTCACGTCTCATGGGGTCATCGGACCCTATGAGACGGCATAGATCCAATCTGCCTGATGGATCGTCTGGGTCGTGGAATTCCTGCTCATGACTACGCCACTGTCCTGTTGAGACTCCGCCCACTCCTCCTCCCACCGCCATCTGCCTGATGGATCGTGGAGGTCTCCATCGTGGAATATGCCTACTATGAACTATTCATACACTCTGTCATATTCATTGAATGTATTTTAACTCTAAATCTGTCCTTCTGTACACATTACATCTATTGCATCTGTCCATCCTAGGAGAGAGATCCTCCTCTGTTGCTCTCTCCAGGTTTAGCATATATTTAGTAGGCGTGGGGTTTTGTGTTTTCTTTAAATAGTCATTAAACGTTAATTCAACAGCTCGTCTTTAAATGTGGTAATAAGTTTTCAGAAGAAACAGGATTTCAACTTCAGTGTGGCAATTCATATTCACCTCTAGCTGTGTGCTGGACACCTGAGGAGTAATTCAGCAGGCAATCTGATTGGCAGGTTAGTACTGTTGCATGTGGAATGACTAGAGAGGTAAGAAGGTAGAATAGAGAGTAAGTATCTATCAGGGGTAGGTCCAGCGTGAGGATGATATCGGCTGGGTCTTGACCCTTGCATAAAGGACTGCATAAACGCTTTGGTGTGAGCGCGGCAGTATAGTCGTGGGCGTCTGCGGAGGCTTGGTCTAGGACGCAAGAACAAGTAAAAGAGTTTACTCTGACTCACTCTCCTGGCCATTGGTACATTCGTCAGAGGTATCATACCTGACGAATGCGCCGCTTATGGCCTACTCTCTGGATATGGCATCGGCCTATCTCAAATTTTCCCGATATTATCTATCTTGACGGGCCGGTATGACCTGCGGGGCAGGTTGTTGGACAATTTCTGTATGGAGTTGCGTTTGCTGCCAAAGGCTGATGGTGCATTTCCCTGATGCAGTCAAGGGCTACACGGATGCAGGCCATCCGTGGTTTTGGGGGGTTACTGGCCTCCCGCTGTGACACAGTTGCAGTCCGTCAATGGTGATCGTTAAGCAACTTCATTAGCTTAGGAGACGCTCAGCTTCCTAGACACCTCAGGCCATTTTCGGATCCTGGATGGTCTTCCCGGGCAATACTCCAAGTATCTAGGCAGCTTTGGACGGGAGGGCCTCCTTTCTTCGATCAACGAAGCATTATGTAGGTCAAAGGGGTAGCACAGAGGCTGCTACTTTGGCTAACCCCTAGGCATCACAGTTGCACTGATGCCGGGAATGGGACAGCTGTAGACCTTTACCCTGACCTCAACCTAATGCTGGCAAGTCATAAATCATTGAAGTCCGACACTATATGGTAAGTCACATATAAATTGGTTGTGGTGTCCGTTTCAAGTATTGGTTGGCAGTGACTTGTCAGTCATCTTATGTACAGCCGTATCTCACCATAGCTAAGGTTCCAGATCCGCTCGCTAACACGGACGTGTGGAACCATTCTGGTGCGAGGTGATCAGTTTTCTTGTGAGTTTTCCTCAATTTCCTGCTTCTACGTTGCCTCATCTAAACGTGGGCTTCTAGCATTCTCTAGTTTCACGTTGCCCTTAACTAACATGAAGCATGCTTGAGTACCTCTTGGTTCGGCCTAAGACTGGCTCCTCTGCTCCTCTCTTCCTTCCCCCGGGGAAGGTGGCCATATCTCAGACTTGGTTCCGGGGTCATTGGAAGGTTATCCTCCCAAATAGCAACTTAGCCTAGCCAAAGTACTCGGGGCATTCTTTCCGGATAGGGGCTGCTACTTCGGCGGCCGCCAAGGCATCTCCGCCTCAACTCTCCAGAGAATGGGGAGGTGGTCCTCCTCTGCCGTTGGCTCCGACATCCGGCTGGATCTCGACACCATATGGTCAAATCAGAGGTCCCTGAAACCTTAAAGTGGTAAGGTTTACATATAACTGGTGGTGGTGTTCATGTCGCGGCTATGCTGGCCTTAAATCTAAAAGAAGAAGAATATTTTCCTGCTTTTACGTTGTCTCGCCTAAACGTGTTCTTCTAGCATTCTCTGGTTTCACGTTGCCCTTAACTAACGTGAAGTTTCTACTTCCCTGGTTGACGTTGCCTATCTTAACGTAATAGTTAGCGGTTTCGTTGCCCGGCTTAACGTGATCTTTCTTAATTTCCTAGGTGAACGCTATCCTGCGTAACGGTATTCTTCTTATTTTCCTAGGTCTCCGTTACCTGGCAAAGCGGATTATCTTCCAATTTCCAGCAAAAAAATCAGGCAAAAGATGGTATGGAAACCCGCTCTCGTTTACAGGTCCTGGGAGGGCCGTCACAAAGCTGACATAATATTCCTGTTTCCGGGTATTTCTTGTTTCTGGGTCTGCGACGAACCCGTCCAACGAGGACACAGTCTTTTTCCCGGACGAACTTCCCCGGATGCGTGGGAACGCCAGAGTCCGACAGGGGTCTAACGAGAAGCGACCAACCGATACCAATCCGACTCGAACTGTCCTGCGGTCGTGAAAGTGACCCCTACTATCCTGTTCTGCGGTCTACACAGGACCCCAACCTGTCCTTGTCTGCGGTCTACCCATGACCCCAATCTATTCTTGTCTGCGGTCTAACTTGACCCAACCTATCCGTTCCTTGGGAGCGACCAAGCACGTCGTGACCCCCCGCTATCCATTCAGGGATCTTAAAATCCCCTTCTCCTTTGAAGTGGTAGTTCCTTTCCACACTGTCCAGTTCTGCGGTCTACTCGACCCCCTCCTGTCCTTGTCTGCGGTGCGTCTTCACCCCTAATCTGCCTTTCTGCGTCATTTCCGACCCCGCTATCATTTTCGGGATCCGGTCGGATCCTGCTGTCTTAGTGCTGTATATCTAGATCGGCACTATTAGCTTCTGCGGTCGATAGAGACCCCCGTATCCTTGTCTGCAGTCCTTCGGGGCCTTCCTTTCTTGCTTTTAGCTAGACCTTCTTAACTCTGTGATGTTTACTATTACGGCTAGCATTAATCCCTTCGAACCATAACTCGTGGTTTCATGAAATGGTTCTAGGGGTGCCTAGGAAACTTCTGCGGCTGTAGGTAAGGTTGAATTTATTTTATACAGATAAAATAATTCTCTTTGGGGGGATTCTGCCTGCGCAGATATCAGCATCTCTACCCCTGGTTTATCCTACTTCAGGATGGAGTCCAATCGCCAAAAAAGACTGCACTATTGCAATATTCTATTGTAATAAATGATTGTTCAACTCTAAATACCCGTCTCTCCTGATTGAAATGTAGCTTAGCGAAAATTCAGACAGGAAGACATTGGGTACAGCTGGTTCATTCACAAGTCTTGCAGCGATTACTCCATTAGCTGATTGGGGGCGGGCCCGATGAATGAACCAACCATTTAGAGCCAGCCCAGTTGGATAAGCCTATCACAGAGTCGTTGGTAACACTTTAAAGTTGTGTTCTCTGCTGCTGTCAGTTGTCGTTTCAGCTCATGTCATTTCGACCCTCCGCCACCCCAGGCTCCTCCAGTTGGAGTTGTGGCAACTCTTCTTCTACACCACCACCAGTGTCTGGACTCCATGGGGGGATTCTGCCTGCGCAGATATCAGCATCTCTACCCCTGGTTTATCCTACTTCAGGATGGAGTCCAATCGCCAAAAAAGACTTTGCACTATTGCAATATTCTATTGTAATAAATGATTGTTCAACTCTAAATACCCGTCTCTCCTGATTGAATTCTTATATGACTACCAATATTGAAATATTTCTTGAGGCCAATTCGAATTCTTCCTCGCATGCCAATATTTGGGATGCCCTTAAAGCCTATATGAGAGGTCACATTTTTTCATACAATGCCCACAAGGCAAAACAAATTAGAGAAACTTACTAAATTGGAAAGAGATATTAAAAAGCAGGAACAGGATTACATTGCCACCAAACAGGAAGAACATCTTAATACACTAACTAAAACAAGAATGCAATATAATAATCTATGTACCAACAAAGAGGAAGCAGCTATGGCCAGAACTAGATATCACTATTATGAATTTGGGAACAAAACAAGTAAACTCTTGGCAAATTAAAAAGGAAGCATCTGATAAGTTTATACACTCAATATTAACAGAGGACGGCAGACTCCTTGACAACTCACCATCCATAAATGCAGAATTCAAACAATTTTATGAAGATTTATATAAAACTGGGCAGGATGCTGATAATATTGGAGCAAAAAGATTTATGGACGGAATGACCCTTCCCAAATTACAAGATGAGGATAGAGATCTGCTAGATGCAGATATATCAGAAACGGAGGTACTCCAAGCCATCAATTCCTTACAAAATAACAAGACACCTGGGCCAGATGGCTTCCCATCGAGTATTATAAGACCTTCTCAAAAAAACTACTGACATCCCTCGTAAACATGATTAAAGAAGCTCTAGAAAACAAAAAATTACCAGACTCATTGGAAATTGCAACACTCAGACTTCCGAAACCGGGTAAGGACAAACAGAAATGTGACTCATACAGACCCCTTAGCCTCTTAAATGCAGATTATAAGATACTATCCAAACTAATTGCCCTCAGACTGGAAGATGTTATACCAAAGATAATACACGCTGACCAAACAGGCTTCGTCAAAAACAGGTACGGAGCTGATAATGTGCGGCGACTGCTCCACATTCTGAACACCGCTCAAAAAAATAAAAATCCTATGCTAATAATATCTATGGATGCAAATAAAGCATTTGATAGGATTGAACCAAGTGTGGTGACTGTAGTAGTGAACCCAGTCCTCAGACTGGGAGGACAAGTAGCGAGAGATGTGGTTCCAATCCATATACAATATTTATTCAATCACACAAGGTATAAAATGCAAGATAATAATAAAAAGAGCCGTTACTGAAAATAAAGGTGTAGGATGGGGTTCTGACCGGTGGCGGGTGAGGTAGACCAGCGTGGGTGGGGTCCCAAAAGAAAGTAGGCTAAGCACTGCAATCACTCATGCACGCCCTCAACACACACACAAACACACGTGAGGGTCGGCACTGGAGATAACTTAAAAACATAACACACAAAGGGAGACCCCAAATCCCGGAAGCGCCACTCCCGCCACCTTGGTCTGCGAGCACCTACAAACACAAAGGACTAACTCAATTAATAACAAAACCGGGTTTCCCCATGAAGGGAAAACCACACGTGGCAAAATCAAACAAGACAAATAATAAGCAGGAGACAAATGAGAGACCAAAAACAACAGATAAACACAAGACAACCTAATAAATCACCGTAAACGGCTCCTAGTCAAAGGGAGCTAAATGGCGTCCCACGCGCCGCAGAGGCACAGCGTTGGCTCGGCCCGGTCGGGCCGCGACGCGCTGCAACCAACGCAGTGACTTGGGCGTAAATAGCGTTTGTGGACGCTCTACAGTGCCACGGCAGTGGTTAAAACAATCCTAGGCAAAACAGCAGTGGCCCATGTGGAGTGGCAGCGTTCCGCTGACCTGGCCAACAGTCTCCTAAAATAAAAGGACGAAAGCCCGTCAAAACATAGTTATACCTCCCAAGCTACGGGATCCAGTACCCGGAAGTCACCTACCGATCAGTCGGGCATTCCAAGCATTCCACTTGGAAGGCGGGAGGAGGCAAGCTGCCGGCTATATAAAAACCGGAACGAGTTAGGGACACGTCACAGTGAGATCATAACAGCTGGAGTGGAACTGAACTCACCAACGCGCACCGTGATTAACCTCCGTACAGGAGGAGGGGAGCCCAACGCGTCCGCAAACGTGGCGGAAGCCGTGCTTGATGTCATGGGGGAACCAAACACCTCCGTCCCTTTTACCGGGCCCCGCGCACTATGATTGGCTCCCCCAAATTAGGTGTGCTGACGCCCAGAGAGTGAGGCTACCCTCTGCCACACAAGCTTTCTTTTTCGGACTCTAGAGGCTATGGGTTTTGGAGAGAAATTCACTCGGTATGTTAAAACACTTTTCAATGCCCCTAAAGCTAATATTTTAACAAATGACGTCTTGTCTAACACTTTCTCACTAACCAGAGGCTGCAGGCTGTCCAAGCTCCCCGCTGCTCTTTGCACTTGCAATTGAGCCATTAGCCATCGCCATCCGCTCCAACGCCTCCATAGCCGGAATTAAATTTGGTACAAGTGAACATAAACTTTCTCTTTATGCAGATGATCTCCTATTATATATAACCGAGCCACACACATCAGTCCCCCCTCTATTGAATTGCCTCAAAGAATATAGTGCAGTTTCGGGGTATAAATTTAATTACACTAAAAGTGAGATTCTACCACTAAATATACCGGACAACAATATTAGAGCTCTCACTGACCCATTGAGATGGTGCAACACTGGTTTCAAATATTTGGGTATACAAATTGGCAAATCGGATGAACATATATTTAAATATAACTATATAAAATTATTGGAACAAACCAAACTTAATCTTCAAAGATGGATGGATCTCCCTCTGTCTCTCATAGGCAGAATTAATACTATTAAAATGAACGTTTTACCTAAGTTTATTTACCTATTTCAATGTCTCTCTGTAAATGTTCCAAAGAGTTTCTTCAAAGAGCTTAACAAAACTATAACCCCCTTTTTATGGCAAATGAAAAAACCCCGGGTTAAACTCATCTCTCTGCAGGCTCCATATTCAAGGGGAGGGCTTAACCTACCACATTTTAGAAATTATTATCTTGCCTCTCAGTACCGACCAATCTGGATCTGGTTGCATGCAGAGAACAGTGAAGTTAGATGGGTCTCAATAGAACAACATGAGATGAAGTATATGCCTTTAAAGGACGTACCATTCATAGGTAAAAAAAAAAATGTAGCCACACTCACAAACAATTCAATAATACTGAACACATTTGCTGCTTGGCAGGAATCTCACTCACTCCTGGATATAAATATTTCTTTTCTTCGAAGGGCACCGCTGTGGGGTAATCCCAACCTCTCATACCACATAGAGGATTCAGTGTTGCGGGGATGGAGGGATAGAGGAATTAAAACAGCTGCTGACTTATACATTAATGATACATTTGCTAGCCTCCAACAACTAAATGATAAATTCAACCTTCCCAAACATAGTTTCTTCAAATTAGAGACTGGGTTAAGGAGAAATCTAAAGAAATATTCCCAGATATCCCGAAAGAAACTCCCCTTGAAACCCACCTATGTAACAAACTATGCAGATCAACAAAAGGAATAATATCTTCAATATACGGTATCATCAACGGAAAGTCACCTGTTTATGATAAAACATCTACAAAAGGGAAATGGGAAACAGACCTAGGATGTGTCTACGAGGAGGCAGACTGGCATCACCTATTGGAACAGGCACAGACGGTATTAATCTCCACAAAACACAAATTCAATTTAATATATTCCAGAGGACATACTACACCCCTTACAGGTTACATAAAATGTACAGCAACATTTCCCCCAGATGTCAGAGATGTAAAGTGACAAACGGTGATCTTCTACATATGCTCTGGAGTTGCCCATTGATAGAAGAACTTTGGAAACGCGTCACTGAATTAACCTCAAGGATAATAGGAATTCAAATTGAACAGGACCCAAAGATATGTATTCTGGGGGACACAAGCTCTATCAATGCAAACTACTATAATAAATACTTTATCTTACTTGCGAGTACTGCAGTGAAAAAATGTATTCTGATTAACTGGAAATCTGAAAAATCACCATCAATAAGACACTGGATTAATGAGCTTGTGTCCTACTGCACACCTGAAAAGATATTATATAATGTGAGAGGGAAGCAGGCAACCTTTGGAAAAATCTGGGGCCCCTTCATAGATATTCTGCCATCTCTGGACTCGGCTGATCGTGGTGGTGTGAGACCGGCGTCAAATTAAGCCCGCTGCAGGTTATTTATTTTTTATTTTGGTTTTATTTTGTTGTGAGTGCTGTATTGGTTTATGTAGATACAAATGTGTACGGATGGGTGTAGGTAAACTGTGTAGAGACTGTGTAGATGTATAAATGAAAGGAAACAGAGCCATACAAGGGGAGGGGTGGGATGGGGAAAAAGTTTTGTGTAATGTTTTTGTTTTGTTTGGTCTTATTTTTTATTTTTATTTTTCATCTTATGTTAAAAAAAAAAAAAACATCATCCTTGTGTGGTGATTTCCACAGGATTATACATTTGTGTATTTTCTTTTGTAGAGTAGTGTTTTCAGCATAACAAACTGTAGGTGCTATTCCACTGCGGCTGTTCTGTGGGGCAACATTTTTGTTAATAAAAAAAATAATCTTTACAAAAAAAACAAAGAAGGGGAACGATGCCGCACAGTGTCCCATAGAAATGTGAAAAAAAGTTTGCATCTCGTAAACATCAAATTGGACTTTTTCATCGTGAAATGAAATAGAGGACTTGAAAAAGAATAACAGCGCCAACCCAACAGAGCAACCCCAAGCTCACAAGTCTCACAAGGGCATCGCACTGCGTTGCTTTATTGCGTGCAGGCGTTCAGGTTCCACTGTTCACACGATGTTTACCAGTTCATCACATAAGAACATAAGAACTTTGATCACGGTTACCTTTGTAAAAACAATTACAAAAGCTACTTCATCAAACCTGCATTAGTTGTTTCAACCCAACAGTCTCTGTGGGTTCATGACGACAAGCCCCCCCCTTTTCCTTTTATGATGCAATGTTAGAAAACAAAGTGCAGCTTTAAAGACATCATCGGTACTTGAGCGAGGCACTGGCTCACCGGTAGCAGAACACTCAGCAGATGGGAGATGAAGAGCAGCAGCAACAGTGAAGCCCATAAAAGCACACAGCAAAGTGACAACCCGTTGGTGGTCTGTATCACAGGCAGAAAGGATGCCTCAGTGTCAGACGCCGAGGGAAGTTACAGTCGTTGGCATGGGAATGACAACAGGCTGCACGCCCTGCATGCCATTATCGACTTGGGCTTACACACTCCATTGGGGCCCAAAGGGTCTTTGCTGAGGCCCAAAACTTTCCCAGAACACAGCAAAATAAGACGAAAAGATCAAATACGGGCGGAGGGCAGATTCAGACGTCGTTACACACTTCCTAAATGATGATTGAGAGAAATTATTTTTGGACTAGTCGAGGGAAATGTTGCATATTATACCTTTAACAACAACCTGCCAGCCAATCAAAGGCAATAAACCCTTTGTAAAGCCTCCCCCTCCCCCCAACACACACACTGTTACACTCCATCGAGCTGTAAATAAATATGATCACATTTTGGGGAAAAAATAGATTTCAGATTGAGGCAGACAAAAGAGTCTACAATGTGAGTTTGAAGGATATATCTAGGAAGTTGAAATGATTTAGCAGTGGAAACAGGTTACAAAGGTACAGACAGTACAAATCAGCGTCAGTGTAAATGTACCCCTGCGATCGAGACGACAACGAAATGAAGGGTTATGTAACAACGTACTCTGCTAATGTTAGTTTTTTACATACAAATGTTTTGTAACATTTAACCATGAAGCTCATATTCAACAAAACCAGTTTTAAATTAAAAATATCTGAATTGATTGCAGGAGAGTCTAGGGAGCAGATCTGGTTGGAGCTCATGATTGGCGACCAGTCTGCGTTAGAGGGGCGGGGCAGCTGTTGGTCATCGTGTAAAGGATTCTACTCATTCCCAACCCCAGCCAGTCAGTGTGAACGCCACATAATTTAGTATGTGCTAAATGAGAAGTGACTATAGACTGACGATGATCCCTAAAAGGACATGAATCAAACTTCAGTTGTTAAAGGGAAATACGTTCATCATCCACCAAGCTGTATGTTCTTTAAAAAATTAAAACAGGATAGGAAACAAAAATATGGTGTTCGTTTCATGAACTTTCCGGAGATCCGGCTCAAAAGTTCAAATCTGTTGCTTTAAATCTGTTGCTTATACTCTTTTTGCAAACTGACCACTGATGCAATTTGTTATGTTAGGAATCTGAGGAACATTACAAATTGGTTTGTCAGTGGAACAAAAAAGACAATTGCAATGTATAGCCCCGGCAAACGTAAGAGACAAAGCAGCCATGCTGGCCTTCATACATTATACTCAACAACACATACATGTCTGGATATGCTCAACTTCTTTTGTTATGCTACAGCTGTAAAACAGCACTGGACTATATGGAAGGTATCACACATTTGAAACCACATCTGAGTTTCTCAGTATTATCTCCAAGCATAATTTCCTTTTGCTCTTTGGCCTCATGCAAGATATATTACATTCAAAATGGTCTTTGATCAGATAGTCCACCCTCAATTATCTTACTTTGATTTATTAACATTTCCAAGATAATTTTGCAGTGTTGAAGCCTGAAACTAATTCTCAGGCTTGACCCATATATCAAGGACACGCATATGTCCATATATGACTTCAACTTGACATTCATAACTCATACTTTTTTTTTAATCTATATTTATTTTGATTTTACAAATTAGCAAGACAGGACATTAAGGATACAATACAAAGTGAAAAGAGAAACAAAAGGGTAAAGAACAAAAAACAGATAATGGATACAAAATCATTAGAAAAACCACAGCACATAACACATTCGCACATCACCACTATAAGTACATATTTAAGGTTACATCATCAAATCAAATCAAGTCAGCATCAGTGACAGTGTATTTAATCTGGCACAGCAAAGTTCACCCCGGAGGGTGTGGGTCAACTTTTCCAAAGGGAGAACTTCCAAAATCCCCTTGTACCAGTCATCTGAAGAAGGGGTATCTTTAGAAATCCAGAGTTTAAGGATAGTCTTTCGAGCAATATATAATAGTATTCAAATCAGTTTGGCGTCGTTATTACTCCTTGCACTGCTCACTTTAGCTGCCAGAACACATTGAGGGGGTGAAAGCTCCAAGTCATACCCGATCAAAGAAACCACCTCATCCTTTACTTCTCTCCAGAAGGTTTGAATTTTTGCACATTTCCAAAACATGTGTATATAAGTACCAACTTCAGAGTTACATTTACTACATGCAGGGGAACCTAGGCCCAGCCTGCCCCTCAGCAGTGGTGTACAATGCAGTCTGTCATATTTTGGATTGTCTTTCTCTGTCTGTGCTACAGCTCAGGATGTTGAGTGTGTTTCCTATAATTGATGTCCATACATTTTCCTCTATCTGACACTCCATGTCGATCTGCCACTGTTTGCGGATGTGGTCAGTGGAGTAATTAAGGTTTAGGCCGAAGGTTTCATAGACATGGGAGATGAATTTTTTTGGTATGGGTTGTGTCAGGATTTCCTCCAGGAAGCACATGTTTGGGGCATCTACGGTTTTTGGTATGTAATGTCTTATTTGTAAATATCGAAAGAAATGGGACTGTTGGAGAGCGTATTTGTTCTTCAGGTTCTCAAACGAGTCCACTGTTTCTCCCTCATAGAGTTTGATAAGCTGGTCCAGACCCTTCTCATGCCAGAGCCTGAACACAGAGTCTTGACATGAGGGGGGGAAATCCGGGTTTCTCCATATGGGAGCCAAAAGTGAAAAATTATTCTTAAATTTAAAGTAGGCCATGATATTATTCCAGGTGTTTAATGTATTTCGTACAATAAAGTTATTTTGAACCTCTAGCTTTGCTCTTTTGTAGTTCTGAAGGACAGTTCTTTAAAGTGAGTAATCCACAATTTGTCGACTCCATGTCGATCCATGCATTTGTAGCCTCTGGGTTCACCCACTCATATGTAACGCATTTGTGCTGCCCAGTAGAAGAACTTCATGTTAGGGACTCCGAGTCCTCCCTGCTGCTTGCTTTTCTGTAGTTTACTTATTTTCATCCTAACCTTTTTGCCTTGCCAGATGAATTGTGTGAACATTTTATCCAAGTCAATGAAGAAGCTGTTGGGTATTGAGTTTGGCAGCATCTGTAGGGGGTACAGTAACATGGGCAGTATATTCATTTTGAGCATGCTTATCCTGCCCAGCCGGGAAACTGGTAGCATTACCCACCTATTCAAGTCTTCCCTGATGCGTGTTGTGATTGGCCTTAGATTGAGTTTAACAAGTTTTTTAAGAGAGGGGCCAATTCTAATTCCAAGGTATGTTATCTCCCTCAGTGACCAGTGGAAAGGGAATCCACTGGGTGGCGTAGAGCCTGCCAGGGCGCCAATAGGCATGGCCTCGGTTTTAGATAGGTTAACTTTAAAACCTGATATGTGCCCAAACTATTGTAAACATTCAAGCAGACAGGGGATGGTTTTGTCTATCTCAACCAGGTATAGCAGAACATCATCCGCATAAAGAGAAATCTTTTGTAATGTACCATTGACATTAAAGCCTCTTATCGTTGGTGTGGTTCTGATGAGCTCAGCTAAGGGCTCAATAGCCAATGCAAACAAGAGAGGGCTCAGTGGGCATCCCTGACGGGTGCCACGCTCTAATGGGAACGGATCTGAGCAATAGGAGTTAGTAATAACGGACGCTTTCGGGGAAAAGTACAGCAGTTTCACCCAGTCAATGAATTCTGTACCTATTTTAAATGTGTCCATAGCATTGAAAAGATAGGGCCATTCAACCCTGTCAAAAGCTTTGAATGAGTCCAGAGACACCACAAGGCCTTGTACATCATTGTCTCTGGCGAACTGTATTATGTTCAGAAGCCTCCTGATATTATTGGAGGAATTCATCCCTTTGATGAAGCCTGTTTGGTCAGGATTTATTAATATTAATATTATTGGTTCAAGCCTCAGTCAGTACCTTGGCTAAAATCTTTGCGTCTACATTAATGAGCGATATGGGCCTGTAAGATGCTGGGTCTTCGGGGTCCTTGTTTTTTTTCTGAATCAGGCTAATGTTGGCTAGCGACATTGTTTCAGGCAAGTGGTGAGTTGTGTTGAAGCTGTAATCATAGGTGTTGACTAGATGGGGGGTGAGCTTGTTTTTAAAGGCTTTAAACCACTCCGCTGGGAACCCATCTGGTGCTTTTCCACTGTTCATCAAAGCCATTGCTTCTAATATCTCTTTTTCCTGAATGGGTTTCCCCAAAGATTGTTGCTGTTCTTTTGTTAGTGTAGGTAATTTAATTTTAGAAAATAATTTGTCAAGTTCCACTTTAGTGCTGGTAGTCAGTTTTGTATAATGATTTGTAAAATGATACAAAGACAGAGTTGATATTTTTCTTATCAAAATGTATTTTCCCTCCTGGATCTCTGATTCCTGCTATGGTGTTATAATTTTCCTTCTGGTTGAGCAGGCGGGCCAAGTATTTACTAGCTTTGTTTCCATATTCATACTTTCGCTGCTTTTGATAGAATAAGGATCGAGATGCTTTCTCATTCAGTATAGAATTTAGTGCCGCTCTGGTGCTGTGCACTTTAATGAGGTTTGTTTTGTTTGGACTAGACTTATGGGCAAGCTCTGCTTTTTGTAAGTCTGTTTCCAGTTCATTCTGCTTCTGGAGGAGAGTTTTTTTCCGGTGTGACATATATGAGATAGTAAATCCTCTAATATAGGCTTTCACAGATTCCCAAAGAAATTCAGGGTTTGTTTCACAATTGTCGTTTGTCAAAAAATAAATCTAACTCTGCCTCCATCTTTTTTTTTTATTCCTTGTCCGTGAGAAGATATGACGGGAAACGCCATCTCTGTGTGCCAGACATAGCTTCACTCATCGTCATTTCTAGGTATACTGGGGCATGGTCACTGATATGTATAGATCCTATACTACATGCTTTTACTTGTCCAATAATCTGTGGTGGGGCAAAAAAGTAATCTATGCGTGAGTAGGAGTTATGTGGATTAGAGTAGAATGTGAAGTCTCTCACTGATGGGTTCAGGTTCCGCCATACGTCCGTCAAGTTTATATCACCGAGCATTTTACCGAGTAAAGCACCTGCACTTGTTCTTCTATTTGTGTCTGTTGGGGACCTGTCTAATTTGTTATCAAGACAACAATTAAAGTCGCCACCTAAAACTGTGAAGGGAGATCTGTGCTCCTCTATTTCTGCTCCTATTGTAGTCCAAAATAATGGAGTTGGCGAGTTTGGTGCGTAAATATTAATTAAAGTGACCGGTGTGCCATTTATTGTGCCGTGGACCAGGATGTATCTGCCCTCCGATTTGCTTTTACATGTACCCAGTACAAATGGGGTGGCCTTGTGTATTAAGATAGCGACTCCTCTGCTATTGGAGGAAAATGATGAGTCGTAAACCTGGCCGACCCAGTCTCGTTTAAGTTTGATGTGCTCCTTATCCACTAGGTGGGTTTCTTGTCAGAAAGCTATTTGTATTTTGTCTTTCTTTAGAAAGCTTAATATTTTCTTCCGCTTAATTGGATGGTGGATCCCCTTTACATTGAATGTACAAAGTTTGATGCTATTTATCCCTGACATACCCTTCTTCTTTCTTTGTCACAGAGAGGCCCTGTTCTTCTACAGGCCTCCTGAAGGCGCTCTGGAAATGTGTTATCTGACCTTTGCTGACTTAGTTCAAATAGATATTTATTTCCGGTGGTGTGGAACAAAACATAACATTTAAGAACACTGAATGACAAAAAAACAAAAACATAAGAACATAAACTGACACTTAAACTTATTGAAAGGGCACATGTGAGACCTCCTGCTCACTACCATTTCCCCCTCATTTCCTAACATCTAAACAAACTCTAGTAGGATAAAACAGAGCTTCCCAGACTAGAACAAAATAAAGATAAACATTTTTCAGGTATAGCCACTCTTATTATAATCCGCAACCGTACCAGTCTTAATCAAGCTTGGTCAATCAGAGTAGTAACACTGTTATTAATAATATAAATGTGAACCTTTCTTAGAACATAACTCATACTTTTTAAGTCGTGATGGGAAAAAAAAACATTACATTGAAATATACATCAGAGCTCAGACTAAACACTAGCGAACGATTTATCATGTAAATATTATGGCACAGCTGCAAAATCTGAAGTAAATAAACTAATTCCAATGTGAACAACTGGGAAGTTATGTCATAAGGCCACACAAGTCAACTGCCCTGTGACTCCACGTGTAAATCAGATACAACTAACATTGCTGATTGCCATCTTATAGACAGGATATTGGCTGTATGCGTTTTGTGCCAAATAAAGCAAAAGTCCAAAAAACAAATAAGTCACGCTGGCTTATTTGTTTTGTCCTCTCTGTTACAGTCATTAAAGCTCTATTTGGTCTGCAGTCTGCAGGACAGAAAACCAAAACTCAAGCATGGAGACGCAGATATGGACAGACATTGGGTATAGGCGCGGACACGCTCAGGCGCACACCAGCACAGAGGCCGAAGTATATGATGAATGATGTTTGGGCTCGGGAGGTTGCACTTCATTAGGGAGGAGGACGAACTCTGTGCCAAACTCTGTGCCAAGCTCAGATTCTGTGTATTCTTTCTGGTCTCAGTCGAGCCAGCGGAGACAGTGGGAAACAATGCTCAGTGTCAATAGGGGAGTAGGGGGCGGGGGGGCACAGCATGTCAGTGACCGGGCCAGACGCTCCCTTTCCTCTCTCTTGTCTTTACTGTATTGCATGTCGTCCACATGGGTCCCGAAAAGTTAACCGGTCAGCACTGCGATGATGGATTACCTATAAGGACTGGAAGGCCGGTCTCATGTTTCCTCCCTCTGTCCTGTGTTTATTATTGTGCACTGCGTGGCGTCATCTGTCGGCAGACCTGCCTCGGGCCGTGTTACAGATACAGTGAGCCCGCACCGGAAGCGTTTGATTCATCAGCCACATCGGGGGCTCATGTTGATTATTGAGGCATAGAGTATAACTCGTAGACTGTGTGTGAAGCGGATGCAGCTGCTGCTCACACAGCTCTTTGCCACACGTTGGCAGGTTACCAACATCATCCTGACAACTTGCTCACATCATCATTGGTGCAGTCGGGTTCTTGGATCGATTGGAACGCAGCCTTTTCTGAAGATATGCTCTCGTCTGTACTTTTTTTTTTGTCGAAGTGTCAGTTGCTCACCAAGTACTTTCCCGATCCATATAGGCTACTGCATTCAGCCAATAACGCTCCATAGAGAATAAAGACCAGCAACCACATGTTGTGGGGACATGAATATGATCTTATTAGTGGATCTGCGCTTGAGGGTAAACTTCACTGTCGACCATTAGCGAGCTGACGCTGACTTCTGAGGGAATGGAGAGCCAGCATCCTCCATCTTGTTTTTGGTATAGTTTGTTAGATGTTTTTCACCATCCACTTTGTCGTGACCCTCCTCTTTTTCTGCCTGTTTTAAGCATATTTCAAAGTGTTGTAAAGGTGTACATTTAAAGCACTAAGCTTATGGTCAGCTAACAAGTTAACAAGCTTGGTTAGCCCAGAGAGCTTTTCCCTCCCTCTTCATCAGCTAACTCTAAAAGTAGTCACTAGAGTACATCCTCAAGTGTCTATAAAAACAGATATTTTGCAGAGTAAATTAAGGTCATTGTGTTGCTTTGTACCGACATTGAAATAGGCTGTGACGTTTTTGCAGATGTGTTGAGAGATCAGGATCCATTTTCATCCCAGGTCCCGGAGAGCCCTTCTTAGATAATTTACCAGTGGGACTGATGTCTTTTCAACATGATGTACTATTTCGAAGATAAACATAAGTCTCACAGTCCAGAATCTAATGTCCAATAAATCATATTGGTTCATCTGAGGGTAAAGCTGTCAAGGATAACATTGGTATGCCTCCGTGCTGGTGATAGCTGTGACCAGCGGCATCGGGTTCTGTGGTCATCCGTCCGTCCCAATCTCCTGTTTGCAGTATTCTAGAAACCAAATCTGGCACAAAAGTCCACTTGGACTCAAGGATAAAATTCCTTTGATTTTGGTCTGACATGGATGTTAACTGTAAATTGACGAGTTGGCGGAGGCATACAACCACAACGCAGTCATTCTAGTTTTAATCGAACGGTTTAACATAGAACCAGAACTCTGCATTCTTGAAGGCCTTTTGCTGCCCAAATAGCAGTAGCAGCACCAGGGGAGAGGCTCTCGTTGTTCTACATTTGTACATTTATTTTGTATGGATATATTTCAGTAATATAAATGTATCTGCCTGGTTAGCAACAAGGCACTTCGGCAGCACATTATACCGCTGCTTCCCCTGTCGCAGCCACAAACGAAAATCAGGTGATGAATGAAACTGATTATTTGAGGCAAGGTGGCCGTGGAGCAGAGCATCGTTCACAGGACAACAACGGCACGCAAAGCGGAGCCGCTCGTTCCCCTGACAGCGTTTTGAAAAGGGAAACATTTGGCACATTGTTTGGTTTTCATCAAACGCAGGAGGCGGAGGAATAAACTGAAGCGGGGAAATAAAACCAACATAGTCTCTCTTGTTCCTTTGTCAACTGGTGTACAACATCAATGAGTGAGTACGAAGCATCACTTGAATGTCAGTAAACGCGTCGTACCACGGGGTTTCCGGGTATTGACGTTTTCAGTAACCTCTCACTGACTTTTGGAGTTGCCAAAGGCTGCACTGCAAATGTTTTATACGGATGTAATGTTGTGCTATATGCGCTCATATACTGGTGTGTGTGTGTTTGTGTGTGTGCTGCCTTTGAGTGTACTTTCCAATTTAAATGATGACTGAAGACATTTTGGCCTTGGAGGCCGAGCAGCAATCACGCTCCAGCACCTTGTCCGGATGTGAGGTCAGAGGAAATGTGTGGTGCATTCAAAGACCTGTCAGCTGGTTTCCTGGTGACACCTCTTGTGGCCGTATTGTTACTGCACCTAATGAGTCCTTTGGCCTTCTGGGACACTTTCACAGAGTTTAGTCCATATAGCGGAAATGACTTGGCTCTGACCAACCTCCATACTTCGCAAACAGTAGGCAGACTCTGCAAACCTTTCAAAAGCTGAGGATAGAAAATTTGCATTTTCTCATCTTGGAATAACGGTTTCTCTTATAATACTTTCTGGATGTTGTCATTGTCACAAAACAAGTTTTTCAGACTCTTGCCAAACCTGCAATCTGATTTGAAAAGCCTTTTTACGCTTTATATTAACGCATTTGCTCTATCATTTTCTTCTCTTTAACATCGGCAACTCCAGTGGTTGTGTATTAGACTGAGCACAGCCAGGACACTGAATGCATCACTTGTAGACAGGCACGTGCACAGATGGACCCCATGGTGCTCAAGCACCAGCCCTTTTGCGCTGGATGAGAAAAGTGCCCTTTCTGCTGGAGCCCCTTTTTTTTTCATTCATCAGCACTTAAGAATAAGAATGACTCTGTCATCAAGTCCCCCCAAATGTGTTTTGATATCCGACGGGGCATTTATTTGAGTTCTTGTGAGAATTTTGCCCCGACATGCTTGTACCACATTGTTCTATGTGGTATGTTTCTTTGTTTTGCCTGTTCCAGTTTTACAAAGATCAATCTTGTATGAGCATTGCAGAGGGTGAAAAGAGTAAACGCAAGAAAAAGCAACACTTGTAATAACTAACCCAGAGTGAGGTCATGCCGGGAAATATCAGACTGAGGCTTCATAACTTTTTTACAGAGGTTTGATATTTCACGGCATGACCGAGCGGTCGAGGTTAGGAAGTTGTTTATTATATGGCATTTTTCGCTCCTATCATTTTGTAAATAAAAACTAACTGTAATTGTTATTAGAAAACATGTCATTTTGTTTAGCTCTCATGTCTTCTCACGACACAATGTGTTTTAGTTACTTGCAAACTTCAAGTTACAGCGATCAATATAAAAATCATTTTGCCGATGGGTGCCCTTCTTTTTGGTTTGAGCACCTGCCCCCCAAAATGTCTGTGCACGTGCCTGCTTGTAGACACGGGCTAAGCACTGAAGCTGCTGCTCTGCCTACGTACTGCTCACACTACTACACCTCTGTAGACATGTTGTAAATCTTCTTTTATGATAGATTCATGCTGCAAGCATCGCTTACAACCTCATCCTGTGAGATACGGGCTCTTTAAAAGTAACTTTCCTGGTTCAAAAGCATCTCATTAAGCTTTCTAAAAACATAGTATTAAGACTATTGCCATGTTGTGATCCTGTACACTTTGTCATCAGGAGCTAATGCTTCATTTTTTAAATGCCAAATGTGGACCAGGAAAATCATTTTGTGGTTTTAACAGTGAGCAGTGTGTATTCAATAACAATGTTACACTGGATTTCCTAGCTTGTAATCAGTATTCTGGCAACAGAATGCACAATGTTGCAACATGCTGCTGTATTTGTGGCCCACCTGTTAGCTCTCATGACTCTTGCTTCTGGCGTGATGTCAGGATGGTCAATGCTGGAACCAGCATGTCTGGCACAGCAATAATCTTCTGTACAAAGTCTCTTAAATGGCATGTGCTTCCCTTTCCACTGTTTAGTTTGACAATAACCACGTCTCTCAATGTTGACCCAATGCTCTGTAATTGTGCTGTATTTAAACACAAGTCACTGTCTGGATGAGTAAGCCGTCTATACACATGAAGGAGGAAGTGAAATGAAAGATGCTATGACAGCATGCTTCAACATAGGTTTATTGTTTAACCAATACAAAGCAAATAGATGTTAGAATGTTTTATTTTCCACTTTGAGTTGCCAATTTTCTGCACTACTGTCACCAGGACAAATTCTCTCACAATTATCAGTGCAAAATAAAAAGACATTTCCATTGAGATGAATGAATTTTTTTTGACAAGTCGCACAAACCACAGCGACAGCAGAGACTCATATCTCCAAATGCATAACTACCGCCAGTGACGCCGCAAATGTCGGACTTTCATCCATCTCAGCTGATAGAATATTTCCCCACCTCACTTCGACATAAAAGTAATGACTGGAGCAGTAATTACCTGATGCAATCTAACTCCGCCATTTTTTTTCTTCATTTTATCCCCACACGACGGACACCGACGCAGCCGCAAGTCTGTTTTTGTGCGGGATGTGTGGCATATGAAGGGGAGCGCTCCGATACGATCAAATGAAGAAAAAAAAACACAGGTCATTTGGCGTGATGGTCTCTCTTCTCCTTTTAGAATCAATTTGCTCAGACTGAGGGGTCGTTTCAGTTCAGGACGATCTGTTTCTGCTGGGAATATGAGAACGACCAGATTCTCCAAACAGTGTTATTTAAGGTCTCTGTTATTCTGTGCTTGCGCTTCGCATTAAATCTAGAGAGGTTCTTTTTGCGACAGCCTGATGTGACTGTTTAAATAGGAAAGCAAATGTAATGTAATTTCCTCCTTTGTGCTCTCTGTCCCTTTGACCAATTACTGTCTGTAGAGAGGTTGACCTGAATGATTCACCCAGCTCAAACCAAAGAAAGCCACAGCAGGAAAAGACAGGAACACTTCCAGTGAATATGTATTGGGATGAGCTGGTGTTGACATAACAAAACAACTTGAGATGGGGCTAACGTCACCCTGCTCATCTGCATCTAAAGGCAGCTGGGTGCAGGCATGTAGTTTCTCTGATGCTCCAGCTGTTTGAGCAATGATGGATGGTTTCAGTCTGGATACTATTGGGTGAGTGTTGTTGTCAGAAGTGGGATCTGCTAGAATGAAGTCATCCTGTAAACGGCACATTAGGGTTGGGCAGGGAAAGTTTATTTTAATATTGCAACATCTGAGTAAAAGGCAGAATGTGTGTGTGTGTGCTACAAAGGAGGGGTAACGTTTTGGTGAATGGCTTAAAATCAACTTTTCCTATAATAAGATCCACAAAAAATACACATCTACGGGACAAAGTCCACATGTGTACAGCTCAGCATCTCCAAAAACCTGGTTTTCAATGGTCAAGCAACTTATTTCCAGCTTAATTAAGTAAAGCTTTACCACCAAAGTGTACGCCCACAAAGAACCATGTCTCGTTTCCACTGACACAACAGACGTGCCAAGATTTTGACCTCAAATTGGTAACTGTGACTGATGTTAGAATTGCACCTAATTTGTGCCAGAAATCCGATGTCATTTGACGTTAAGTTTGAGTGGACCAGTATTCCCCCGGAACGCTTCACGGCTTTCAATTTTTGCCAACTTTTATGAGAGCAGCCATCTTGTTTTAATGAAATGTAACCAGACCTGTCAAAGGGGTAATTTGATTGCGATTGAAGTGAAGTAAGAAGAAGCTCAGCGAAGTGCGTCTGAGTTAACACAACAAGCCTTGATGAGATGTTCGGATGCGAGCACATACATTATGTAGCAATAATGAGCAACTCTGTCCCCCTTTCACTCAACGATTGAAGGGACTGGAATGTGAATTTCAAGAGATGTCAGGAGAGACAATTTAACATCTTCAATAATATCCTCCCACCAAAAGTCTCTATCAAGGAAAGAACAAAGGATACGCAAGAAGTGGACTCATTCTCGACAACAGGAGAGTGGACATAAATCAATCCTGTTCTATTACTTGATCTATCTCACGGGCACGTAGTTTGGATCAAAATCATAGGAAACAGATAACCAATCATGGAGTGAATTAGAGACAGACGGACACCCTGACTGATTTGGCTGCGGAAACAAACCAAGGGATCGATGTGCATTATGTTTATGAATACAAACCGCTGCACTGGATTGAAAGCAGAGACTGCATGCTGCGCACTCATTATCTGCCTAATAAGACACATGCTCACACACAAATAAAGAGAAACATAAACATACACGCACACCTACACACCTACACACACATCAGAGCATTTATGGAACCAGCTTCCACCTTCAGTCCGGGAGGCAGACAGTCGCCTCATTTAAGAGTAGACTCAAGACTTTCCTCTTTGACAGTCTTATAGTTGGGGCTGAATCCGGTTCACCTGGTCCAGCCCCTTGAGATGCTGCTATAGGCTTATAGGCTGCTGGGGACGTTTAGGATACACTGAGCACCTCTCTCCTCTTCTCTCTCTCCTTATGGATGAATTTTCATCTCTCCATTGCACATTACTAACTCTGCTTACTTCCCTGAGTTCTTGTGACTTCACGTCTCATAAGGTCAATTGAACCTGGCTGGGTCTGATGCCATGGCCCTGCTGATGCCCCGCCCACTCCTCTCTACCTCCAACTGCCTGGTGGATCATGGAGGTCTGGATCGTGGTCGATGCCTACTACCAACTATTCATACACTGTCGTATTCATTGAATGTGTTGTAACTATGTAATGATTCCTTCTGTACACATGACATCTACTGCTTCTGTCCATCCTGGAGAGGATCCTCCTCTGTTGCTCTCCTGAAGGTTTCTTCCCTTTTTTCCCTGTGAAAGGTGTTTTTCTATTTCTTGGGAGTTTTTCCTGATCCGACGTGAGGTCCTGGGACAGGGATGTCGTATGGGGACAAATTGTAAAGACCATTTTGGCAAATTTGTAATTTGTGATGTTGGGCTATACTAAATAAACTGAATTGAATCAATAGATTGACGAATGAAGTGTAGGCGGACTTGAATACACAATTCAATGGGAATCGGAGCAGGAGCGTTTGTATTTGGTTCATTTGATCCTACCTCAGGCCAGAGTTTCTCAAAATAAACAGTCCTAAAACAATTTAAAGGTTTTCAATTAGTCATTAAGACATGTTTTCAAACGCGTGCTATTCCTTCGTGGTTGCAAATGACTGATATTTTGTTAGAGATTATAAATAATAAGCACATCTTGTCTGCATTACAACAATGTCTTGTTCACTTGTGGTAGTACTCAATCAAGCATGATAGCTACTGTGGTGGAGCAAACAGAGAAACACCAACAAATGAACACCTAAAACCTTTGAGACAGAAGAGATTACAAATTTAAACCATGACGGAAGTATTTCACTTTTTGCAAGACACGTGAAAAATAAGATTATTAGAAGGAAGCTGATGGTCACTCCTCTCTGCATTTGCCTTGATCTACCCCCCTTCCATTTCATGCACACCCTTTCCCACATCCACTTCCCTGCATGTATCTTTTTCCATTGACAGGCACCACACACACACACAATTTAAGTTCAGGCTTTCAATGACGCAAGTAATGGTGTCCCAAAATTACAGCCCAGATTACTGAGCAGCAGCAACTCTAGCTATAATTTATAGGACGAATTCATCGACTTTTCTCCCCTCAAAGGTTATATAAATTAAATGGCTCTTTTTCTCCTTTTAACATTTTTTTTATACCAGACAATCTTTCTGGCATTAAACAAAAATATATCTGACGGCCCATTCCCAGTGTATGGGTCATGTACGGTAGAGCCGCAACCTGCATTCTTTCTAGTAGCCAGCAGGAGGTTGCCAAATGAGGTCCAATAAAAAAGTATGGCTCAGTGGTTAGCACTGTCGCCTCACAGCAAGAAGGCCTGCCCAATCCATCCGTCCCGTCCATTCCCAGGTCCTTTGTGTGTGCTGTGTTTCTCCTTTCTGTCGTGTCTGGTTTCCTTTCCCTCTCGGTTTCCCCCACCATCATAAAGACATGCACCGCACCCCTCACCCAGTTCTCACATGAATGTGAATGATGGTTGGTGGTGTGGTGTGGCCGTGTGGCGTGGCTGCTGCCGCTTCCGTCAGTTCTGCCAGGGGGCAGCTGTGGCTAGTAGCTCACACCCCTGACTGTGTGTGTGTGTGTGTGACTGACTACTGGACTCTGTTACTGGTCGACTACGTCTAGTCTATATAGCTATAAAATAAATGATTATTATTATTATTATAAAATGCCTCTACTTCTCAGTCAACATTGTGAACATGAGTTTAAGTTCTCAGTTGTCCACCAAATGTCAATAGTCTTGTTCATTTAGTGAATTGTAAATTATAGGTATCGTTGATTGTTGTGTGAGATGTGCTGGTACCACGAAAACATAACAGAGGAGATTAGACAGACACGACAAAGCCGTGTCTCTTTTTCTATGTTGGCATAAGCTACAGGGCATTGATTTAATCTTTGTATATACAGACCTACATAAGAGCAATTTATTTATGATGAACTATTGCTGTAATGTATGTGATTATTGCACAACGTTCCAATAAAAAGGTTAAATCCTTCTGAAAGTACACTGAGCAAATCATGGTGAGAAGCCCCACAATTGAGAGCCAGGACAAGCCGAGTTCCTGACTGGAAAGAGGGACAGGGGCTTCATTGATGGACAAACAGGGGCTACACAAGTTGTTCAGACTGCTGGGTAAAGTCCTCGTCCCTCTTTCAAACCTTGCTGCTGCGTACCTGTGTACATTTGCTTGCTAGGCCCATTGTCTGTCTTGCCTTCATGTCTGTCCTCCTGTCCTACTTGGTTACCTGTCGGTCTGCTAGTCCGAGATCATTACACACAAGCTGTGCAAGCATGACGAAGTGCAATCCTGAGATTCTTAAGGGATTGCACTGGAGTGGTTCGCAATCATAGTGAATTTTCTTCTCCCAGTCAGGATTTGAGTTATGGCAATGATGGCGCCCAGCCCACGCCGGTGTAATCGTCTTGGCAAACTGGCAGAATCCCAACACACGTCTTCACATGACAAACAGAGAGAGGGAGAGTGGAAAGTGAGAAGGGCGAGACCCGTGGTTGGTGAGATGGAGAAAGAGAGAGAGTAGAAAACATAAAGAAACCACTGGAGCTGCTGGCAGGGAATTAGTGAGCTCTGCTGAGTATCAAAGCAAGTCAGCTTTTTGCAGCGGGATCCAGGCACTCACATTCACAAAGCCGGGAGGTGCACGACAATGGCGAAATCATTCAAATGAATCATTCAACAATCAAAAATTCTAAATCCTCTGGGATTTCCCCTGTCACATCAAATAAAATGTTAAACAAAGTATATTCAACTGAGTCCCCGACAGTTAATGCTAATAATAGGAAATGCTTACTTTTATAATTTCTGACAGCTGGAGGATGTTCGTACCTTTGTACATTCACTACTTGACTAACATTCTACCAGTAGTTCAATCATGTGGCTCTTAAAGATGAAACACACCTTTTTGTGGGAGTCTTGGGGATCAAACAAATGTATCCATCGTCAAACAGGCGTAACAGTATCAACTTCAAAATATTGTCTGTTCATGTTTTTGTCGAGATTTTATTGTGAATATTCTCAGATTGTTTTATCCCGCAGCCTCGAGCACCCTTCTGTCTTTGCACACACTTTATAAAGTAGCCTATGAATAAATGTTTTTTGAGAAGAGTGCTCTTGAGGCTGGTTGAGGTCATTTTGGAAAATGATATGGTGGTTCACAAAAGAACAATATAATATACACTGCCGTTCAAAAGTTTGGGGTCATCCAGACAATTTCGTGTCTTCCATGAAAACTCACTTTTATTTATCAAATGATTAATATTTGAAGTATTAATTTTGTTCTTCAAGCTCAAAGGAAGGCCAGTTGTATAGCTTATATCACCAGCATAACTGTTTTCAGCTGTGCTAACATAATTGCACAAGGGTTTTCTAATCAGATATTAGTCTTCTAAGGCGATTAGCAAACACAATGTACCATTAGAACACTGGAGTGATCGTTGATGGAAATGGGCCTCTATACACCTATGGAGATATTTCATTAGAAACCAGACGTTTCCACCTAGAATAGTCATTTACCACATTAACAATGTATAGTGTATATTTTTGATTAACGTTATCTTTATTGAAAAAACAGTGCTTTTCTTTGAAAAATAAAGACATTTCTAAGTGACCCCAAACTTTTGAACGGTAGTGTAACTAATGTAAAGCTGACAGTGCTAACACCGTTGCCTTCCTGTAGGAATGGCAATGTTGGTTGACGGTCTGAAGGTTGGTCTATTACTTTAGTCCAAATGTTATATTTCCGAAACAATTTCTACAATCATTTGTTTTATTTATGTTCTTTGTTTGGTGATAACTGCCATCATGTGAACTATGATGCTGAATATTGTTAACTGTACTGCTAAACTCCAGTATGTTAGCATTGCCACTATGTGAATGTTAGCTTGCTGATCTTAACATTTCGTGTGTCATTCACAAAGGCGCTATCATCGCTAAAGGCTCTTTTTCTTGCTTTCCCACAAAATACTTCATTGCACATTTTGTTAAGTAATCATAAGATCAAGTGTGGTACAAAAAATACGAGAGAAGAAATCAGCAGTGGACATGTCCTTTTCTGCATTTAAGAATGTACTCACATTTAACTTGTTTTTTTCCATCACTGACCTTCAAGAGCCTTTTGACTTCATGCCCACACTACCATTCTGTAGAAATCTCTCTCCAAAGACTTCAGCTCTGTCATTATTTATAACGGCCCTTTAAATTTCTACAGAAGCCAATCCAAGTGGCCCTTTCCTGTTGACCCTACTTGAGCTCGTCAAAGACGTTTAAGGCCGTGTTGTGTGTATCTCTCTGGCTATTTTTCTCTTGCTCTTTTCTGTCTTTTTTCCGGAAAAACAGCTTGGTCACACTTTCTTGATGTGGCTCGTATTGATCGAGAGATGAAGACAAAATGACCAGCAGGACTAACATGTAAACACATTAGAAGTCCTTCCATGTCTTCTAACACAATTGAGACAGAGTGCTGATTACCAAATGTCAGTATGCTATTAAACTAATATGGGGGCATGTTAGCAGAGCCATTGAGAGCATGTTAGCATGCTAATGTTATTATATAGCTGAAAGCTCCGCCATGTCTAGGTTCAACTCAGAGCTGCTAGCATCACTGTAGCCTACACCGTTATAAATGTGCAAATATGTATGCTGAAACAGTTAAATACGAACTTTAGTTCAAACATAACTCAGAGGAAGAAATGGTAGGCATTATTTGCAGGTTCCTACTTTCAGCCGTGGATTACTGCACATGAGATGCTCGAGTGAGTATTTTTAGCACCAGTAAAATGTATGTGGGATTGAGTTAAAAACTACAGTGTAATGTAATGTAAAGTGCCCATATTAATGATAAAGGAACTTGTCACCCAACACAAGAGTGAGGCTCATCGGAGCTCCATGGCACAGAGGAGTAAGCTAGCCTTTGTAAGCTATATCAGGCTTTACACTCGGACAGACACTATTAGTCTAAATTCACTGCTGGTGTTGGCCTCTCCATTGAATGTGTGGTAAATAAATCTTGTGATTTTAACTTAATGTAATATGCCCAATACGGATTTCAGCTGGCGTCGACATGATATTTTCCCCGATCAATTCTGCAAAGGTTCTGCAGAAATCATGCCTGGGACAGTCCCTGCTAATCGTTTCAGTGAACACTACTATTTATTTTCAGAATGATTCAGTATAATTGGCAATGACATCGCTGATTACCAGTTGTTCACAAAACGATATTCAGCGTTAATTAATCTTGCCAACAAAAACATTGCAACATAATTTGTTGCCAGAGAGGTGCAGCCATGCTCGGCAACCTGAGAGAAACCTGTGATATGCGGTAAATTATAGCTTTTCTTTCTTTGTCATGAGGAAAGCAGAGCCCCAAGAAAAATATGGGCAGAAGCCAGATCACATGCTACTCTTGTTCCTTGTAATCACAGCAGTATTGTAGATAGTTATGAATGAATTAATCGTGACTTGTTTTACATTTCAAGTGGCTTATCAATCAAGTTGCTGTTTGCGGTTCAACCGCTTGGTACACCCAACAATCAAATATAACATCTATCAACTCGTATATGCTCTTTTTGCAGCTATGGCACTTTTGTATATATCGATGATGACAAATCCCTGCTGCACAGAACACCTGCACACAAAACTGTATCAAGGCAGACATCCGGGGGGACCGGGCTCAGGACGAGGGGGCTCCGGGGTCGGCCGGGACGGCAAAGGGGGACGGGGAGCTGGAACCAGCCGGGACAGAGCCCGGGGAACTGGAGCTGCCGACGGGTCTCGGGGGAAAGGAGTCGGCCTTCGCGCCGACGGGTCACAGGGGTCGGCCCTCCAGGAGCTGGCGGTTAGCCTCTGCCTGGTCCCGCCGCATCGCCCGGATCCAGCCCAGCATCTGCCCCAACCCGCTGCATTGCTGGTCTGGCTCTTCTCCTTCCCGGTGCTCTTTACCTCCAGGGGGCCCCATGTTGGGCCCTAGTGTAACAGCTCGGTGGCCGTCACCCGTGGGTTTCCCCCCAAAGCACAAAGGATTAGCCGACACATGAGGTATAGTTGGCAACATCTTTATTGCACTTAGCAGACCGCACAACGGCGCCTCTGCTCACTCTCTTACTTCCACTCTTTGATGGGCCCAGCGTCAGCGCCTGGCTAATTGACAATCAGCTGATTACCAATCAGCCAGCAGCCGAGGCCAATTAGAGACGCCACCCCCCTAGCTGCCACACTCATATACTCACTCAAACATGAACAGTCAACACACACCTACAACCAAAGGAACACAATGGAAAGAAGCTTGTGGGCTTTATTGTGTTTAATCCTTTTGATCAATATCCTACAGACATGATGCCTCCTGGTGAGGCCATTTTAATATGTAGTATATTGTATTTTAAATATTGACAATGCAAATTTCCATTAACCAAGTGAAAAAAAGAATAAACCGTTCCGCCGTAAGTTTTCGGACCAATGTGTCCATCATGGCTGAATTTCAGGATTTCTTCAAGTGGAGCAGGTGTAAGGTGGATATCGTGACTCATAGCTGAACACGTCAACAGCCCCCAGAAATCTACAACAGCAACTGACATGAAGCACTATGAAGAGTTTTCAACTCAAATGTTGGTGTTATGGCAAAGACAGCAGGACAACGTGGGCAATAATGAGCTTACAATGGTCACAAGAAACACACAAGGAAAGCTACTCCCTCAGCATCGTCTTGGGAGTCTTGACACATAATCACAAACACTTTGCAAGGACATTGAGGATAATGCTAAGCAGCAGTGGGATACGATTTAAATTCTACTGTCGTAATGCAATCTCTTCCAACAATTAATTTATCCTAATAATCTTGCCCCTGAACTATTGTTTGATTGTGTTGTGATATGGGAATTGTTGATCCAGCACACAGATCCAGAGATTTGTTTTTTTCATCTGTTCACCTCTTCCTGTAACTTTGTTTCTTTATTTCTTAGCCTGAATGAGGCCTCTACCTGTGTTTCTGTCCATCAAATTTAAGTTAATTTTAGGTTAGTGTTGAGTTTAAATATTAGCTTTAAATATAAACCCCCCTCTCAGTAGACCTGCACCTTCCACTTTTACATTACCACTAGTTACATTTCCACTTCCCACACATCTTCTAAAGATCCGCCAAATGTAAATGTGAAGAAATCCAAAGGCAACAAAGCTTAAATATTCAGACAGCCTCATTTCAATCCAGGCTAAACAGTTAATTTGTTCAGCGCTGTTGGTTTTCTCACTCCTACATTTTCATCCAGTTGAATCAGTCAGACTTGTAATATATTTCTCTGTGACATTCCTCGACACCTCTGTGCTTGATTTGGTCGTCTGTGCTGACTTATACATTTATTAGCATGTGTGTAAAAAATGCAAGCGCTTGTATAAAAAAGGTCACAGATGCTTGCTGCTGTTAACAGAACGTTTGTATTTCAGGCTTCATTTTCTCTTAACTGTCTCCTATTCACTAACACATGCTTCTCACCAATGTTCATATATGTATGTTGGGTCGGGGTTCATGCAGCTTTAAGCTGACACAACCACGTCCTTGCATTGCAATTCAGCTAAATAGTTATGACATTGCCCCAACATTTTCTGGGTTTTGCATGACCTCGTGCACATTTCTGCACCCGTCTCTGGGATGGCTTATGGAACTGGTGTCTCTTCATTTAAATCCTTTTTCCATCTGCTGTGTCCTGGTTCTGCTTTGCCAGTCCACATCCTGTACGAGCTAATGAGCCTGAGACGCAGACTCCCATCACCTGTTCCAATCCGCTTCAGCTGTGCGCTAGAAACATGGCACTTGTCGACCTAAGAGGAACAACACAACTTCCTGTGAATGATCAACGTGTCAACTGTGTTTGTGATTCAAAGATAAGACATGTGGTGGCTGAATACGCTCCTGATCCCCCCACACAGTGCGGTGGCAGGCGTCTGTCAGACAACTGAAATTTGCTCAGGAATATATTCTACTGTCCCTCTAAGTTTTATTTTTTTAATAGTGGTTATTGGTATGAATTGGGAAAAATGTGAGGTGAGCTTTCACTTTATTACCCTTTCTCCTGTCCTCATTATTTCATCATCTATCTCATGTCAAGGAAATTGAGGGAGGGCCCCCATCGTTGAGGACGTTCTCCTCTCTAAAGTCAGAGTGGAGAAGGTAAGAGGAGAACAGTGGCCTCCAGGAGTGAGTAAAAACGTTTTGTTTTTTTATTTCCTCCTTGCTCATGCACGTACAGTCGTACGGACTCAAACCCTGGAGACAACACAGGGTTGCAATCTATTGCATAGTGAACTTTGACGACAATTTGAATCTACATGTAAGTGCGGGGCTTTAATGGGCCTGTCTTTCACAGACCTTTCATATACAATTGTAGAGCATTTATCACTGTAATCGTGTTTGTATGTCTGCTCTGTTCATTCAGTTCCTCTCCAAATGTAACATCTGTACAGCTCACTGCCATGGGTCTTATCAGGCTAATGTGTTTAAGCAACAGAGCCAGGGATCTCTTTTTAGCCAAATATATTTTTGGATTTTTGGACATGGATTGGCACAACTTGATCATTCATGATCAACTTGATAAAGTAAACATCTGCTGCGACACCAATCCAACAGATTGGCGCATGTTTATTCAAACAACATTCGGAAATGATACTGAATGAGGGCTAAACTAAAACTACTACATGTCTACATGTTTTGCAACGTTTTCTCATTATTCTGTATTAATAAAAGAATCCCTGTGTTCTTCTACGTGTCACATTTCTGTGGGGAAGGGATGATGAGATGCGATTGAGCTGGAATAGCAGAGGTAAAAACACAAAAAGAGCTTTAGAAAACACACCATGAGGCTGATTATGCAAAGAAAACGCCGTTGAGTAGGTTCAAAGTGACAAAGCCAACACTCACTTCCTTCATTTAATTGGATTAAAATATACAGTTTCATGTGACAACAATACAGATAGTATGGTACGGTAGGTCTGTTTATTCATCAGCTGCAAGTTGAAGGCTAAAGTGTGATGTATGCTTTTGGGACCCATAAACTGGTGTCTGTGATTGACACTAGGCTATATTGTGACGATTACACCAATGCTTTGACTGGTTTGTGGGGACAGCTGAAGTGATGACTGATTTGTCTGTCCCTGTGTGTTGGCCGGTTGTATGTTTAAGTAGATTTCATAACTCACTGCCCAAAATCAAACCCTTTGGGGCTCCTTGATTGCCTGGTTATCAAGAAGAGAGGGCTCATACAGGGCACATCATCTTCTCTAATAGCCCAGTAATACGCAGCTATTACCCTGTTTGAGCCCTCCATTGGCAGTAATGAGGCCAGTGGAGCTATAATCGGTTCATAGTGCAGTACGGAGCTCTGGCACAGAGCAACAGTGGAAAAAGACGCGGGCAGAAGAGAAGGAAAAGACAGCTGAGAAACCTTTAGACGAGGCCTGATGCCAACAACACAAGCTTTGGGAGGAAATTAAATCATTCCCAGAGGATGTATCACGTAACAACAGTGTAAACACACTGCTGCTGAACCACTGATAGCTCAAAGGAAATGGTACCCAGAACTACCAAGCCACACAATACGCAAATGATTGAAAGCTGGACCACCTGCGTTCGGCGAAGGCGTTAGACTGATGCCATAACGCTGAGCCGTCCCATGCAATTAGAAAACATCAGGACAGCAAGCTCGAGCCGGGACAGGATTAAGGCAGCAGGCATGGCCAATCGATCAGGTCGCTCACTATACAGAGCTATGAATGGCTCGCCGTGTTGGACACGTCATCCATCAGGCTGGGTGGATTAAAACGCCTGCATGTTCAGTAAATTGGATTCTTTGTGTAGACATCCACCAAAACCGGCCTCCGTTTGTGTGTGTGCGTGTGTGCGTGTAGCTTAGTGAATTGATATCAATGTCTGGACATGAGATACAATATTCCAATAGTGTGTCCAGTGAATATTCCACAGTGTCTTATTCCAGGATGGACTGCTCTAGTTTGAAAGTGTGGGAAAGCAGAGCTGCTGTCAAAATCAGGCCGGGCCGGCCAAAGGTCCTGTGAGGTTTGTGAGTGTGTGAGTGTGAGGGGAGGGGGGGGGGGTATTTGTGTGTGTGTTGCAGCTGCAGCATCACAGTCAGTCAGTGCAACATATCCAGTGATGTCATCCAAAGTCATAAACAAAAAAACTGTGTGTATCAGGCTAGCTCAGATTAAGCATTGATGCTTCATTAATGCCACTCACACACTCCTCTGCAGTGGGAAAACTCAAAACATGACACCTGATTATTAAAGGCTGCCTAAGACCAGCAATGTGTCCCAGCTGTGACGACCCTCTCTGTTTGGTTCATGACACAGCTGATTCAGGTTTGGACAGACATGTTGACAAAGTATGTAATTAACCTTTGCAAAGAGTATGAACTATGTGTCAAAATCATTGTCTGTAGACATCTATATATATATAAATATACAATATTGGTGTGTGGAGATTGCATTTCGACCAACATGTTTCCTTTGCTCACCATGCGGAGTGTTTACCTGCATTCAACCCATGCCTGCATTAATGTGATCTGTCAACACGACTCAGACTTCAAACAGAAACCAGAACACTTCTGATGCCAAAATGTTGTCTCCAGATTCCACGCGTGAATGCAGAATCTGTCTACAGAGATTAGCGGACTATTGGCGCTCACTCTATGTTAAACCAACTACTATTTTAGAACCGTTCTCCCCTCTGCTGCTGTCAAGTTGTCATTTGGTGCACACTGACACAACCCTCCTCCATCCCCTCCACCTCATCAAATCTAGTGCCCAGTTCTTCCTTCACCAACATCCACCACCACCAGCACCTAGCAGACCGGTCACTATTAATCATATTGTGCACCATGGGATGAATTAATGTTCAATGTTTGAGATTCAAATTTTGTTTAAACATATTGTCACGCTGGGATTAGGGTGGACCCAAATGCACGACTCAGGAGAGAGATAATGCAATAAAGATCCTGAGAGTGTCGTCAGGAACGGAACAGACAGAATAATCAAGCACACTGTGGAACGCTTGAGGGCTTGGTCGGAAAAACACAAGACAATCTGGCAGAGGACAAATGCAAGTGAGGGAACCTAAGTAGACAGGGACGAATTAGGGAATGGGCAACAGGTGAGATGGGCATGAAGACCAGGTGAAGATAATGAGGGACTAATGAGGGAGAGATCAGAGGCAGGTGAAGGGAGTTGGACTGACGAGATGGGAAGCAGGATCTGGAATGACATGATAGTCCGTGACAGGATGAAAACAACTAATACAAAAAGAAAGGTGTGGAGCTAAACTGTTAAACATATAACAGGCACAGCTAGAAACTTGTATTTTTAATACTTATGTATTAATAATACCCATCAAAACTACTGTAAGACAGACTGTCACCTCTGAAACGGATCATGAGTCATGAGCACAAGTTGATTTAATCTGCAAGCAACCATTTTGACTACAATGTCACACACACATAAACACGACAGAAAATACTCACCAATATTTCTCTCCTCCTTGAATTAAGAGCCTGGATTGTTGCATATAAATGAGCGACAATGATACAGAGATGACTTCATTTGGTGTGTGAGTGACCATGAGATGGTTACGTGTGTCTGGGCTGAAACCATGAGCTGTCGGTCTAGACAGTTCCACGTAGGCGCTGATAAGACGCAATCAATCCCCCTTCCCTCTGTCAGCTTTTATCTCACTCTCCACTCCATCCATCGCTCTGCATCTGCCTCTATTTCATCCTTTATTTTCTTTCATCCTCTCTCTGTTAGCCTTTTCCCTTCTAACCATCACTCCCATCTCTAATCACTTCCTCCGGAAACAGAAGCAGTGGAGTTTAATCAAGAGCGCTGGCAGGTGGGAGCATCCAGGATGAAGGGAATATGAAGACTGACTGAACCTCTGACACTACACTGCATGTTTGAGTTGGAGAAACAGGCTGACATGTCGGTCGCATGGTGTTTGGTGGTTAAACATGCTCGTTGCTTTCAGTGACTAACATTGACGTTGCAAGGAATGGTTCGAGGAGAAAAGGCTTGAAGCAACTTCAAACATGTAGTTTAGAAAATGAACGAGATTTCAAGGAGCTGGTCAAAAAGTACCGAAGATGACCGGTCAAACATTTGTATGAGTGTCACTGTCACGCGACTAAAAGTTGACCGATTTGAATCCCATTGTGACGACAGGAACAGTTATTATCAGGGCTGGACTATAAAGCTCAAAATGATTTGTCTTAGGACAGAATGCTAAAAATCAACCAGAAGATCAGTTATGGTTTAAAATATAATATGATTTATTATCAGTGGGGTTCTTGAGGGTGAATTACCTAGCTTATGATTAGCCCTATCTGAAAGGGAATTAAATAAATGTTATTGAACCAAATTGATCAAATTCCAATAGTGAATTGTCATTTGTGACGACTAATCCATCATTCTACATCCCCAAAGTCACGACTAGTGTTTTTGTAGTTAAAGGAAAACAGACTATTAAAAATAATCTCCTTCATTTATCGTTGTAGCGGAACATTTTCAAGAAAGTTTTTCCCCTGCAGAGAAATAAAAAATATTCTTCAATCACAGTTGCACCCAAATACATCTGCAGAAGTATATTTTACAATCAATAAAATGTTGAGAACCAGAAAAATATTCTGAAGAATTTAATTTACAAAAAAGCTTTGTTGGCTTCACCAGGAGAGCCCAACCTTTTGCACACAACGGCGTGTCATTCCCAAAAGACATCATTCAATTGAAGAGGATGTTTGGATTGGTCCATCATTCAATGGATGATTAAAACATTTCTGTGTTTAAACTTCTCATAACCTTGTCCTTTGGGTCCGAGTCGTCTGAGTCCAGATTTTTACAGCCGCACCCAACTATTAAGAAACACATGAAATCCCAAATTTAGCAAATACTGTCAAGTGACAGGGAGGAGAAGAGAAAGTATAGCTACTTTCTTGCTGATTGTCAACACTCAGGGGTTTTATGACAAGACAATCATCGAGCGCATCAGTCATTTCAAGCGCATTCCCGTTCAGCTTTTGTTATTTTTCTCCTTGCAATTAAACCAGCCTTCAGCGAGATACAAGCCAGACATCAAGGCTTATCGGTCAGAGAAAACAATTATGAGTCTTTGTCTCGAAGGACAAATACACAAAAGCAAAAAACAGAATAATAATACAATTTCTGATATTGTACATTTCACTTTTACTGTCATGGATTTTATTGTACAAACCGCATAATGTATTAAAATAAAACCTCCTGACATATTTAATCATTATTCTCTGTCTGCAATCCGCTGGCATTTTAATACCAGTCAGTTTTTCATTGTTCTTGCGTCAGACTTTTTCACCAAGCATTAATTGGAGACAATGTACAAGTCATTATCGGGGTTGACAAAGGAAAGGCAATTTAGTGAATGTAAGCAAGAGAGAATGGCTCGCATCAAAGCCGAGTCGATCCTGAGATGGAAAATGAAAATCCACTAAGCGTTGTCGGCTCTGCTCTGACCGTCTTTTGATAATGACAAATTGATTTATGAATCAAACCTGGTTTTCAACAATGTCTTCAACGGCCAATGTAATACAATACGAGTATTTTCATTTAGAGCTCCAGCATGTCTCAGCTGGTCATGTTATTTTCACCAAGGGTGGATGCTATTCATCAAAATGGAAGTACGGCGATGATTTCTTTGTGCCGGGAAACACGTCGTCATGTCATCATCTCTTCATGCAATAATGAACATTGAACCGTGATGTGAAGCGAAATGAATAAATGGAGGTGTTACTGCACAATCATCACAGTTCAAAGCTTTATTTTTAGATGTTTCCCCAAAGTGGCAGCGATTGTCCAATCATAACGTAGCAACGGAAATTAGGAAGAGCAGACCTGCCAAGCTTTAGATTCTCCATTTGTTGGTGGTGCACATGAGTCTTATTTTGCCTGGGTATGTAAGCTATATCATTAAAACAGGTTATGTTAGAATGAAATAATGAGCCTGACCGTACATTGTTCTTATCGAAGGGCAAATTAGCTCCGCACTGACGCGTGTCATTTCAGCCAGCAGAGTCAACGGTCCCTGGATAGAGGCCTCCGTTAGTCTGCCACATTCTGAAATCAACGACACTGTTGAAACTACTAAGATTTTAATCTGTGGCTCCATAATTGTAACACTTTTCTCAATCTATACCCACCACATTTTAAGGCATGACATCTGTATAAAAAGTAGTTTGAACTTGAACGGACTTTGACACAAATCTGCTTTCTATCTATAATTCCATTTAGTTTGTCAAAGCTTTTTTCTTTGCCACATGAAAAAATGTTCAGTATTGTGCTCATAAAACTCTTTTGACGTGGCGCTAAAATCAGCCGCAGTCGGTGGTGACTTCACTCAACAGGCAACAGTTGTAAACCAGTTTAAAGTTCAATCAAACGGATGGAAACAGTGTTTGAAACTCAGTACTGTGAAACCTAAAGCAACATGTGCAAACCCACAAAGGCAGCCAGAAGCAGTGTGGCCTCAAAGTTTCTTTATTGCAGTTGTTAGTTTTCACTTAGTGGAACTGGATTTAGTTTGACCTGTTGTACCCTGCACAGCGGTTTATTCAGAGGTCCTTTAATCATTTTTGTTTCATCAAAATCTCTTTTCAAGTGGAATTCTTATGCTATTTGGGCAGATGATAACAGCATCAAAAAGCAATCAACCCATTTAGAGGGCTTTTTAGCACAAAAGCTGTACAACAAGATGCAACGACGTAGGTGTTGGGGGAGGCAGAGAAAGTAAGGCAACAGGATTGTGTTTCCCTTCTAGACGACACAATGTATGAGCAGTCCAATTCGACAAATGGATCATGTGGCTCTCATTAATTAAAGCTAAATGTGTTTCCGATTTAGCTCAATGGTTTCCAAAGACCCATAATTGAATCAGCCAATATAATAATAGCTTCCAGGACTGACTCCCCAATGGAGAAATGACCTTCCTTGCTCAATCTTTACCTCAGAGGCCGCCAGTCGCTTTGTGAAGTGAAACCACTTTGGAAAAGCTTCAGATCCCTTTGCCCATTACGGTCTTATAAAGTCACACCCCGGCCTCATCTCACACCTCACCTGTTTTTGGTTTAATCTTATTTCCTAGTCCAAGTTTTATGATGAAATAAAAATGTATTTCAAGATTTTGTGTTTGTGTCATTTATATTAAAATACAAATCTGAATTGACAGCTCGGCCAAGAAAGCTGCAATCTGTGCATTAAACTTCTGAACCAATCACAGTCTGGCCCTTCACCCATTGCACCAATCGTCCTCGACAGTCTGGACCAGGAGCTTAGAGCCCTCACGAGACCAAATTTGTTGATAACTTCTTAGAATTTGTAGGCTTAGCAAAAGAGTGAGTAATCAAAACATAATGATAAACCACAAGACCAATCACGCAACTAGTCGTTTGCAGCCCAAATTCTATCTATTCAGTTTGAGAGAGACTTAAACGAGTTGATTGAAAAGAGAGAGGACTGCAGGAAAGGGGAGCGATTGCTTTTCATACTTTCAGTTGTTGGTCATTGCTGCTTCAGTTGTTTCAGACTAAGGCTAAATGGCTGACAACTTTTGCAAGGGGTGGAATCCCCCATGGTACTTCTCATCTCCTGTCATTCCTCTCGCACTCTCCTCCCTCTGGTCCTCTTTGTTCTTTTGACTTTCTCCTCTCACGCACTCTTCCCTTCCTCTATATTTTAATCCTCCTCTGTATTTGTTGCCCTGTTTCTCTCAACTACCGTTTTCTTCACATGGAGGAGGGTTTCTAAATATCCTTATAGTTTGGCCAACGCTCGATGAAGAACGAGTCCTTCGGCTGAGCAGCAGAGTGAATTATAGATGGGTGGATGGAGACTGAATAATTAAAAGAAACAGAGGCAGATGGGGCAGCCAGGCAGCTCCCTTGATATTCATGTTCAATCATCTTATAGAAAATGGGGTTCAGAGTGGTCTGAGGGTATATGCGTGTGTGTGTGTGTGTTTACTTCCATACATATGCATCAGTGTGAGCGCTCAAACATCCACGTCTGATGATTGCCCGGGCGTGAGCAGGCAGACAGACTCTCCCTGTTTGTTTTGCCTCCCGCCTCCCTCCAGCTAAATCTAATAGACACACAGACAGAGCGGTCTGCATGCTTGATGTATTCAAATGGCTTTGGTGAATAGAATGAATAATAGATGGTGATTGCATGTGTTTTTTGTGTCTTCAGTGTGATGGAGAGCGGTGGCGGGGAATGGGGGCTGTCTGAAGCAATAACATCAAAGCTTTCTTTGACTGTACAGTAGTTGGGGAAAGCAAAAAGCAAAAGAGTTTAATCGGCTGTCAACCTGCCTGCCTGTCTTCATGACTTCCCCGCCTGTCTGTCTTGTCCCATCTTCTGTCTCGTGGGAACTTTGAGCAACAGACCAACTGGTTATACCGTGACTACAGTGGTCTTTGAAGTGACATTTGATACATACTGTGAGACTAGAAATGAAGCTTTTAAAAGACGTTGTTGTATTCTGGCCAGTAGCTGACCCTCGTCAACCGAACAGTAACCCATAACTCATTTGGGATTAGTGCCTTGCATGCAGGGGTGCTGAGTTTGAAGTTCCGAACAAGTCGCCCAGATGTAACGCAAAGCGCTCCACCGGCAGGTCGACTATTTACTGGCAGTTGCAGTAATTGTGCAAAACAACTCCCCGGTTCATCCGTTTAGCATTCATGTTGCTTGCATCGACATGGACACGTGCAGCCACCGAGCTTCTTTTTTTTTATTTGACACATTTTTTGTTTTACTTTTTAACCGATAGCATGAATTGGTTGAGTTCTTATTGCCGGTAACTGGTGAACTGGTTTGACATTCACATCTAGATCTAGATAAGGCTGAATGCATGCAGACACACATACAGCGTACTGTCGCTTTAAGCAGTGGCCCCACCACAAAGTGACATTCATTCGTCCACTGCAAAATATGCGTGCAGTGCTAGGTGATCACTGTCGGTGTAAACTCCCACAGCCTAGACGATGAAGGCATTTACGGATATCAAAACAGGAAGTGGAGGGTGCATCAGAAAAAAAGCCCTTTCTCCAGTGCAGTAAAAATCCTCTCGGGGATTACTGTGAAAAAGAAACTCTTCTGAGGTCAGATGGAGGGAGTCACCAGAAACTCACCACTGCTGTGCATTTGTTTGTGAACGTGTTTGTCTACGTGTGCATGTGTATTTTTCTTCCACCAGATGGAGCAGTGATGATGATGATAGGGTAATTAGGCTGCGATGTGGCTGCCTGCTCGCGGAATAGGTCAGAGACATCAATCACAGAAACCTCCACAATGCAGGCCTGCTGGGAGGCTGTAGACACTGTGGCTGTGTCTACTACCGCGCACTTGAGCACTTCGAGCACTGACTTTCAGTGTTCGAAGTGCGCCACTCAAAAATCCAGCAGAATTCAGTGCACTGAAAGTACCCGGATGGTGCACTGCAAACGGGCAAAAAATGTAGTGTAAAACGATGGACACTACTAAGCGGCCGCCATCTTGAGGAGGAGCCCTTTCGCCAGCTTTTCATTTTATTTCTAAAACAATGGCGGACAGCACAAGCGGTGAACCACGCAGCTACAGACCGTAAATGTAAGTATCAGCGGTTATTACACATTGTACTGGTATTACAATGTACTACTAACATGCCATTCTCAGATTAGTGAGCATACCTAGGTAGCATTAGATGCCATTGGATCTGCATGGCAGTTATGATAAGCTAGCTGGGTAATCCACCACCCGGCCAGTCCGACGAAGGTGCACGACACTTTCCGGCGGGGGCAGGTCGGCTCAGGCGCTTGCTCCAGCGGCAAGTCCGACGACAGATAGCTATGTCAGTCATCGGACAGTGTTAAACAACGGCTGTTCTGTTAACCAATCGAAATAGCAATTTTAATAATGGATTAACAATGGATATGTTCAGTTTAATAACGGTTAACATGACACGATAATTAATACCGTTACGATAGCTATCTAAGCTTGTCCTTCTAGAAATAATTGTAGCTTTCAATCATCGTGTGTTGTTTTTTTAATGTTGTGTATGTATTAATTTAAATGTAATCGTGGTCTGGGACAGAGCACTGAATCTATTTCTGTTTCCTGCCCCAGAGACGTTTCCTGGAGGTGCTGGTGCTGGTCCTCTGCTGCCCTCCTGACATCTGCATCTGGCTCCAATGACCTCTGGCACCTCACATCCACCTCCAGGGCCTTTAAGAAGATGGACCGCCATCGCGTCTTCAGTATCCGAAGGACCTCTCCACAACACATCTCGCCTGACAGGCAGCAGTTGTAGCTTGGGTCATGAGGCAGATGGGTTGGGACAGGCAGGGGAGCCACCATCCCCAAGGATACAGTATCCTGGTGGAGGTATGACTGCTCATAGAAGATGGGGCTGTTATTCAGGACCCTGGCATCATGCACTGAGCCGGGGCCTGTCGAGGAGGTGGCGCTGGCAAGCCAAAAATAAAAACTAGACCACAGCCATGAGGCGTTGAATGACTCGGTGAGCCTCCTCATGTCACTGTGGCCATCACAATACAACGCCAGCAGTGGCATTGCAACATTGATACGGCAGCGCCGCCTGGGACTTGTGTGGGAGGGAGGGAAGGAAGATAGAATTGATGCATGTTTGTAACAACAAATTAATATGCCTGTGTGTTCAATTGCTCATTGATTCCTGTATCAGGGTGAACTTCACGACAACAGAGATGTGTATAAAAGTACAGTCAGTCAAAGTAGGCCTATTACTGTGTGAATTCAAGCAGATGATGACTATCATTTCAGTGGATAATTCTTAAAACTAATTGGAATCTAGTGACAAACATGGTGTGTATGTGGATTGCAAAGAAGAAGGCTACTTCTGACAAAGATGATTGAGAATTTAGCATACCTAGCGAGGAGAATTTAATTACAACTACTACATGAAGCTATGCTGTGAAGGTAAGGCAAAATCACACAATTAAATTTACATATACCATCTCGATTGTGGAGGTATCGCAGTTTCCACATGGGGTGGAGAAAGGGGTAAACAAGGGGCAACAAGAGGGCAAGAAGTGCTTCATTTTGTCACTTTAAGGGTTAGGGTATCGCAAGCAGATTTGCATATGTCACTCCCGGCTTAATTTCGCGGGTGCCGTGAACAGATTTGCGTCCGTCACTTCCGCCAAGTGGTGAACGGTTAAGTGTTCCATTTGAGACAGCACTTATCAGCGACGCAGTACACTGCAATGCAGTGCACTGAATTGCAGTGTACCGTAGGTAGTAGACACAGCCTGGGTCTGTGTCTGAGAGAGACGGAGGGAGATGCTACCGTGGACGCTTTTTCATTTGCTCACACGGTTGCTGGATGTTTACAGAAAGAAACGTGTGTTGTTTTGCTTCTCTGAAGATGCATTCTCATTGTAACAACGAAGCCACATCCCACATAGCAACAGCTTTTCTTTTTCTTCATCCTTTACACTGCCACCATATCATTATAAATGTGGACGCAGGAAATAATAAACCATCATTTGAGCACCGCATCTTTTGTAAATATGACAAATCTTTTCCGAATCTTCTACCTGACAAAACAGCTGTGGCACAAAATACTGTGTTGGTACATAATTATGCTTTCATTTTCCCATTTGATTTCATTTTTGTTGCCAAGTTCTGCCCATGAGGACTATTTGTGCCAATATTTGCATTCATCCTTTTGTTTTCCTTTTGAAAACAGCAAACATCCATTTGGGAATTTGTATGCAATTAAACCACCAAAATGAAGGCACTTCAGTCCCCATGACACCTGCGTTGCAATCCTGTTTTTGTGCGCAGGTTGATGCTCCCACATGTTGGCAAGGCATTCTTTAGTCAGCCATTGGCATGATTCATGTTGTTTGGAGAAGGACCGATGAAGAGTCACAATGCTGTCAACACCGAAGATCGAGAAGTCAGAATGTCAAACATTTATCGCACAGTGAAGATGAAAACAGAACATAGCTGCAAGCGACTTTTTGACAGGACAAGCAAAGTCTTATATGAATCACTTCCTGTTGCGGATTTTTCTTTTTTTGATCGAGTGAAAATGCTGTCGTACAGAAAGTACCAACACAGGAAGAAGTGTAAATGGTATACTTTTCATTATAACCATGATCTATTCCTAACTTTATCACATTACACAATCTCTATCACGAATGTGAAGAGTTTGGTCTGACCAACAGTTAAAACACCTGAATGTATTTACAGTATTAATGCATTTAGAGAGTCCAATGTGAGACTTTGGTAGGCTCCTTATCACCTGTCAAGCCAAACATGGCCTGTCGATGATAAATCCTACAACACCGAGGCCCTCTGTGACCGAGTCATGCATGTCCTTCGCTGAGCTCTGCTTTATGGCTCCCAGCTTATTTCAAAGGTTCAGTTCTAGACAAGTTCAAAGAGCTTGCACGCTAAATCAACGCTTCTACATATATATGGTCACACTGAGGCCAACAGCCTGCGGTATCTGCATTTGATTTCCTTCTTATGGCGCTATTGCATTTATAAGCATCACGCAATCATTAGTTTATGGTTATTGCACCTCAAAAGACTGGATGAGCTCAGTATTTCAGTTAGACCCGAGCCAAAGTCAGCCGTTTCATGCTGAGCTGTTATATTCATGCAATGTGGAGGGGTTTCCCTTTTTCTTCTGAAGTATCAGAGGGACCACATGTGTTCTTTCTGTCCACCAAAATGGAAATCAGAAGTACACCATGGATCTATTTTCTTCTACGTACAGTCCAACTAACAGTTGTGAATCATAATGTGCACTATGTGTACCGAGAAGCATGATTCTACTGAGGCTATGTAAAACTGCATATAAAGTAGAGAAAATGATTTTGTGTGTAATATATTCAATATATTCATATATATATATTTAGTCATCAAACTACACAATATGAATTTTCCACAGATCTCTGCGAACACCAACCTTGATTCACTGACCATTTCCCCTTCCAGACTTTGCACGGCTACCATCTTTAGGCTCCACCCCTGACCATTAGATGAATGAAATGTTCTTCCTCTCAGACATATCATGTGGGCACCAAGAAAGCAAAAAGAAAAGCATGCTATGACCATCCCTGTCACTGCAGGCAAGCAAAACAACAACATTTACAACAACAAAAATGCAATCAAATGCTACAATTGTAAAAACAGCATTTAAATCAAGCTGACAACTAGTCTGAAATGATTGCAGGCGTGACAATTTTCCGAAAATTCCAAACTTCTCTGCTGTGCTTTGGGGTGTGACGAACCTTCAACTATCTGATCTGCTCAAACTCGGCCTCTTGTATGCACATTAACATTGACTCCTCCTGGCCGTCATTCTGATGTCATACTAAGATTCAAGATTCAAGATTCAAGATGTTTTATTTGTCACATACACACACAGGGTGTGCAGTGAAATGAAAGTGGCAATGCTCAGCAAGAAGGAATGCAGGCAACAAGTACACACTATTTACAAATAAAAAACAACACAATATTTACAGTAAGTGTGTGTGTGTGTGTGTGTGTGTGTGTGTGTGTGTGTGTGTGTGCGTGCGTGCGTGTGTGGGTCTATGTGGGGGTCCTGGTGAGGTCGGAGTTCACAATCCTGATGGCCTGAGGAAAGAAACTCCGTCTCAGTCTCTCTGTTCTTGCAGCTGACGGAGGCGCCTGCCTGACCGCAGCTGCTGAAACAGTCTGTTGTTGGGGTGGTGAGGATCCTTCATGATCCTGCGGCTGGTTCTGCACCTCCTGGTGTAAGTCCTGCAGGGTGGGAGTGTAGTTCCAATAGTGTGGCCAGCCACGCACTACTCTCTGCAGAGCCTTCCTGTCCTGAGCGGAGCAGTTGCCAACCAGGCTGTGATGCTTCCTGTCAGGACGCCTAGCTCCAGAGTAGAAGGACTGAAGGATCCTCTGGGAAAATTTCCTTCAGCTGCCTGAGGTGGTAGGCGCTGCCTTGCCTTTCTCACCAGAGTGTCTGTGTTTGTTGACCATGTCAGACCTCGGTGATGTCAGATCCTCAGGTATGTGGACTCAGGTATTTATACCACCCTCTCCACAGTAGTCCGTTAATCCCCAGTGGTGGTTGTACCTTGTTACAATCAGCCTTAGTGATGGTCATGATGAGGTTGGTGTCCAGGCCAGAGTGACAGATCAGCAACTTCCTCCAGGTAGGCCTTCGCCGGAGAGATCAGGCCCACCACCACTGTGTCATCCGCAAACTTGATGATGGTATTGAGGTTGAACCTGGCCACACAGTCATGTGTACAGGAGGCGGCAGTAGGGGCTGAGGACGCAACCTGGGGATCCTGTGTGTGGGTGAGGGATTTGGAGTGTGTCTGCCCACCCTGACCACCTGTGGCCTGTGCGTCAGGAAGTCCAGGATCCACACACAGGGGTGTTCAGTCCCAGCTCAATCAGCTTGCCGGCCAGTCTGGAGGGGACTATGGTGTTGAAAGTATGATCAACAGTAGTCTCCAGCCCCTCTGGCTGTCCAGATGAGAGTGTGGTGCAGTACCTGGAGACAGCATCATCCGTGGGATCTGTTTGGGCGATAAGCAACTGCAGCGGTCCATGGAGGAAGGAGAGCGCAGGATGTAGTCTCATCAGCCTCTCAAAGTATTTTCATGATGAGGTGAGGCCAATTGTCGGTAGTCATTCATACATGCTGGAGGTGAGCATTCTTGGGCACCGCCCAGGTCATTCCATGCTGGAGAAGCATTCTGGGCGTGGGGACCACGGATCTCTTGAAGCAGCTAGGGAGAGGTTGACACAGGTGAACACTGGAGCCAGCTGGTTACAGGTTCAGTACTCGCCCAGACATGCCATCTGACCTGCAGCTTTCCTGGTGTTCACCTCAACAGAGCCTCCCACCTGTGCTCGGTCACAGAGAGTGTGTTCATCCCCAGCGTAGAACTCCACCTGCCACGCTTAACGGTAAGCAGCAGCAGGCCGGGCGAGCTAGCGCTGTTGTTGCTAGCCTCAAAACCGCATAAATGAGTTCAGGTCGCCCGCTAGGATGCGCCGCACCACCATTGCGCTGGGTCTGCTCTGGTAGTTTGTGATAGTCCGTAGCCCTGCCATAGGCGCCTGGTGTCGCGCTGCTCCATCTGTGATTCCACTCTGTCTCGCACTTTTGGCGCCCTTCACCGCCCTCAGTCCATAGACCGCCGCCTTGTACTCATTCATGTTGCCGGATACAGACCGGAGTTATAGGCAGCACGGGCTGCTCACAGCTTCACGGATGTATCTATCAACCCACGGCTTTGATTAGAAAGACCCTAACTTTACCGTGGGGACGATGGTGTCCATATGTTGCTATGAGGCTCATTGTTACTCAAGAAACTCGCTGACGCCACTGGAACTGGCTTGACCGTGTCCCAGTCAACCATTCCCCAGAGCGCCCTGTAGCTCAGCCTTCACTGGTCAGGACCACCGCATTACGCTCCTCGTCATCATCAGCTCTACATCCTTGTTTATACCTCGAAGCAGAAAATACAGATGGTCTCATTTCCTAACGGAGGAGAGACAGCTTGTAGCCCTCTTGAATGGCGAGGCAGTGGTCCAACGCTCTTTCCTCTGATGTCATACTGCACTGTTACCTCCATTTCACTGTTTAGGTTGAATAGATTGTGATTCTACATGTGAACATACCGCTTACTAGTTTGATGGCTTATCTGATAAAAACTGTAACAAGATTTTAGGCCTAATTAAATAACATGTAAGCCTAACAACTAGTGTCCAAGATTACAATGAAAGCTGTCCCAGATTATAAAATATGCAAATTCTGAAACAATTTAGCACAGGAAACACTAATTTGTGTGCCATGTCCCCTTTGAATACAATATGTGAAAAATGTCTTCTGATTTAATACACCATCTTGGGGATTTAATAATAATATGCTGATGTTGGCTGTGAAACTCCTAAATGTATCCTCCACGTTAGAATTGAATCGAATCCAAAATTTCTTGACGTGACGCCATAGAATCAGTTGAATAAGAAGAGATAAGTTTCGACAAAAGAAAAAAGACGGTGGTCCGAGGAGGAGATAATGCTAGAAGACGTGGAATTCAACTCTCGGGAGGGTGAACCTCCAATTCATTTCCACCACAGTTCACGAGAAGAATTATTAGTGTGAACGTGAGGACATCGTGGTGACTGGCCGGCCAATTCCCCAATCATCTTCAACAACAAAAAAGGAGACAACCATTAGTCATGAGAAATATCTCACGCAGAGCGATATTTGTGGCCTGAAAGCCCAGCTGGATGAGGCTCAGTCTAAACATGTCAGGGATACAAACTAACTGAACTCCCAGCTGGCTCCAAATGGTGCGGAACGTTCTTAAAGATCTTGAGCAACAAACCTCCAACACCGAGGACCTGCAAATCAAATTGGAGCAGATGATGGCAGAAAAAGAGGCCCCTCAAAATTAAGTGTAGGCCATCAATCCAGAGTGCCGCGCTGAAAAGGACTCTGGTGCAGTGGTCATATACAACCTGGAGTGCACCATTCATATAAGCTGAGCAGAGGTGACGGCTTAATCAAGAGCGTTGGGAGCTCTCATGTTTGAGAGGGTTCAAGCTTAAAAGCTGCAGTATCAACTGAGTAAACTGGAGGAGGCTGAGAAGACACTGGGAAGGTCCCAGGCTTCCCATCACGCCCAGCTTGAGAAAGTGGAGACAAGGAAGGACTCAGTTGCAGCAGGCCAGAAAAAACATCTCCCTGGAGAAGATGAGTAAACGACAGCCTCCTCTGTGGCTCAGCTGTGTGGCTCAGCTTGATGAGCACTCGCCAAGTGCTAATCACTTGGAAAGTGAAATGACTCTTTAACCGGTGCTCACGAAGATATAATTACGTAATGCACAAACACACACACACACACATCTGTGATATTGTATTCTTATAAGGATGAATCAGTCTTTTTATAGTCGTGCCAAAGACAAAGCTCTCTTTTCTGACGAGCTCCAGGAGGCTTTGTAAAAAATTGTGTTCCGCACACACTGCAAGAGATGTTCAGCTGCACAGTGTGGCCACGCCGGCATAAAAGATGTTGTTTAGATGCTCAGTTAGCGATACAGCTTACAATAGCAAGCCTATGGATAAACCCAAGCATGATACACATGACATCTATTGCTTCTGTCCATCCTGGAGAGGGATCCTCCTCTGTTGCTCTCCTGAAGGTTTTTTTCCATTTTCTCCCTGTGAAAGGGTTTCTTCTATTTCTTGGGAGTTTTTTCTGATCCGATGTGAGTTCCTGGGACAGGGATGTCGTATGTGTACAGACTGTAAAGACCTTTGAGGCAAATCTATAACTTGTGATATTGGGCTAAACAAAATAAACTTAATTGAATGATCATGGCTTGTGAAACACTTCAGGGTGGGGGCTTGAACATGTGGTCTCACATAGTTGTCGGTCTCCTGCTAAGAGTCTCCAGCTAAGACAAAGGCTCTGTGAGACAGTTGTGAGATGCGTGTGAATGTCAGCATGCTGGCATGCTCACAAGGACACAGCTGATATGTTGATGGTGAGGTAGATATGTTTGACATCTAGCATACGAACATTTGATAACGAGCAGTTACACAAAGTCGAGTTATTATCTAGATTCTCGAAGGTATCTGGTTACAAGGAAAAGTGTTGCTATATTTACATCAGATGATGGCACCCGGGATCCATTTAAATAACTTAAATGGTTATTTGTCTTACATCTAGTGCCACCGTTAGTCTAATCTCTGATGTCTAACATACGAAACAGTACTCAAACATCGATATTTTAGCACATTGTGAGCATGTTAGCCTTTAGCTCAGAGCACCGCTGTGCAGCTATTGTGGCTGAACACTCTTAAGGTGCGTTCACACCAAAAGCTAAACTATTTTTTTGCGCGACTGAATCCCATGAAAAGTCAACGTACAGACGCGTGTGGCTGCGATAGACGCGATATTTTCCCGGGCGGCGCGTTTGGGGCGACGCGATGTGGCCGACGCGTTTCCAGAGGCACAATTTTCGCCCCGAGTTGAAATATTTCAACTTGGAGGCGGTCATCTCGCAACTCGGGCCAATCAGCTCTCGTGTTCCGCTCTCGTAGCGCTGGAAGCGGAAGTCTTTCAGACGTAACAGTAACTTCATCTGTGAAAGTGACCGAGCTGAGTGAGCCTACGGGTGATGTCATGAACCCAAACACGAGGGCGTTAGTGTGTGGGATGTCCACGACAAATATAAAGCAGAACTAGTGGTTAGTTATTCTGGTGGAAGAAGGAGATAACGGTCTTTACGGAGACGAGACACGGCGATAAGCCCCGCCGCTCGCGCAGTGTCTCGACGCTTATGCTTGAACACGGCGAATGGTCGAGCGAGTAAACTCACGCCATTGGGCGACGCGAAAAATAGTTGGGCTTTTGGTGTGAACGCACCTTTAGTCTTGTCATATTTGAAGTTGTCAAACCTGTTTGTTTTTTCTAAACTTCAACAGCAAAGGAATTTACATTATATGGGATCCTTTTGATTTTTGGGATTTCTAAGGCAAACCAAAAAAATTCTCCAGCCCTATATCTATTTTTGTCAAGGCTAACGCCACAGGTAGCGAGGTACAGGAGATCAAACGCAGAGAAATCGAGAGGACTCAATGTAGATGAACAAAAAACACTTTACTGAAGCCAAAAGGGTAACAAAAAACACAACAAAGTCCAAAAAGGGGCAGGCAGGCAGGATCAGGTACGAAAGACAGGACGACGGAAAAAAGACAACAATCCAGCAACAGACAAGGGAAAGAGTGGCACAATATATAGGGGGGAAAACAGGTGTACGACATGGAAACAGGTGTATGACATGAGACATTAACGAGACGAGAGTGGCTGAGGGCAGGTGCAGGGAATGACACAATCAAGGAGACAGAGGAGACACAGAGAAGACACAGAACAGAACCTTACAATTTTAGAAAGTATTTCAGTGTGAGTATACTCCTCAGCTCAAAGGATGAACAAAATTAAATTAAAATAGCAAAGCTTTGCATTTCTTAAAACATCAAGGTGAGACCACAAGGAGTACTCGGTCTTCATCCTGAACAAACACCTCCAATTGATTAAGGCTTCAACTGATATTTTTATGCACAACACTTGGTGACACTAATCATAAATTTTCTAGCAAAAATAATAATTGCGACTTCTAATCCATCATACGTTTATAATTAACTGGTGGAAAAGTTTATCATTGAGAGTATAGTAAGGACTTGAATTAGTATTGGGGGTAAAACACGTTCCTGCAGTGTCAAGGATTTTTAGCACATTGATGCAGAACACACACACACACACACACACCAAGGAGCTGAGCAGTCAGACAAGTGACAATTGTGGATCCAGAATGGCAGATTAACTTGTGGGGTGCATGGTGTGTGTGTGTGTGTGTGTGTGTGTGTGTGCATGGCCAGGCGTGTACGGGTGAGAGAGAGCCAGCCTGACAGGGTCCGATGCCACTGTGGGGTCAGGAGTGTGTTGCTGAGTGCAGAGCTGTTCAGCTTCGGTCAATACTGTACTCCTTAGAGTTGGTCTCTTAGGAAGAAACATGGGAACAAAGAGGCAGAGACACAAAAAGAGAGGATGATCTAAACTCCTGCACCAATGGATGCTGACACAGTCCATCTGCTTCCATTTTGGCATTTGTCTTCATCTTATGCTCTCTTTCTTTTTCAGCTTTCTGTTTCAATCATCCTCTACTGATCCTCCTCCCCCCCCCCCCCCCCCCCAACGCTTTCTTTTTCAACTTTCATCTCTTTGTGTAGCGTTCATATTTCAAACCAAGCTATAGCTGGAAAAAGAAACACTGAATCTAATTGGTAGCCGCAGAATGTAACACGAAAGATGATGGGATCCGATTATTGTCATAATGATGCATAAGACATGAGTTGCAGCCAATGTCGCGAGGAATTTAGAATGTCATTTATTTGTTTTTGGATGACAGAATATCTACCGTGTGAAATTCAAGTCGTTATTATGTCCACTCAAAGTTTAATTTCAGTCAAAGGTAACTTAGATGATCGTATGCTACATTGCCTGTCTTGAGTCATGACAGTCATGAACATGAAGAGCGACGCAAGTTTACGGGGCTGTCGTGACTCCAGACTGCTAGCTACCTCCGGCTATCGCATAGAAAAACGGTTGAATTACAAGCAGCGTCGCCCGCCAAACCCGTGTTCTAGACGGGAATCGGTTCTGAATTAATAAAATCCCAGAGTACTGATAACATCTGAAGTTAACTGCTTAGCTTTAGAAGTTACGCAGTGAGATCTTAGCAGAAAATAGCAGCATCACAAACCTCCTCTCTGTGTGTCCGTGCCGGCCTTCGTTTACTCTGACACCCAAATACTCCGACTCAGCACAGCGTGAGACACACATGCTGCTGGGGAAAACAAAAAGATGGAACGTGTCTTTCATTTTACTGAGGTTGATGCTGATAACTCTCATTGTCGCAAATGCAATAAACCCCGAACAAGTAAGGGAGGTTGTAGCCTACCAACAATTTATCAAAGATTTGGAGAAGCATACCATACCCTGAAAAAGACTTAAACCACAGTTAACAACATCAGTATGGCTTTGAAATAAATAAATAAATGTTCTTAAAAGCTGTTTAGAAACCATCCAATAAAAGATCTCATAAAATACGAGGAAAGCTCTGAATTGTTGTCAGAGAAACCCAAAGGAAGCCACATGTGCTTTCGTGAGAATGATCAGAAGTGTTGGAACGCAAATCAGCAGGATACGAAAGTTTGCTTTATAACTGAGCGTAATCTGACTCTCTTTGGAGTTTAGCGAGTTGGTGGCCTTTAACTGTTGGAAACGATGACAGTCCTCCGTCATCAATCTGTCATCGTTAATAATCACACCGATGCTGATTCCACCTCCACACATCCTGCTCCTCCAGCGTCATCACATCAGAGGCTTTAACAGCCAACACTCTGAGCGTCGAGGTGCCGGATCAGATTAAGTTCAGGTCCACCGATGCCCAAACCTCGCTGTAGCCTTCAGGACATTGGTATGAGAAAAAGAGCTGCTGTTAGTGACCCGACAAGAGACAGAGCCGATAAGCCTACTCAAGGAGCAATGAGCCTCACTGACTAGACACTGGGTAAATTGGGATAGGGGTTGAAAAAGAAAGGTGATGAACCTCATTCTAAATCAAAGTGCCACTTTCCTTCTGCGATAACAGCAGGGGAAGGTGTCTGCCGGCTGGATCAGTGGGATCTAGAGACTTTGATTACCTCTGTGATGGCCTAAACTGTCCTTTTGTGTGTGTTTTTTTCTTCTTTTCTTACATCTTTTTCTTGCCTTTGCTGTACTTTTCTTCAGAAGGAACTTGAGAGAGTCACACGTCAGCCCTGAGGAAATGGGAAGGCTGGTTCAGTTTCAATTTCAGCAGCAGCAGCAGGGGATTGCAGAGGAAGCTGTAGCCTAGTCATGTCTTATGGGGATTGTGGGGCAATGAGATTCCCGCTAAAGCCACTTAGAGCTTTATCAGCACGAGCCAATCACTGTGGCCACTGTGGAGCGCCGATGACCGTCCATCACAGCACAGAGAGCAAGGCCTGGGACGTCTATGTCACTAGATAACGCATTGTGAGGAGAGACAGGAGGAGAGATGGCTCAAGAGGAGGGTGAATGTCCTCCACTGACCCGTCTTTTTCAGCCTGATGAAGTCTTTGACTCAAGGAGTGACTTTTACTGTGCAGAAAAGACAGAAGAGACAAAGTGAAACTTACCCAGAAACGTAAACAGCTTCCCACACTCTAACAGCCATGTTTTTCTAGAAGCCTCCGCCAAAAACGCCAACAGCATCGGCAAGGCCTAAGCTATGAGAGCCAGAGGGCTCGATGTCCACCACCATCGCCCAGTCTGGAGAAAATCCCCACAGCCACTGGATCACTGCGTTTGATTAATGCCCTGTTTCCTCAAACTGTTAACAAGTGAGAGAAATAGAGAGCCATAGGATGGGAAGAACCCGAACGGAGGAGAAATAAATGAGCAGCGAAGAGGTGTCTAGAAGAACTCTTTTCTCACAAGGTTTTCCCCCACAACAGGAGCAGAAGCGCCAGATGTCTTCAAGCTGGAAGAGCGACCTGGCTGTGGGATGTGAGGTCACCTCTTGACATGAATATTTCAACTTAAATGAGGCTCTCCAGCGGCCGATCTGCATGCCAGTGAGCGATCAGAGAGAGGGCCAGTATATAATCTATTAAGAGATAGATCTGGTCTGTTATATTCTTGAACTGACAGAGAATATATTTTTTTTTTCTCTAGAGTTCCCAAAGACACCACACAGTTTAATCTTCAACACCAGGTCCTCTGACACCACAACATGGGAGATGCCCTTCAGTAATCTACGTGATGCAACAGATCGGTTGTCTTTGTGAGAACAATCATTCGTCTCAATACTTTTGACCAAACATGAAATTGAAGTGTTGAAGACACATAGCTAAACAGCTTCTGAATATCAGAATATGAATAACATCTTATCTTACAGCACACACCACAACACACAAGCATTGCTTGCCACTGTTGTGAGTTTTACATATCACATTCATTTTCAGATCATTGACGGACTAAATGATCCTGTTGGTGTTATAAGCCTTAGTTTTCTCATCTCTCCTTTGGGGGAATCAGAGTATGCGCTGGCCTGCTGAAGGTGCCCGTGTCCAACATGGACTTTGAAAGTTGGATGCCACCTCAGCCCACCCTTGAATATTATAACAGAGTGATATATCCACCTCAAAATTAGATTGTGTTTGGACTGTTTTTGTGGTGGATTTGGATCAAATAATAAAATTGGGATGGTAACATTTCCCAGCAAAGAAGTACCAGAGCGTACCTTGGTGGTGCTGTGCTCGTTCTTTTAATTAAAACAAATTAAAGCATTAAATTTTCGACACTACAGACCACAAATCCAAAAATATGCAATTTATTTAAGGTGTTTGTAGACTGTAGGTGCGGCCTGTTGGTGGAGCATTTGTCTCTCTGATGGATATAATGGTTTTCTCTCTGGCTGTCTGGTCGATTAATCTTGAAGCTCCACTGCTGTTACCTGCTGATAAAGTGGCAGGATGTATTAAAGCTGATATAATGGTGTCTGTTAAAAATAAGATGCAGCTGTATGCTTGTTGTTTCCGACCAACAGTGTCTTGTGGCCGATAGAAAAACTCATTAATTTCTGCCTGGCACTGACAAATGTCATCACCCTACTGATAGGGGGTCATATCAGAAAATTATTATATTTGTACGAAAATATATATTGGCAATTTTCACATGTGTTCATTTTGCAGAGAACCCTGATACACAATGAGCTATGAATATTACATTCAGAGGTATTCCACAGTGTGTTGCTTGTTTTTTGTTGATGTCATTTATCACGACTCGACAAACTGATCTAAATGATCGAAGATCACTCAGAAATACCACGTTAAGACACCAAGACTCCGAGGACGACCAAGGAAAACCCTGTTTGATTGCAAAAACTTTGACATTTAAAAAATGTTTGCTCATAAACCCCCTTATTATCAACATACCTAGGAAATACATATGTCATAGCAATCACAGTGTGAATACAATTGGGCTCATTGGATTCACAAGAGTCTCAAGGCATTTCCAATGTATGCAATTCCAACACCCTGTTTAAAATAGGCGAAAATGACATGTTTATCCTGCATGCAAACCAACTGCGTGGCTTTGGCCCAAAACTGCATGAGATTAGTCAAGAAGTTGGCCTTAAAGGGGAGACTCCTGGTATCCAAGGAAAACATTTGCATTTGAATCCAGTATCTTGAGGTGAAAGGTCATCGGGCTCCAAAAACCACCTTGCCAAAATGTAGCCCGGGTTTGGAGCGTTATTTGGTCCCTTTCCTGACAAGCTAGCGTAACCAAAAAGGGTCGTTGAGTTTCGTATTTTACCCTCGCTCTAGCTTCAAAACTGAGGCAGCTAGCCTCTGAAAGACGTGTCAGCTAGGATCACCAGCAATCCCTCCCTTCTCAGCTGGTTTTAAGAGATTTCCTGAAAGAAAAATGTAATTATATATTTGCTTGATCTGTGTTGGCATCACCAGCCGTAGATTCACGTGGTCACGCTGTCACACTTAGATACAGATTTCACCAACTTTCACTTGTCCTGAAATGTTAAATTTCTCTATTTTGCAAGGTGACTGAGCTGAGCTGTACTTTGTTATTATCATTTGCTATGCCCCAGGGACCTTTCAGTCCCTCATGCCTCACCACCAGACTGGAGGCACTCCATAGGCAATTGCAGAGTGAGGAGTTCATGCAACCCTTAATGAATAATGGCGCAGTGCGTCTTTTGGCTTTTTACTCAGTCCTGAAATGACTGTCTAGCCTCTAAAAGTGAAATAAAACTCAGTGTATTTTTGCCTGACAGTAAGCCCAGTAGGATTTCCGTGCACCTGACTAGTCCTGAAAGACACTCTACCTCGGTTGACCCTCAGAGCGGGATGGGAAGGAAAAGTCATTTGGCATTGTAGCGCTCCACAGGATGACTCACTCCTCCTCTGCCAGAGCCAGATGAGAGGGGAACTTCCCTTCTTTCCTCCTTCAGCAACTGCTGTCTCTTCACTGCTCTTCTCAGAGTCCACGTTTCCACAGCAATATGAGCGCCTGGATTGGTATTTATGTCCTGCTTCTTTTTCCGCTCCAGGCACAGTGTCAGACACATTAAAAAAAGAAAATGAAAAAAAGAAAGATGGGCAAAAAATGGGGTAAGAGCCATAGGGTGAAAATGATAAGGGTGGAAGTAATCTGAGGTGATATTGTATTTCCAGTACTGTATGGCTGCAGGAGGGTTTTTATCGCTGGACGCTACAAAGCTGCTTCCAAGCACCTGTCTCATATTGGAGAGTGACGCTCTGCCTCTCAGTGTTGTTCACTCCATCATCGCTGTGGCAGGCAATGTGCTGGCACAGACTCCTCAGCAATCGGTTCCATCTCCGTGGGCACTCCACGAACACACACATCTTCACTTACGCATACTCAACTGCACTAAAACTCTTTTTCTACTGCACATATGTCTTGCAAAGACAGCTGTGCTGTGTGAAAAAGCATAATCTACTTATCAGACGAGATGTATGTCACGCCATGAAAACAGCCGCTTGGTTTGAGTCATATCGCACATTAACAGAGCTGTGGTTGAGCAGAGAGAGAGAGTGGTTCAAGTAGTTGCTCATGAGACCAGAGTTATAGCATCACTTCTTTGGATGTTTACAATCTCCACAAAATACTTTAGCATACCCCGAGTCCTGTAGGTCTCTGGATAAACCCGGCAAAGAGTCTGGAGGCAAAGCAGAGAAGCTGGAAAGATGCATGCTTTGTAATAGGATTCCAATGAAAGGATTATTCACCTATATCTGGGTTTTATTGTCACAATACTACAACATACTCACAAAGCTGTCTGCTGATAACTGATACACTTAGAACCATTTTCAGTCGGAGGAGGAGCCGCTAGAAGACATGCAAACAGGCCACATTCGTGCACATTACATATCAACGAAAGTATAATCAGGTTTTATTTAATTTTTTACCTCAACTGACCAAGGCATGGTTGCAGCATCTGCATTGCTGCAAATGGCCCACGTGACCTACTTCATCATAATGTTCCGTGAAGCAAACTTCAAGTTGTATTGTTCTTTTAATTAACTGCGGACCCAAGTGAGGACCTATCGGCTCTTTTACCACGCGGCAACCCGGCGGCACAGCAATGAGCTGAGCTTCGGACCGTGAGTCACGATGTCCGAGGCCTCAGGACTTTCCACATATTTATCACGGCCTCTGGTTCACAAACATAGATACAAAGCCAGAGCAGGCTATCACATTTCCATATCCACTCTAACATGATGGTGCCTATTGATCCCAATGGCTGCTAATAAATACCTTGTTGCTTCGTTTGCTGCGGCTGCAGCAGTTTTTCCATGAGCTTGCATTTCTCAAATATGGATCTCCCGTTGCTGCTTGATTCCCCTATTTGCTCAAAGTGGAACCACCTGCCATTACTTTCTAATAAAGATTAAATATAATATAATATAACACATAGGCTCTTAGATAATGGTGTCGATGCAAATGGGTGTCTCATGATAACAGATGCTATTAAGAAGAGCAGAGCCATCAGCCTGGGCAGAGAGTCAAGAAATGGATAGCTGCAGTGTGTGTGAGTGTGAGTGTGAGTGTGAGTGTGAGTGTGTGTGTGTGTGTGTGTGTGTGTGCGTGCATGAGGCATGCTTGGCTTTCATGGTAGTATTTGCAGTGTACAACACGGAGACAGCGGGCTGTCTGGAAGGTTTCCATGTGTGCAATCATTGTTATTCTTTTTGACCCACCTGACAGGTCCTCAGTCCTTCAGAGTGTTGTGACATGTTGGAGCCGCAGCTTCCAGACAGCAGTGTGACCGACATTGAGCTGCTCACCTCTCAGTTCCCTTCTCGGTGTTGATTCGGCTGCTCGCTGTCGGCCACCTCAGTCGTTGTGATCACCGTGCTGCTTTGTTCATTTCCTGGAGCAGAGCCAATCAACATTTGAAACACTCAGTTTTCATTGCTTTCTTAATTTGACAGACTCTGGTGTGTCATCAGTTTTTGGGTGTGTGAATTCTCACTATTTCTAAGCAGAGCTGCAAGTCCATCCATGACACTTGGAATGTGGAACCGAATAATCTCAGCTCAAGAAGATTTCAATCTCGCATCAGAGCCCACTCCATTGGCCAATGAAGACTGTGATGTAAAGTAAAGGTTAGAGGATCTGTGATCATTTTGTCACACATTTACCGAGCTTTTCTTTTATCAAAAGAGTGATTTGTGTTAATACAGTTATTAATGTCCTCTTACGTACTTTTAAAAAATAATCGAGGTATTTTCTCGTAATGCCAGGAGTAAAGCATAGACATGGCAGTGACTAGATTATGAAGAGAGGGGAAAAGAAACAGATTTTTTTTGTATGTCTCCACCTTCTGGAACAATTCTGTAAAAGTTGGAAGGAGGAAATGGAACTGGAAAAAGAAGACAAGAAATAAGAAACATAAATAGATGAAATCAGAAAGAAAAACATTGTGAAAACAAAGACAAAGCAACTCCTTTGCTGGAGTCCCATCATCCTTCTGATATCAGGCCATGAGCTGATTTCCGCTGACCTCACGCATCAAAGGCTCCTGTTCCTCTGGCCGTTACCCATGAGCACGAGGGCTGGACACCCATCCCATCCTGTCCCAGAGAGACGCATCGTCTAAGGGAGGGGTGGAAGGGCAGGTGCTGCGTCCCAGCAGGATGGCACGGGGAGGGACAATGTATGCAATTCCTTTCTGGCACACAGTCAGGTTCTCACAGGAACAAGGCACAGGAAGTGTATGTGTGTGTGTGTGTGTGTGTGTGTGTGTGTGTGTGTGTGTGTGTGTGTGTGTGTGTGTGTGTGTGTGTGTGTGTGTGTGTGTGTGTGTGTGTGTGTGTGTGTGTGTGTGTGTGTGTGTGTGTGTGTGGGTGTGTGTATATGCTATCATTGGGACTCTGCTCCCCGCCTCGCTGAAAAGTGAAAATCTGGTGAGGCAGCAGGCATAGGTGTAAAAAACTGCAATGCACTTGGATGTGACATAAGGTCAGCAGTACTGTGCTTGCACACAGACACACACACACACACACACACACACACAGACACGCCATAAATGCTTTTCAGCAGGTCTGTTGTAAAAGTCAAGTGATCTGTTTTAGGTGCATTATATGCCAGCAACACCTACAAGAAAGCCATACTTCACTCAAACTCACACAGACTACGTATGATATGAGATCCTGAAGAGTTTCAACAAACTGTAAATGTTAAGGCAATTTGGAGTCTGCGCAATAGTGACCGAGGCATGGCATCAGGGTATCGAGGTCCCGCCCACACACCCACACCGGCCGGCTCAATCACGAGCCAATCACAGAGCATTGCTACAGCGTGCTACGTTAGCACCACAATAGCTGTTTAGAAATGTTACAGCCTATGATCACACAGAGCTCTGCGACCTGTACGACCCTTTACCGATCGAGATGGTATGACTTCACTCGTGCTTGCTGTCATGACATCCATCTTAGTACACAGTCTACGTTTTCAAATTGCAACATTTTAAAGGGTTTCACTATACTGGAAGTCAGTGAGCTATAAGTCTTCTTCTTCTTCTTGTTCTTCTTCATCTTCTTCTCCACCTCCTCCTCCTTCCTGTCATGTGAAGATAGAAATTAGATAGAATATTTCTCGTATGTGCAGTGTGCTCTGTTCCTGAGTTTAGATGTTGCCCATTAGTGTCCACGTTAGTGTCGAAGCGGTACTCTCAAACCGTCTTTAAACTCTGGGATGCGTCTCGGCAAGAGGAATACGATGAACTGGGAAGTGGGCGGACCCATCTTGATTTGCTCTGTGACGTATGAACTTTTCTGCTTTACATTTTAAAAAATGATGTCCAAATGTCCACCCGTTTGTCCCAAACGTTAGAGAACATTGTTTCACACTTGTTTCGTGAAGTGTTGTAATGTGTATGGTGGTATATTATTCCTTATTATTCCTGTTTTTAGTCCTGTGATCCAGGTTGTTCCGTGTGCCGGGATGGACACCAGCCCAGAGGGTACCCAAACTACCCATGCACCAGGAAAAAAAGAGTCAAGGAATGGATTGACGAATGTAATATGCAATCTAATATGTCCATGCTTCTCAGGTCTGTGGGTGCACAGATCAAACTTTCGGTCAGACCACGGTCTCTGCACTCCCAAACACGAGCCAAGACAGAGTTAGGAATGATCCTCGGTGGTGCTGCGGGCGAAGTGGAAGCCAGAGCGAAGGTACACGGTGGAGGAAGTGGATGCAGTCGCTACTGAGTGTGAGAACGGGAGGAGGCTGTGTTAAGGCCCGTGGAGGTGATGTGGGCCTGATTTAATAAAGACTCTAAAAGACTAACTTAATCTCAAAGAGTTTTAAACTCATCCACTGTATGTTTGATTGCATTGCCAGTTAAAGCAGGTTCCTCATTATTCCCAACATGAATTCAACTGAATTTATAGTGGTAAGAGTGTCATAAATTCATCATATGGAAATGTATTTTATGTATTTAAAGTAATGCACTGTGGCAGCGGGGGGTGCGGAAGCACGGCTGCAGAGGGGGAGGAGGCGGGGGCGTGGCTCGGGGAACGGTGCCGGAGTGGCAAAGTGACCGCAGCTGCGCCGAATTACGGGGGTGTTTCTGTCCAATATAGGGACAGAGCGAGCGAGGGAGCGGGAGGACAGGACCTGGCAGCAGAGCGGCAGCGTCCTGGGAGCTGGAGCTTGAATAAAGGATTGTTCTTCCTGGCAAACCCCGTTGTGCGTGTCCCTTTTGTGCCCGGAACCTCACGGACGTGTACAAGTGGAGCCCAACTACGGAGGGCAGCATGGACACGCAAGCTCAGCAGGCGGGGGCACCGGGCCAGCCGCTCATAGCCTTAGGGCAGATGCTCGAAAGGATTACAGTGATGCAGCGCGAGGAGGCGGTAACAACCCGACAATTCCTGGGGGCGCTGCACGACCAAGCCCAAATGCACGCGGCGGCCCTGGAGCGGGTGCGGACCGACCAATCAGCGGCAGCTCCAGCACCAACGGGACCGTCAAGGCTGGCAGGGGTAATCATGCAGAAAATGACGGCGGAGGACGACGTACAGGCGTACCTCGAGACCTTCGAGGCTACGGCGGAGGCGTGCGGATGGCCGGCGGACGAGTGGGCGGTCCGTCTCTTGCCGCTGCTGGTCGGAGAGGCGCAGACAGCAGCACTGGGGCTACCCCCGGCAGCCAGGCGGGTCTTTGCGGACATCCGCAAAGCGGTGGTGGACAGGCTCGGCCTGTCCCCAGAAGACCACCGACGGAGGTTCCGGGAGGCCAAGCTGGGGCCTGAGGACCGACCGTTCGCTTTCGGCCAGCAGCTGAGGGATGCCGCAACCAGGTGGCTGCAACCCGGGGACTCCACACCGGCGCAGGCAGTAGTGGAGCTGATTGTCCTGGAGCAGTTTGTCGGCGGGCTCCCGGCCCGCACATCGGCTTGGGTCCGCTGCCATCGGCCGGGGGGGATGGAGGCCGCCATCACCCTGGCGGAGGACCACCTGGCGGTCCATGGCCCAGGGAAGGGGGATGGCGATCGACCGCCGTCTACGGGCCGGCCGATGCCCGGCCAACGAAGGAGGCTGCCTCCGCAGCAACCGTCACGGCCGGTGCCGTGGCCGACAACCCGCCCTCGGATCCCCGAGCCGGGGTCCTCGACCGGTCCCGGTACTCTTCCTGACCCACAGGGGGTATTTCAAGCGCCAGGGCAGGAGTGCTGGAGATGCGGGCAGCCCGGGCACTTCCGGAGGGAGTGTCCGTTGATGGAGGTGGGCCAGGTGATCCGGGTTGCCGGCTCGCCAGCCTCTTCCCCAGGTCCGGGACCGACGTACCGCGTTCCGGTAAGAATCCAGGGGGGTATACACCAGGCAATGGTGGATTCGGGCTGTACGCAGTCTATGATCCACCAGAGCCTGGTTCGACCGGGGGCATTGGTGGAAGCGTCGTGGGTGAAGATACGGTGTGTGCATGGGGACATTCACGAGTATCCTATGGTGGCGGTGGAAATTAGATACGGGGGGAAAAAGCATAGCGTAAAGGTCGCGGTTAGCTCCCGCCTTACGCACCCCTTAATCTTGGGGATCGATTGGCCGGGGTTTAATAAATTAGTGGGGAAGGCAGCGGGGGTGCGTTCGCGGCAGACAGGGTCATGCGATGTGTGCGCCGTGCGCAGCGGTGACGCGAGGTTGTCCGACACTGCAGACGGGGAGGGGGAACCGGAGGAGCCTCCTATGGCGACTCCTCCGGCTCCCGAGTTTCACTCCATGGAAGATTTTCCACTCGAGCAGTCTCGGGACGATACTCTACGCTCAGCCTTTGACCAAGTGATACGAATTGATGGTCAGCTGGTGCGCCCTGACGCAGCGCAGACATATCCGCACTTCATATTGATTAGGGACAGGCTGTACAGAGTGAGCCGTGACACTCACACAGGGCAGGAAAGCACCCAGTTGCTGGTGCCAAAAAGCCGCCGGGAAATGGTGTTCCAGGCGGCTCACTATAACCCAATGGCTGGCCACATGGGATATGATAAAACTCTGGACCGGATAATGGCCCGATTTTATTGGCCGGGCATCCGGGCGGATGTGCGCCGGTGGTGTGCGTCCTGCCCGGAGTGTCAATTGGTAAACCCTCCGGCCATTCCGAGGGCACCGTTGCGGCCGCTGCCATTAATGGAGGTGCCATTCGAGCGTATCGCGATGGACCTCATCGGGCCATTTCACCGGAGTGCACGCGGATATCGCTTTGTGTTAGTCTTCGTGGATTACGCAACACGTTATCCGGAGGCGGTGCCATTGCGCAACATTTCCGCAAAGAGTGTCGCGCAGGCGCTGTTTCAGGTCATCTCCCGAGTGGGAATCCCGAAAGAGATTCTGACTGACCAGGGCACCCAGTTCATGTCAAGAACACTGAGAGAACTTTACGGGTTACTGGGCATCAAGTCTATTCGGACCAGTGTGTACCACCCCCAGACTGACGGTCTGGTGGAGCGTCTGAATAAAACTTTGAAATCCATGATCCGTAAATTTATTAATGATGATGAACGTAATTGGGATAAATGGCTTGACGCTCTGTTGTTTGCAGTACGGGAGGTTCCCCAGGCCTCCACGGGATTTTCTCCCTTTGAACTGTTGTTCGGTAGGACTCCGCGGGGGGTGCTCGACCTCATTAAGGAAAACTGGGAGGAGGGGCCAAGCACCAGTAAAAACGAGATCCAACACGTCCTGGACCTGCGAGCAAAGCTCCACACCCTGGGTCAGCTGTCACGTGAGAATTTGCTCCAGGCCCAGGAGCGTCAGCAGCGGCTGTACAACAGAGGTGCCAGGCTGAGACAATTCACACCGGGAGAGAAGGTACTTGTATTGCTTCCTTCTTCCAGCTCTAAACTCCTCGCCAAGTGGCAAGGGCCCTTTGTGGTCACACGGCGAGTGGGGGATGTCGACTATGAGGTGGTGCGTTCTGACAGGGGCGGAGCTACACAGATTTACCACCTCAACCTCCTAAAGGCATGGAGGGAGGCGGAGTCGGTTTCTCTGGTGTCCTCGGTATCTGAGAGAGAGGAGCTGGGGCCCGAGGTCCCAAAATCCACTAATCCGGCCTCGCTCCTTTGTGAAGACCGTCTCTCCGGGACCCAGAAAACAGACATTGCCAGGTTGCAAAAGCAGTTTGCTGATGTGTTCTCTCTCCTTCCAGGACGCACAAACCTCATAGAGCACCAGATTGAGACGCCAGGTCGCGGCCCTACAGGTTACCTGAACACAAGAGAAAGGTGGTTCAGCGGGAATTAGCGGCCATGCTGAAAATGGGGGTAATAGAAGAGTCCCACAGTGCCTGGTGTAGTCCCATTGTTCTTGTGGTCAAGAAGGATGGGTCTATTCGGTTCTGCGTGGACTATCGCAGGGTGAACGATGTGTCACGGTTCGATGCGTACCCAATGCCCCGGGTCGACGAACTCCTGGACCGACTGGGCACTGCATGTTTCTTTACGACACTGGATTTAACCAAGGGCTACTGGCAGATTCCTCTGTCGCCAGAGTCTAAGGAAAAAACGGCCTGCTCCACTCCGTTTGGGTTGTACCAATTCACCACGCTTCCCTTTGGGTTGTTCGGGGCCCCGGCCACCTTTCAACGCCTCATGGACCGGGTGCTGCGTCCACACGCGGCATATGCGGCCGCCTACCTGGATGATGTGATCATACACAGCACCACCTGGGCGGAGCATATGCAGCGGGTCGGCGCGGTGCTGGAGTCCCTGAGGCAGGCGGGGCTTACGGCCAACCCGGGGAAGTGTGCAGTTGGACGGAGGGAGGTACGGTATCTGGGGTACCACTTGGGCGCCGGGCAGGTGCGCCCTCAGGTGGACAAGACCGCCGCCATCGCAGCCTGTCCGCGGCCCAAGACTAAAAAAGAGGTAAGGCAGTTCTTGGGGCTGGCAGGCTATTACAGGCGGTTCATCCCGAACTTCGCAGAGCTGACCAGCCCCATGACTGACCTGACCCGGAAAGGTGCCTCAGATCCGGTCCAGTGGACGGAGCAGTGCCAGTTGGCGCTTGAAAAGGTGAAACAAGCTCTCTGTGGGGAGCCACTCCTCCACACGCCTAATTTCTCTCTCCCTTTTACTCTGCAGACGGATGCGTCGAACAGAGGGCTGGGGGCCGTTTTGTCCCAGCAGGTAGGGGGGTTTGACCGCCCCGTGCTGTACATCAGCCGCAAGCTGTCGGAGAGGGAGGGCAGGTACAGCACGGTGGAGAAGGAGTGCCTCGCCATCCGGTGGGCGGTCGACTCCCTGCGCTACTACCTCCTGGGACGCTCATTCACCCTCTGGTCGGACCACGCCCCGCTTCAATGGCTCCACCGCATGAAAGATACCAACGCCCGAATCACTCGGTGGTATCTGGCGTTACAGCCTTTTAATTTCAAGGTGATCCATAGGCCGGGGACACAGATGGTCGTGGCCGACTTCCTCTCCCGCTCTCATGGGGGGGAGGGGGAGTAGGTTCGGCCGGATGTTGCCCCGGCCTAAGTCGGGCGGTGGAGGTATGTGGCAGCGGGGGGTGCGGAAGCACGGCTGCAGAGGGGGAGGAGGCGGGGGCGTGGCTCGGGGAACGGTGCCGGAGTGGCAAAGTGACCGCAGCTGCGCCGAATTACGGGGGTGTTTCTGTCCAATATAGGGACAGAGCGAGCGAGGGAGCGGGAGGACAGGACCTGGCAGCAGAGCGGCAGCGTCCTGGGAGCTGGAGCTTGAATAAAGGATTGTTCTTCCTGGCAAACCCCGTTGTGCGTGTCCCTTTTGTGCCCGGAACCTCACGGACGTGTACATGCACGTTTGGTATAGTACGACTGCCAACTCACAATGTCGAAATGCATTTTCCTTTCCATTAAGTTACATGTCTTACCTTGCGTGTTTGACTTATTTTACATGAATAAATGTTAATGAAGCACACTGTCAGGGATTTAACCTCAGGAGAGCATTTGCATTTGTCCCTCTTAGCAATCAATGTCTTCCGAGGCAAAAGGCCTTTAATTCACAGGGTGCGATGTGTTCATGTCTCTCCTTTGTTTCAAAATCAACGTTAAAAAAAGGAAGAAATGTCAGCGGTTGCCATAAGATTGCAGCCACTACCACTAATCAGCCAACAGATAACCACGAACAATAACACAATGCTTCATCTTGAGATGCCCAGCGGAGACACTGATTACGTTGTTCCACGGAAGTGATCTTTTGGAAGTACATTATAAATCACCAGAAAGGTGACGATGAGAAGAGGAACTCCCAGGTGGCCCACTTCTAAAGGGTAATGCCGGTGTTTTCAGTCTCTGTCTCTGCACACAGTCTAGGAAGCAGGAGAATCCCATTGCACGTTATGTATCACGGATTGATCGTGTGAATTCAACTCTTTTTCGGTACAGCGGTTGTACAGCAGTATAAAAATAACCGCAAAAACAGTCGGAGGAAATAATAGTGCTACTGGGATGTTTGTTCACGTGCACGTCCACCTGCTGTGCACAGGCCTCAGAGGCCCCTTGATAACGCTATCAAAAGAAAAACAGCGTTTTATCCCTTTAAAAACACCAATTGGAAGCACACCATGTATCCTGAAGCTGAGGTCAACTTCATGGATGCTTTATCTTGAGCAGATCATTTTTACATAAAGAAAATAAACAAAACAGCACTACTTGTATTTCATGCACATACCGTCTCAACAATGAAACGCTGTCCTACATTCCTCACGTATAAAACACACACACACACACACGCACACACACACAGAGTGACTGATTACAGTTGGCATCCGTAGCCTAGATATGAAGATAGTTGGTGCTCCAGCTCTTATCCAGAGGAAGTGGAGCTCAGCCGGCGGCCACAATGTATGAGAGGAGAGGGAAAGGGAGGATGTTATCACCGTCTCCATCTGTGGAGGGGGGCACAAGACAAGATGAGAGACGCACCTTTCATTAACCTTCACCTTCCTCCCCTTGAGCCTATTTGTGTTCATGCGGTCAGATGGCAGATACCAACGCGGGCGGAGCAGCGGGCAGAAAGTTATTAAGAGTGAGAGATGGTGTACTCCCTGATGTTAGTACTACAGACGTTTAACACTTGTCTTTACTGTATCTACATCAAATATGTTCTGCTCATTGGTTTTATGTTTGAAGCACATGAACATTTTCATGTTTTTAAATGTCAAAATCAGAATTTTAAAAAACAGCAAGAAAAAAAATTATTCAATCACTTCAATCAGCTTTTTGATGCAGAGACTATTTGCCATGACTCCACTTATTCCCTTAGTAAACATTGTAAACACAAGTTCATGTAATAAATCTCTAGTTTCAAGTCTTCTTCAATACAGCACGATGTTCATTTAGAGTAGAAGTGGCCTGAAACTGTTGGGTTGCACTGAGCTCCACACACTCGTGTCGCTTATGCAGAAGATACAGACGAACAGAAAACCGAGGCGTGACGGCCAGAATGCGACCTTGAGGCTTCAAAACGTAGAGAAGAGAGGAGGATCCACCTCGTGCCAGTGAAAGTTGCTCACAGTGTGAGCCCACAGAGCATTACAGCTCCTCTGAGCTGGTCGACTTCCTGCTTGCCCTCTGACATGAAAACCAATTTGGCTTATAGCTTCGTTTACTTCAGTCCAGTTCTTGTTGATAACAAAATCAATCAATCAAGTAGTTCAATTCAATTCAGTTTATTTTGTATAGCCCAATATCATAAATTACAATTTTCCCTCAGAGGGCTTTACAATCTGTCCACATACGACATCCCTGTCCCAGGACCTCACATCGGATCAGGAACAACTCCCAAGAAATAGAACAAAATATTTTCCGACATCCGCCACGGAATAATTAACCAATTTTGCTATGGTATACTTCTTGTGGAAATGCCACACACGTCGTAACATCTAGCGCCCCGGTGTGAATGACTTCCGCATCCAGCGCCACCAGAGCAGCAGCAGGCTCAAGCACTGGTCTCAAGCCTACTTGAGGATCTGGGAGAGTCCGAGGTCGGCCTACCAGAATGTGGTAACCAGGATGTGTACCCGAGATACTGGTCGGTATACGACTGGCGGGGGATGTGTGAATCCCACAGAAGGGGTGGGGGAGGAGGGTTCTCTGATATACATGGTGAACTAATCTGACATTAGGTTGTTCAGCTGTAGTAAGACGGCATTGAAGGCCGAGGTAGACAATGCACGGCCCGCCACTGCGAGCAACAGAGGAGGATCCCTCTCCAGGATGGACAGAAGCAATAGATGTCAAGTCGTACATTCAGTGCGTTGCTGGTTCAATGTTACAAGACCCAACATTTATATTCTATATGCCACAGTGTGCTGCAGTGTCCGCTTCCCCCCACGGACCAGGAGAGTTCTGCTGCATCACATCTTAGTCCGTGTAGCTGATTCAGAGAGCGTTGACACTCGTATTGTTCAGCAACAGTTGAGCCTTGTCTGCGATGAGGAGACCTGGAGCTTAACGCCGGCTGACAGCCTTGTCGTGGAGGATTTGATTGGTCCCCGGGGGAGCGTCAGACACTGGCATGAAAAAGAGAAAAACATTAATTGGGCTGTTAACATTCATGAGGAATGATCAGGACGTCAAAGGGAGTTCATCAACTCGTCATCTCTCCAGACACTGATCCATGTGACTGTGCATCTCTCCTCTATTCAGCCCTCTGATGTGGAGATCTACCTTTTATCGCTTTTTGTTTACCTTTTTCTTCAGTCCGTCTCTCCAGTCCTCCCCTCCCCTTGTTCCCACTCTTCATGCACTAGCACCCTTACTTGCTTCTCTGACTTGATCCCTTCTCTGTATACACCCTACCCCCTGTGAACATGTTCTCCCTATGTGTTTTGTTTTTCTACTGTGATTCTACTGTGATTTGTGTATGTATGTTTGTGAGTTAAGTTAAGTGTATAAGCTACGGGATGACCTAAATTTCCCTCGGGATTAATAAAGTATCCATCTATCTATCTATCTTTCCTTTCTTCCCTTCCAGTTAATGTCCCCCTCTTCCCTCCCTTGTTCTCTCTCTCCATCATTTCCATCATTCCCTTCATTCCTTCCCTCCACCCCTCCCTTCACACACTGACACCCTTCCTGTCTTCCCTTTTTTCACTTGCTCACTCCTTTTTCCTTTCTTCCCATCATCGGTGGATGATGTCATGTAGTGTTGAAGCGCTTTGAGTGGTCGGAAGATTATAAAAGCGCTCTACAAGTACAGGTCCACTCCCATTCCCTTCTTTATCTCCCTTCATTCTTTCCTTCCTTCCATCCCTCCCTCCCGTCCTCCATTCTCATCCTTAAACCCTTCCTTCCTTCTTTCACTTGCTCAATCCCTATTCCTTTTTTCTCAGCCCTTCCCATTCATTTCCTTTTCTTTCTTCCTTCATTTCCTCCATCCGTCTAATCTTTCCTTTTCCTTTCTTTACCCTTCTATCCATTTCCTTTTCCATTGAATGACCGCAAATGAGTCCCAGCCTCATCCTCCTCTTTGGTCGACTTTTCTCAGCCAGTTTGTGGTGTGACTTGAATCAAGTACACAGAACGATATGATCAATGAGTTCACGAAAATAACACAGACACAGTGTAGAAATGAATAACCACAGCCACGAGAGACATTTAGCATCACAACGCAAATCTCAAGGCCTGATGTAAACTGTTGAGTGTGAGCGCGTCCCCACTTATCAGCTACCTGTCCATCCAGAACCCTCTGCTCAGCGGGCGGCCCGGAGCACCTGATGTGCTGGCCGATTCCTCCCGGCCCAAAGCCCCATTGTTGTGACAGTGGGAGCCACGTGACTGTAAGCCTTAATGGGCAGTCTAAATCACAGGCCTGTCACTTTGTGCCTTCATTCAGATGAATGTGCACACCGACCGGCCGGGCATTAAGCCCCACAGGCCCCCTCAATATGTGACACACCTCAGTGCTCGGTGGCACTCTGCTGCGCACCTGCCGCATCGAAACGCACACTGAAAACCCACAGCGAGGCTTGTCACGCTCTCCTTACGAAGCTCGTTCACAGGCACACACACACATCACGAAAAAGCCACTAAAGCAACATTCTGCAACCTCGGGAAGAGAGATGAGGTGGAAAGAGTGAAACAATGGGAATGTCAAGGAATCAGAAGCTTCTCAACTGCGGAGTTCTCCAATAAAAACCACGCAGCTATGGTCTCACCTCATATCACCCTCTTTAGTGAGCAGCTGACACACACACCAAGGGATCCATACGTGATCATATTATTTGACTGGTGTCTGGGAAACAAAAGAAAATCTCATGTGAATCAGGTGTTTAAAAAAAGGAATAAAAAAAGAAACAAAGAAATGCATTTATTAGACATTCACTATCGATCCAAACAACATCCCACATGGTAAACAAAGGTTAAAATGTTAACCTGACATTAAAACATTATTTAACAGCTCTTAAGGGAGCATTCACAAGGAATATGGGGGGGATATCACCTCGTTGTAACCCCTACATTAAACATTGTCATTCACTGAGACATTCCCTTTTCAAAACAAAGCTTTTGGAGCTTTCACTGTTGGAGTATCTTAACAGTCACAGGCATTGCCCAAATAATGTCCTCATCCAAAAGAATCAGATGTTAAGTATTAATTCTTGGGTTTGACGAGTGGCTCTTTTTGTTTTCTTGGCCCAGGTTCTTTAGTGCCACCAGATGTTGGTGTTTTTACAAATGCTCATAAGTCACACTGGTGTCCGCTCTTTTCCGCTTTCTCCGAGCTCAGAGGGATTCCCAAGAGCATCTGGCTAATTCTAATGAAAATAGTTTCATCATCTGTAGGAGGGGAGGGATGTGAAGGGATACTCTGCCCCCATTTGGTAGCAGACAGAAGTGCAGCGCTCCACATTCAGGACAGCGAGACCTCGCATGACCGAAACCAACACTATTTTCAGATATTCCTTTTGAAGATGTATTGAGTATCATTCCCACGCTACACTGAACACGGCCCATGCTCCAAGTGTTTAATCACCCAACTATAACTCACATGCAGGAGTATACAGACGGCACAGTAGTTCACCAGATTTCAATTAAAGTACATTTCATGATTGTGAATAAAAAGATTATTATTAGCAATTGTTTGTATTTACAGAAACGCATTTTCTACATCAGAGGGTTAGGGAGGAAATAGCAATATGTGATGAAATAGAGGAGAACTTGATATGTAGCACGAGCAGTGAGGGCCAGCATGGCTCTGCAGAAAAGCAGAAAATACCACAACAACTTTGCAACAACATTGTGTCTAATATAAAAGAGGTCACTCGTAGTGACATAAAGGTCACCCAACCCTCCATCTCCCCGTGCCAGTGTCTTCCAGGTCATTGTTGTGGTTCTGTGATGGTTTTCACTCTCTGAGCTGTATAAAACAAACACCTGTACGCCTCTAATGTTGCACCCATCCAAAGACACAAAGAGCTGGAATTAGAAAAGAAGGGGTTTCCATACAGTACCTGAAGGAAACTTTATAACCGAAACTATATGTGAGGTTGCACTTCGCAACATATTTAAACCTTCACACAATCCAAAGATAAATGTCAGCAGCAGCCAAATTAAATATACTTTCAAGCTTAAAGCCTTTCCATGATCAAGTTGTTTTGACTCATTAAGTTCAGACACCACTAAAGAAAAGAAACTTGAATAATTCAAACACAGTTGGGATAAGTATTCTCTCCACTTTTTCGACAAAACAAACCACCTCCACCTTCCCTCCTACGTCTCTACCCCTCAGGAACTGAACAGCACTTGATTTTGATGGCATTGTTAAAGGAGTAATCATTGTGGCCTTTTCTTTACTCTATGAATTGGCCTCCCTTGGTTAGACCTTCATATAAATCCCAGACCTCTGGTTGAGAGCAGCTCTGTATGATGCCAATAAGAGCGGTGAGTCATATGTCACCGGCCACCGGAGAATTCAGCCTCCTCCACTTTGTGCTATAAATTTACCTCTAGATGTTACAACGTCACGGTCTATTGTCATTCTGCTGCTGACGGACAGGGGCCATTGATATATTGCCTACCTGCTGCTGTCAAGGCGATGTGGTGGACTGTGTGTGTGTCTGTAAAAGGTCGGAGTTTAATCTGATATTATATTGCAATTGCGGTCATTCATTTCCTTTCAATCACTTTCTATTTTGCATGAGTCGTGTACTGAAAATTCTACCAGAAAACGAGGGCATTGAAGGCTTCTCTTCACCTTCCTCTGAGTGTACAGCGAGAAAAACAACCAACGCAACAAATGATTTGCTCTTGTTGATACGCGTTGAGCTCTTACACAGCGATGTGAGGCGCTAGGCCCAACCCCCAAGGCTTAATTAGATTAATGGAAGAGATGGAGAGGATCTAATGACCTATCTCCCTGCATCGCTGGACAGAGTAAAGATGGAGAGGCATAAAAAAAAAGTGCATCTCCACTCTTCCCCTTCCACTCACGCTCTCTCTTCTCTGCACCAGACAAGCCAATGGTCCTTGAGAACGCTCGGAGATGCATCACAGGCAGCGGCTGAGTCGAGTCCCGTCTGCATCACTGTGGCATTTCGTTGGTTGTCCCCGCGCTTGACAAGAGGAACGGAGTGGGTGATGATCGTGGTGTCATTTCATCCTTAATGCCAAGCGAGCGTACGAGTGTCTCACTGAGATAAGGGGCTAAATGAAAACAAGAAAATATCCAAAGATAATGAAAACGACAATGGGGAGAGATTTATGAGTGGAAATGGCCATACATGCATCACGCTGATTATGAAACCAGCTTAATGTATTCATGAGGTGGAGTCTACATTATATGAATCACTGTGATGATATTGGTAGACTGCTAAAAGACAAAACATAGAGCAAAACCTCTCAGATGTTGATGTTTGGTGTGTAACTAGAATATTCTTTTTTATCCAATTGTTACAATTTTCCAAATGTAAAGACGAAGAAGAGGACTGCTTTCTGACACGGATGAAAAACAAAGCAACGTTTTAACATTTTATTTAATAAGGGAACCCATGCCATTAAATACACTAAACATAACAAAACTACAAAGGGTACCTTTTCACAAAACTGCATTTTCTAATATATTCAGACATTGTGGAACGAAATGATTTTTGCTGAGTTTGAGTTCACTATAATTGAGCCATCAAACAGCAGGACTGAGTCTTTGGCGTTTCTCCTGCTGTACCCTGTAATCTGCTGCTGTACTGCATCAATGCCTTTCAGCAGATGCACTGTGAGTTTTGTTTCTCCAGTTATTTCTTTATAATTCTCTGTATCCTGGCAAAGGACAGGAAGGCTGCTCATTCAGCATGTTCTTAAAAGGAGATAATGGTATCAACAATATTTAGTTATTGTTTCATTAATGAGACGGTGTGGTCTCACGGCTTGCATTTGGAACACCTTTGCTTCATGGAAATGTTTTTTTATTTTGTATTTTATTTATTTTGCACAATTCAGACAATAAAACAAAAATAAAAATCACAACAGAGATAAATGAATATCACAGTGCATGAAGAGACAAAAAGCCAACTCGGCTTATTTGAAACCTCCACCTATGTAATATTTAAGATTTTCCAAAATTACAGACATAAAAAGAAAAATGCATAAGATAGACAACAAAAGAAAAAAGAAAGAAAAATAATCTAATTATATCGAGTCGGTGTAGGCATGTGTGTGCCTGTGTGAGTGTGTGTGTGCATCACACTCAGCCATGCAGGCTGACTTGAAGTGAACTCAAGGGAAAGTTTGGGTGTTTAACCTTTGAGGTTATGTATAGGGTACTCATTCATAATTCTGAAGGTAATACCTGCAGTGGACAAACTTTACTCCAGAAATGAGGAGCATACCACGTGTATCTGCCTGAACGACGGGGATAACCTTGTCAATCAAACCTGTGACGTGTGAAAAGTGTCTCGTGCTTGGATAGATTTCTTTCTGCCGACAGCCAATTAAAGCTGAGAGTGAGGCGGATGACAGAATGGGCTGCGGTGCGTTCACCGTATGTTGAGGCAGCTCGTGAACTGAAGCGTTTCATTTAGAGCAGTGGCACATGCTCTCCACACACATGCATCCTAAGCCCTGCTTTAGTGGTCACCCGTAAGCCTCTTGGGCTTTCATCTCCTTAGGAATCAGTACCCTTCATAGTCACCTGCAGACGGCAAAGCAGATGCCCCTTTAGGATTCTAGACATGTTTGGCAGGTTGAAGGGTCTCCTCGGTGGCCCGCAGGTGCCAGAGGCTCCGGGGAACCCTGACCCGGCTCCGGCTCCGGCTCCAGCCAAGGTAAGACATGTCTGGTGGTATAAATTAGTGTGCTGTATATTCAGTGAGTAAATACACATTTTCTTTATAACCTATAACGTATTTGTATTCATATCTAGTTTCTCCCAATGGCAATGGATCCTTGTTTGAAGCCCTGACACGTGTTTAGTGGCTCCGTCAGGGACGCCAGGAGAAGCATGAACTGAAATCGAGCGTTGTCCGTAAATGCAAAAATTTGAATTTGGCTTTGCGATTGGTTTCCACTACGATCACAGCAGTGGCTTCTCATCTGCTCCAACACCATTACATTGCCCAGTGCTTTAGCCAACAAACAGTCTCAGAAAATTGTTCCATGACACAGACACCATTGAAATTGCTCATTAGCCAGCGGGCACTTTTCAATTTATTTCATCTCAAACTCATCTTGTTTTTAAGAGAGTCGATCGGACGAGGGAGTAATTTGTCAAATGCTCAATTCACTTTTCTTTAATAAGGCTTTCTTAATTAAAATGTCTCTCTAATGGCCGAGGTTTGACTAATGAAGGCTAGCATCCAACAATGTGGAACATGTTGATTTATCTGGTAGGAGGAGAAGCCAGCCAATACGGAGAATGGAGCCAAGAATGTGGACAAACCCCAGGGTAAGCCATCATTCAGAGACGAAAATGTTTAGAAACAGGATTATTTAATGTCTAGTTTTGTCTTGCATAGATGGTTTTTTCCGTCAAACTGAATCCAGTGTGCCTCATCCCTCCACCTGTGTCTGTGGCTACACCCGTATGGGTGGACCGGGTCATCCAGAGAGTTTAGGAATATGTCGTCTCTTTCAGCTGAAATGACACCCGCTCACCAATGTCTGCAGTCAAATCATTATGTTTTCCTTATTGCTGTAATTTGTCAAAACTAAAGTGGCTGTAATCTGATTTGTGTGCACTTGTAAGGCCGAGATATTGATTAAGAAGAAAATCAGATCTTTATGGCAACAGAGGCCCACATCGACTGCTGACGGGTTCATCAATATGAAAGTTCACGTTGTTCAACTTGTCTTGAGCTTATTATCTATCCAAACCTCATTATTGTTCACACTTTGTGAGTTCTAACGTAAAGTGAATTATTGTAATTTGTTAATTGTGCTGCTTTCAGTTTAGACACCTGTCTTAGAGAAATTGTGGCATCATGCAACTGACCTAATTTAACAAGTGAATGCAATTAAACTTGTAAAATATGAAATGATAAAATGCAAGGCTTAAAAAATTAGCATTACAAAAATCAAGTTTGGAAGCGATGAAATGTAAATTATGAGTGCTTCCCTATCCCAGAATCGACGCCGGCTCCGGCTCCAGCTCCAGCTCCAGGTCCAGGTCCTGCTGCAGGACCAGGTCCAGGTCCAGGTCCTGCTGCAGGACCAGACCCTGCAGCAGCTCCAGCTAACCCTGATCAAGCTGGGCCTGAGGGGTAAGACCTGTTCCCCCTTAAGCAGTTTCCGTAGATTCCACTCGTTTCAGTGACAATCACGGAGACACTTTCTCCCTGATTGGATATTTTGATTGCAGGAGAGGTGCACTGTCAGTGTAACGGAAGCACGGGCAATTACAGAGAATCTGTGTGTCGTGTATTTATCACTCGAGCCTCCAAACTCCACTTTAGCTGAACAAAACACATGCCTGCCAAGACACTGACACCACAAACCAGTATCAAATGAATCACCCCGTTGGCCACTAATTAATCAGATTCCCTGGCAAGATCGCAGAGAGAGAGAGAGAGAGTAACATGTGAAATCTTTATCCCCTGGTGCAACACGCATATTAGGACGGGGATGACCTGAAAGTGGATTAAAAGCTTTTCAGCTTCTTAGGTTTAAGAAGCTGCTCAGCTTTGCTTCTGGACGAGCAGTAAACACCATGAAGGCGACACACTGATCCTCACGACTGTACACACAGTTTACTTTCAACATGATGAGACAAAATGTAAATGTTTCATCAGTCGATAGTAAAGAAGGCGGAGGAGGAGCTCGTTGTGGAGCGCAGTTAGAGGTGTCGAACCAAAACTACATTTCAATTGCCGTGATTTTAACTGCTACTGTACATCGTGCTTGACTTGTGCAGTAGCGTTCAGAAGCATTCAGTTACAATATGATGGACATTCATTCATAAATGTGAACTTTTGGATGCATATGTCTAAACTCTAAAGTTTGCTATGGCTTTAAGCACAACTGACAAGGTGTTTAGGTGTGGGTTTTTTCTATCTATATAAAATAAAGATATTCATTATTTACCTTAATAACTAACTCATTAAGTGCACCCAGATGAAAGTTACCTCAAATAGTACCTATGATGGTTATCATGTCCAGGTTTGTGCTATAATTCCCTCATTGATATAATATATATATATATTATATATATATATGTAAAATACATATAGTATAATATTGATATATAATTATATTATATAATATAGTTATAATATAACTATAATATATAATATAATATTGATATATAATTCAATAATTCTATCATACAATATTGATATATAATTCCCTCATCGATATAATAATATGGATAAGTACAGCAGCTGCACACAAAAGAGAGGAAGCATGTCACTCACCTTTGAGTTGACGTGTAACGGAAGCTTTGTTTCTCACGTGTCGCCCTGTGGAGGACAGTCCTCCACATCAGCGGACTGCACAACCTAGAACATCAGAAAAGTATATCGTCTATGATTTGATGGAGTAAAGTGCTTAAATTAAACATATTGTGGTGGTGGTGGTGTTTCTTTGGCAATGACTTGACAATAAATACATCTGGCTCCTCCAGTCAGCCAGATGTAATGATGGAGTGTGTCCACTAGGGGGAGACCTTCGTGCACAGATCTATACTGCTCAGGCGAAAGTAGCCCGTGTGTGTCAGCTGAGCCTTTCCACTTGACATGTCATTACTTCATAGTACAACTGTCTTTATTTGACATTCTAAATTGCACATTGCTATGCCAAGACACACATGTCTTGGCATAGCAATTGCAAAGTAGTTCTTGTGATCACGAAAAATAACAGATTGTCACCACGGTTGCTGGTTTTACTGATTTTCTCTGGAGTAAATAAACCAGCCATAGTAAACTATGGTTAGTTGGTTGGAATTTAAATGATTCAAGCCCCTCTCATACCGGTAGGTTTTTCAGTGTTTTTTTATTTATTTTATTTCAGTTTAAACAACAATCCTACTGAATTAAACTAAACTAAAACTATCATAAGAAAAAGCTCTTCTAACATATCAAAATATAACCTAAATAATCAATGATTAAACAATATTCCTTTACAATGCAATGAAATACAAATGTCAAAATAAATAGCTCCAACACCGCTGTTGGAGCTATTCAATTTGACATTTGTATTTAGGTTTTACTGTAAAGTAATATTGATTGTTTATTGCTTATTTAGGTTATATTTTGATATGTTAGTTGTTTCTTATGATAGTTGTAGTTTAGTTTAATATATTTAGTTTTAGGTTCACTGATTGGTTAACACTGGGCACCTGTGGTTATATGTAGAGGTGGATAGGCACAGGACCAGCATGCACCAGGGTGTCCAATGTTTTTTTACCACAGCACAGAGAGGAAGTGTCAACATTTTGTTTGTTCTTTTTTTGTTGGTTTAAGAAATAAATTATCAGAATACTAACAGGCGGAAATGGACATTACTTTCTTTTGCATGCGTCAACACCGAAACCCACGGTGCATCAGCGGCGGTTTGATTTATAGTTTTGTTTGATTTCGTACGACAAATGGCCACCATAACCGCTATTGGCAGGCAACGGGGGGAAAGACGTGAACACAGCACTTATTAGCTCAAGTTGAAATTGCAAAATTGTCAGCATAAATATGGCCCTTTAGACATTTAGCTGATTTTAATTTGTTCCATTTTTCTTTACTTGACAAGTCCAATCTTGCTACCATGCATCTTATTATTTTAAATGTCTGGTTCTTTCGCTCCTCGTGTTCACCAGCTGTGTCGGTCTATTGTTTGGTGCTAAGCTGGGAATGAACACTATCTTTTTTTACTTGTATTCACTAAAACACATGCTATTGTCCCCCAGGGTGGGAATTTAAAGCAAGCGTTGAAAACATGTCATATTACACGTCAGTGTCTGTGGCTCAGATCTAGTCATGTTTAGAATATTGATGGCGCTCTGGGATGAAGGACTTCTCAAATACATATTGAGTTGCTAAAAGGAGGTCAAACTGGCTTCCTAGAAAGTATATTTTTAGATCTACAGGGAAGGATTTCCTGAGCATCTCTGCAAAAATATACTCAAGAGCTGTGCCAAGGTTTCCACACTTTGATCAAGTGAAACTGCCTCTGTTGTCAGATCTTGTTCATGCAATTAATGTATTGTTCTGTCGCGATGTTGTTCGGGCCCTCCTGTGGGCCAGGTAGGCAGCTTCCCCTTCTGTGGGGTTCTGTACAAGGTCAACTAGGGTCAGGTCAACTAAGGCCCTTGTGTCCGCATACGTAAACGATTTAAAATGTTTCTCACTGATCATAAATTCATTGGTAAAAGAGTGAGAATGACACTGCTAAGAGAGTAGTGAGAGTAAACTGAAGCTACAGTCTTTAAAAAACACACAAATAGATAGATGCTAAAGCTCAATAGATATAATAGAAACAAAACAAACAAAAATATTGATTAAAACCACTAAATAACAATAATATGAGTATTTTACTCGATAACTCCCTCATTTGACTCCAATTTCTCGTCCACCCATTATTATTAGATTTTTAAAAAGCTTGTGTGGCTCATTTGTCTGATGTTATTTTCCATCTTCAGACAAGAGTCGGCCCCTCCCCCACCTGCTCACATCGTCATCAACAAGTATTCAGACCAGAGGCTCAGATCCATTGTGGTATCCATGAGTGAGAGACTGGCGCTCTACAAGGAGAAAGTGACTGATCAATACGCTTCCTCCCCAGAGATCAGCCCTCCTGTCAGTGAGTACAAACACCCGAGTTAGACCTGCGAAGGCTTCAAACGTGTGACTTGTGATTGTCGTCATTGAGGCTTCGTAGGCCGCAAATTATGATTATTTAAATTGCATTGTATGCTTGAGCACACTAAGACTTAATATTGTCCTTTTAGCACCTTTGCTGCGCAAAGAACACGACGCAAAAGTCATAGAGGAGAGGAAGAGGCAAGCAGAGGAGGACCGCATCAAGAAGGAAGAGGCAGACCAAAAGAAGAAAGAGGAGCAGGAGAAGAAAAAGAAGGAGGCCGAGCAGAAGAAGAAAGAGGACGAGGAGAACAAGCTCGCTGAGGCCAAAGAGGAGAGAAAAGAGGAGAGGGATTTGAAGAACAAGTTGAAAGCGGCCGCCTGGTATTCGGTGGACGTTGTGCTGCAGCCGTTTGAGGCCCTGATGGACCGGGTGCTGGGGAAGACCATCGACCCTTTCACAGACCGCCGCTACATCGCCTGGCTGAGCTTGGTGACGCTGGCCTTCAACTACAACACCTGGTTCCTCACGGCCCGCCTGTGTTTCCCGTACCACAACGAGAGCGCCATCCCTTACTGGTTCGCCATGGATACGCTGGCCGACATCATCTACCTCACAGACTCCATCTTCTTCCAGGCCCGCAAACAGTTCGTCAAAGGAGGTGACATTATCGTAAATTTGATGTAATCCCGATTGATGGAGCTTGATGAGAATGATGGTGTGAAAAAATGGCAATCTTGTCTCCGCCTTTCAGAAAGACCGAGAGGGGACGAAGATCAACTACAGAAAATCGGAGAGATTCCTGGTACTGTAACTTGAATTTCTTTGAACTTGGAACATTCGGATGAACTCGTCCCCGTGGCCTCACACATCTGTCTCTCCTCCACAGTTGGACACGTTCTCCACTCTGCCATTCGACTTGCTGTACTTCCAGTTTGGATTCAAATCCATTTTTAGATTCAATCGCCTGCTAAAGGTGAATTTAACCACGTGTTACGAAGGCCGGTCAATTGATTCAAGATTCTGCTTCCTCCCTGGGGTTGCCTGGCTCACGTTGTCCTGCTTATTCTCCAGGTGGATACTTTTTTTGAGTTCAGCGATCGTCTCGAGAGCCTCATGACCAAGGCTTATATCTGGAGGTTAGTCACTTTTTTGTTATTATATATATATATATATAAAACTATGTATCTGTTATGTAGGACAAGGTGTAAATATCCCTTTCTGCATACTCGAGACTCCGTGGGCTGGTCGAATGATTGATGGCATCCTATGGGTTATCAAGTGGGCGCCCTCCTTCTTCGATGTTTCGCTGATTGACCCACGACATATCCAGAGGGTTCAGCAGTGAGATCCGGCGTCCCGGGCTCACTCCCTAGATGTCATCACTCATCCGACAGCCCAGGTGGAGTCCTTCCTCTTAATCCACAGCCACTGACTTCCCTTTTCAGCAGCCCTGGAAAGGTCTTTGACTGCTTGCCTGTGGGCCTTCCCCCGCACTCCCATCTCTAGAAGAAGCCTGGATGTTGAGGTGGCTACAAATCCTCTGCAGCCTACTTCAACTGGACAGACCCTAGCTTTCCAGCCTCGTTGATGTGCATCTGCTGCAAGGTCCGCATACCTTATCTTCTTGCGCTCGTAGGCCTCCTCCACCGCACTCTCCCAGGGCACCGTGAGCTCGATGATATAAACTTGATTGAGTGAGGCCGACCAAAGCACAAGGTCTGGTCGCAGATTTGTTAATGCTATTTCTGCTGGAAAGCGGAGCTTCTGGCCTAGGTCTGCCAGCATCTTCCAGTCCCGTGCCCCACGTAGCTGTCCAGTTTCTGGTCTTGAAGTGGTGAGAGTGGCCTGGCCCCCGCCCTCCCGGACAAATGTTGTTGCCGGCCTACGAGATGGTGGAGGAAGGGCATTGACGCTCATCCGTCGACTCTCCAGCACTGCCGCAAGACATTGTAGCACCTGGTTGTGCCACCAGGTGTACCGGCCTTGAGTGAGGCCGGTCTTGCAGCCCACCAGGATGTGCTTTAGTGTAGCTGGAGTCGGGCAGAGGGAGCATGTGGGGTCTTCTCCGTACCACTGGCTAAGATTCTTGGGAGACGGCAGTACATCATAAGTGGCCCTGATGGTGAAGCTAGCCTTAAATGCCTCCATCTCCCACAGCTCCTGCCAGGAGATCTTCCTCTTCTCCACTCCCTCCCAATTCATCCACTGCCCCTGCCTTGCCTGTGACACAGCTTTTGCACACCTTGCTGCCTCCTCTTGCTGACGTACCTCCTGGACCACCAGCTTGTGTCTCTGGAACGGAGTAGCCTTGCTCCAGGCCGGTGTACTGGCTTCGGCTCCAAGACCACTCCTTCCGTGCTGCACTCGGCCCACGATGTCCCTGTGCTTGAGTGCTGCCTTTGCCTGCTTGGTTGCTTCCAGTGGGGTCCACTTCCGCCCAGTAGCCAGGATGGGTGCAGCTTGGGCTACAAATGGATCACTAGAATCCAATAGCATCATTTCCAGTCTAACTTTGGCACATTTATACTCCTCTGCCAGACTGGAAATGGGCAGTTCTAATACTCCTTTGCCATAGAGCCCTATACTGCAGAGGCACCTGGGAAGCCCAAGCCACTTCCTTGCATATGTGCTGATCAGCCTCTCCAGCTTTTCCACTTTCGAGATCGGGACCTCGTACATGGTAAGTGGCCATAAGAGGCGTGGAAGGAGCCCGAACTGCATACACCAGAGCTTCAACTTGCCAGGTAGTGCGGTTCTGTCGATGTTCCCCAGTCCGCTAGCTACATCCTTCCTGAGCTGATCTACTTGCTCTTTGTCCTTAAGGGAGGCATCATACCATCGGCCAAGGCTCTTCACAGGCTTCTCAGAGACAGTTGGAATAGGCTCATCGCCAATGAGAAAGCGTTGGTCTGACAGCTTCCCCTTGACGATAGAGATGCTTCTGGACTTGCTTGGCTTGATCTTCATCCGAGCCAGCTCAATGTTATCTTGCAGCTTTCTCAGCAGCCGTACAGTGCAAGCCTTGGTTGTAGTGAGGGTGGTAAGGTCGTCCATGTAAGCTCTCACAGGCTATATATATATATATAAAACTATGTATATATATAACTATATATATATATATACACTACCGTTCAAAAGTTTGGGGTCATCCAGACAATTGTGTTCCATGAAAACTCACTTTTATTTATCAAATGAATTGAAAATTGAATAGAAAATATAGTCAAGACATTGACAAGGTTAGAAATAATGATTAATATTTGAAGTATTAATTTTGTTCTTCAAACTTCAAGCTCAAAGGAAGGCCAGTTGTATAGCTTATATCACCAGCATAACTGTTTTCAGCTGTGCTAACATAATTGTACAAGGGTTTTCTAATCATCCATTAGTCTTCTAAGGCGATTAGCAAACACAATGTACCATTAGAACACTGGAGTGATAGTTGATGGAAATGGGCCTCTATACACCTATGGAGATATTTCATTAGAAACCAGACGTTTCCACCTAGAATAGTCATTTACCACATTAACAATGTATAGTGTGTATTTTTAATTAATGTTATCTTTATTGAAAAAACAGTGCTTTTCTTTGAAAAATAAAGACATTTCTAAGTGACCCCAAACTTTTGAACGGTAGTGTATATCATTAAAAGACATAACACAACATAATGAATACCGGCAGAGCAGTAGGCAGACAAGTCTTTACTTCTCCATTAGAGTGATCCGGACCATCGGATATCTTCTCTTCATGCTCCACATCAACGCCTGCTTGTACTATGTGGCTTCAGACTACCAGGGCCTCGGGGGAACTAAGTGGGTCTACTCCGGTCTGGGCAGTGCGTAAGTACAGAAGCTCCACCTTCCTGCTTGTGTTTGAGTGCTTGTCATTCTTGTTTGTTTTTTCATCCTAAATGCAAACTTCTGAAAAAGTGTATCCGAGTATCTGTAATGTGCTCTTCTTTTACTATAATTTACCATAAAAATACTACAATTGTGTTACAATTGTGTTCACCACAATGTGTCAAATACAAAATGAAATCTGATTCTTTTGAAAACTTTCGGGAATGTGATCAACTTTTACCAGCATCCATATAACCATCGGAGCATTAACTCCAGTCATTTAAGTTGATGATTAATGAACAAAACATTTGAAGTAATTCCCCATTGGGTTTTTTTAAGACACACAACTGATAGGGCTGCCACGCATGACACAATGTGACGGACATCAACGCAGAGCTGTTCGAGTCGCTGCAGGGCCTGCTGCACTGAAACAGAGTTCCAGTTGTCTCCATCCATATTGAAACTGTCTCTTATGTTCCACCTCTGCTGCTGCTGCAGTTACCTCAGCTGCTTCTTCTATGCGGAGAAGTCCCTGCTGCTGATCGCTGAGTTGCCCTTTCCAGACACCATGTTCGGACAGATCTTTCAGATGACAAACTACCTTTTTGGGGCTTTCTTTATGTCCATCATTCTTGGCCAGGTAGTTTATTCGTAATATTATTTATTTTTATATTTTATTGCTGTAATTGTTTTCATTCATATTGTACAGAATTATTTTAAATGAACCTGTATTTGGATTATTTTTGCTTTTAATTTGCAATTTTAGCTAATTTAATTTTGTTGGGGGGGGGGGGGGGGGTGGGGGTTCTTCTGTGAAAATCCGGCAGCAAGATGTCAAGAGAATCCCACTCGAAAAAGGGGAGAAATAACAATGATTCCCCCCAAACACATGTACACACATACATCTATCCGTCTGTCCAAAAAGCTGCAGCCCGATGACCCACCGGCTTGTCTGTAACCGCCCCTCTCACGCCCACACCCTCTCTGCAGGTACCTGTGTTGTTACTACTATGCTGTCCGCAGTCTGATCAACATCGGGGGTCTTAACGAACCCCATACCGTCTTTGAGATTACCTTTCAGATGACTAACTTTTTCGTGGGCGTCTTTGTGTTCTCCAGTTTGATTGGACAGGTAGCATAAAGACACACTCTGCCCGTAGCACGAGTCAAAGTCCCTAAATACTCAGCTTAGCACCTCTAAATTAGCATGTCTTTCCCCACTTGTTTTATGAATATCGTGACAGATGAATGGAACCCTTCGTGTTAGAAATGGCAACCCTCCGTCATCTTACCATACTAGTTTCACTAACACCCCGTCATCTGTATTTCACTGGTTCCCTGTTGAGTCTTGACTGTCAAAAATCATCTATTTTAAAGAACGTTTTCCTTATTGGATGTTTTTAATCTTGCCGACATCTTGCCTCAGATGAGAGACGTCATCGGTGCAGACCTACTTCAGATCCACCATGGACGGCACCGTGGACTACATGGTGAACAACCACATCTGCACCCTTTGGTGCAGAACCGAGTCCGCAGCTGGTACACCTACACCTGGGACGCACAGGGCATGCTGGGTCAGTAACGCTGCTCAGATTTTACAGGATGTTAGAAAGCCTTGAAGTATAAGAAACCAGTTAGTCCTTCGCATATATCGTGTACACATAGTTGCACCACTCCCCTCTGTAGCTCTGGACTTATATGACCCCGGAATAAATGAGCTGCTTCGTCTCGATGCTTTCAGACGAGTCCGAGCTGCTGGACAAGATGCCCCTGGTGATGAGAACCGCCATCGCTGTGGACATCAACCTGACCACCTTCCAGAAGATCGCCCTGTTCCAGGTGAGTCAGCAGTCACCACGTCCTCCTGGTGACATCAACCTGACCACCTTCCAGAAGATATAGATCTTTTTAAGACAAACCAAACAGGCAGAAAGCAGCCTGGGAATTAAGTCAATTAAATATTGTTGTTCCTCTACAGGGCTGTGACCAGCAGATGCTGGTGGACATGTTACTGAGGCTCAAGTCTATCGTCTATTTACCTGGAGACTTTGTCGTAAAAAAAGTGAGTTCAAATTCGTCTCCTCTCGTCACCTGAAATTCTATATTTGAATCTTTATCATCCTTCAAAACCCCACGAGTCTGTACAGTATTCGATGTGTTTTCTGCACGTGTAAATGACTTTGCCCTCTCGGCAGGGCGACATCGGTAAAGAGATGTACGTCATCAAGAGTGGAGCGGTGCAGGTGGTGGGAGGACCGGACAACAGCATCGTGTTCGTCACACTGAAGGCCGGCTGCGTGTTCGGAGAAATCAGGTCGGCCAACGTTCAGCACAAATATAAAGCTTTAAGAAAGAAACCTCAGAGCTTTGCTTATTTCAGTTCATCCATCCAACTGTGATGAACATTACCATGTTTAATGTGCAACGACTGTATGTAACGGCCCTGATGACAGGATAACAGATTCAACACTTTCAGGGAATTTTCTTTTCATCAAATCTTTTTCCTTCTCAGTCTGTTACAATCCTCCAAAGATGGAGGGAACAGGCGGACGGCTAACGTCAAAGCCCACGGCTTCGCCAACCTGTTTGTCCTGGAGAAGAAGGACCTGTTTGACATCCTGGTGCACTACCCGGAGTCTCAGAAAGTGTTGGCCAGGAAGGGAAAGTGAGTCAGAGGCCTGAAGACTCACTTATAATAATAATAATAATGCACACACTTGTTCCAATGCAAATACTTATTCATTCACCATCTATATCAACAAACACATTAACAAACTCTGACACGCCACCCACGTGGAGTATTTATTGTTTTTACTATTTAGTAACCCGTTATATTTTTAAATAACGAAGTAATGACTTAAAGAGTATTAAAATCGCTCACCTTCTTGACAGTTGTTACCCACATGCGATTACATTTCTCACTCATGAATCAGAACACTTGTTACTGTTTTTCAGCTGCAAATTTTAATTTTAAAATGATTCTTTTTGAGATCATTCTTCAAATGCAGCCAATCCTCGGCTCTTAGATCCAATACATTTGAACAAGCTTAGATATTATATTATTCTCATACTCCCAGAGGCTGTTTGATTAGCCAGCTTCTCTGTGCGTGCGTGTAGGAAACTGATGAAGGCGAAGGGTCCAGCAGCAGCTAAAGTCGAAGAGGAAAAGAAGAAAGGCCTGGCGCTGTTCGGACCCAAACACCCCACCCCCAAACTGCTGCGTAGAAACTTTAACAAACTTGTCAAAAAATGAAGGTAACGACATTTTTGTGTTAATATGTGTTTATATCAAAGCTAATGCAGGTATGCTGATGGCTAAACCCATATTTTGTGTTTTCTCCACCCCCCCCCCCCCCCCCCTCCAGACTGCTGCTGGTGGCCTGCAGTGAGGATTGTTGTGAGCTTATTTTTTATGACTCCTTTTTGGGAGTTAGTGTACAGTTTTGATTTCAACCTGTTACTCTTTCGTACCGTGTGCATTTCCGGTCATTTTAAGGTGTATTGTTTAAAAAGCTTCTGTTATTTCCCATTTTGATTGACATGCTTGTTGGTGACGGCACCAGATAACACAAGGTCAGCAGAACTGGTCGACGAAACCCACCTAACGAAGACAACGGGCAAATTCTAACACATTTCTAACTATTTTGATGATATGTGAAATATGTTAATTTGTCTGTGAACATCAATCACTGCCTCTAGTGGAAACTATATATTCACCTTGTTTTGTTTGTCTGCTTTTATTGGCTATATTTTCAGTTTGCCAATGCTCACGCTTGTAAAGTTGTTGTAAAAGTCAAACAGAGATTATCCATCATAACAATTGGGAACAATAATGCTCACAATATCATATTTGATTGATTTCACCAACGTTATTATCTGCTTGAATAAATAATTCCCTGACTTAACTACATTTTACTTATGTTGGCATCGTGTCCTGTTTGAGAGAGAGAGAGATTTTTTTTTAGATTTTTAGAAAACCTTTATTTTACTTGTCTCAAACATGAGTGAACAGTCATTACAACCTTAAGACAAAACAAAACAGTTGCTCCTCACTTTGAATCAAAAGGAGCGTTCAACAGCAGCTCGCCTTCAGCTACATGACACACTACTCTGTTGTAGCACCACTTCTCACAGAACCCTTGTGTGTTGTTTGTGCTGTTAAAAAACTTAAAATCCAGCCGAATTCTGGCTCTGATGCGGGAGGTGAAGATGGGGAGAGCCTCTTGCCCTGCTCCGCCTTCCACCCTATTCTTCCTGCTAGTGTAGACCGCCAGTTTCGCTTTTCCAACCAGGTGGTTCAGCAGCCTCCACTTGGAGGCCTTCACCTTTCCATTGTTGACTCCTAGGATGAAAGTGGTCCTGGACCAGTTCTCCCCAATCCCTTTAAAAACATCTTACTGTAACACCCTGTTCTGTTTCTCCTATGTTCCGTTTCTCCTATGTCTCCTCTGTGTCTTCTCTGTCTTAATTGTTTAATTCCCTGCACCTGCCCTCAGCCACTGTTGTCTCGTTACTGTCTGATGTCGTACACCTGTTTCCCCCCCTATATATTGTGTCAGTCTTTCCCTTGTCTGCTGTCGGATTGTCGTCTCTAGTTCCGTGTCTTTTTCTGTCAGGTTCTTGTGACGGGGTGAGGCTCAGGTGCAGAGAGACAGGCTGGACGCAATATAAATAACACAAAAAAAGCACTCTTTAATGAGGCAAAACTGTGAAATGCCGCTGCATTTGAGACACAAGCTCCTAACTATGAATTACTGGGCCAACCTGCAAGGGCATTCTGGAGATAATCAGCCAACCAAAAAAGTACTTCTGCCATGTTGGGAAAGAGACAGGGCCAAACACGAGTGTTTCGCATGGAGCAGTGAAGAATTAGCCAAAGATATGTCATTGGATCAGATAACATTCACCCCTGCAATACCGCTATCAATTACACCACCATGGCTATTTCCCTCAGTGTCAGTTGATCTTTATTTTTTAGACAAAGACCAAGCATTTAAAGACAATAATAACGTGGCAGGAATGGTGGAGGATAGACGGGAGACGACATACTTATCATTTATTCCAGCATTTACAGAGGGATCAAAAGACCCTGATACAGGGAGAACTGGGTTTGCAGTCACCATACCGTCCTTAAGATATGAAGTTAAAAAGAGAACCTCAGAGCATCTGTCTGTGTATACAGTGGAGACGTTGGCCATTTTAACAGCACTGCAGTGGGTAGAGGAGGTTCGGGTCGAAAAAGTCATTGTCTGTTCAGATTCTAGTTCAACACTATCCTCAAGAGTCATTACAATCATTCACTTCACATAGCAGGCAGGATTTAATTAATGAAATATATGAAACACTGTTCCGTTTAAAAAATATGGGTATTGTCGGAGCATTTATGTGGATACCAGCACACAGGGGGGTGCAAGGAAACGAAAGAGCAGATACACTAGCAAAACAAGCGTTAGAAAGGCAGCACAAGATGGACATTTTACACAGCAAAGCAGAAGTTAAAACAATTATCAAAAGAAACATTAAGGAATGGCAGCATAGTTGGGATGTAGGGGAAACAGGAAGACGTCTGTATGCTGTGCAGAGGGAAGTTGGCAAAGGGAGGCCAGCTAGAAGAAGCACCGCAGAAGAACATATAGTAACCAGACTGAGGATTGGGCACACAAGGCTGAACAAAACAATGCATCTAGTAAATAAACACCCAACAGGACTATGTGAGCACTGTCAAGTCCCAGAATCTGTAGAACATATAATTTGTCATTGTCAGAAATACACACTTGAGCGACACATGTTGAGGAAGCTGGGAGTGGAGGAACTAAATCTAACAGATGCGTTAAAATTGGGGGCAGGACAAGTATTACAATATTTGAAAGAAACAGGATTAAGCAGTAGAATTTAAAGCACTGACATTTTTTAATCTCCCTTTTGTTTCATTTGTTTTATTCATTTCGTTTTGTGGGTATTTTGTTAGGTTTGGTTTTGTAAGGGGATAGGGTACTCTGGTCCACACTCCACTCCAGTAGGTGGCGGAAATGCACCGTTCACTGGATGCCATCCGCCTAAAAATTTAAAAAGAAGAAGAGGCAAAACAGTTTACAAAAAAAACAAGGTCCAAAAGGGGCAGTCAGAGGATCGTCGGTCAGGGCAGGCAGGCAGGGTCGAAGCAGGCAGGATCAGATACGACAGACAGGACAATGGGAAAAGGACACGGAACTAGAGACGACAATCCAACAGCAGACAAGGGAAAGACTGACACAATATATAGGGGGGAAACAGGTGTATGACATCAGACAGTAACGAGACAAGAGGGGCTGAGGGCAGGTGCAGGGAATTAAACAATTAAGACAGAGAAGACACAGAGGAGACATAGGAGACACGGAACACAGGAGAAACAGAACAGGGTGTTACACTTTCAGTGCATTAAAAAGGTTAAAAAGCCTCTCAGAAATAAAAACAGTGGAACACAGTTTCTATCTCATCACAAAATGGACATTGTTTATCAACAGTGGGATTTATGACAGACGAATGCATTCACGGCGATGGCCCCGTGTAGTATTCGCCACTGCAGATCCCCAGTTCTCTTGTTTATGGACGGTTTGTAGAGAACCCTCCAGCACGGGTTCAACTCCACGCCCAGGCTCAGCTCCCACCTCCACACCGTGTCGGCCCTCTGGTCCAGCTTTCCTTTGTTCAGCAATTTCACGCATGCTGCATAGATACCTTTTCCTTTCATCATGTTGAAGTCCAACAGCTTTCGATCGGCTTCTCTGAACAGTGGTCCCGAGACCCCGCTCAGCCTCGGAACACATCCTAGATCCGGAAAGGGGTCCGTCGCGTCGGGAGCCTCCTCTCCCCTGCCGTACTCCTGCAGCATCTCCACCTCGTCTTCCGTCAGCCTCTCCGCCCAGCTCCTCAGGAACCTCGAGACCTGGCGGATTGATGTCAGCCCGAGTCGAGAAGCCACCGCAGACGAGTCCCACAGCCCAGGGCCGGCCACTTCCACCAGTCTCCCCAGGGTCGTGACTCTGGCGGAGCGCAGCCTGCTGGTCAGGCCTGGTGTTGAGTCGTCCTGGATGTCCAGCCTGGCTTCGTACACCAGTGGTTCTTGCAGCAGCCAGTGTAGGGAGCACGCCGGTCCTGGTCTCTTCCACTCAAAACAAGTCCAAGCTTTAAAAAGTGACTGGTTAAAAGGAGACAGCCCACAGTTTAAAAAGGTTAAAATCCATGAAAACAAGTGCAGTGTCTAGTCCCAGGCCAGCTGCCTGCCTCAGAATGCAGTCAGTCAGCTCTCTCCACATCACGTCTGTTGGCCCTGTGAGGTACCTCTGTAATAACTGGACCCTAAATGTGGTCACCCTGCTGTCGATGTGCACCAGCCCTTACCCCCCCCTCTTCTTTTGGTAAAAATAGTGCACACTGAGGGACCCAGTGCAGCTTGTCCCAAAAAAAAAAATCATGAGGATGGCCTGGAGCTTCGGGATGAGGCCTTTAGGGGGCTGTATGTAGGCCAGCTTGTGCCACAGTGCTGAGGCCACCAGGTTGTTTATGACCAGCGTCCGGCCCCGATATGACTGCTGTGGCTTCAGCCACTTCCACTTAGCCAGCCTCCCCTGCATTTTCTCCACAACTCCCTCCCAGTTTTTCTTTTCAACACATGCATTCCCCACATACACACCAAGGTACTTAAAACCATCTTTTCTCCAGACTAACCCCCCCGGTAGGCTCGGCAGACCCTCCTCCCAGTTCCCCACTGCCAGGGCTTCACTCTTTGCCCAGTTTACTTTTGCCGCAGACAGGGCACCAAAGTCTTTAACAATAGAAGTCAGGGCGCTGATTTCTTCCTGGCTTTTAACAAAGATGACGATATCGTCAGCGTACGCTGATAAAACGACCCTAGTAGTAGTATAGGGACATGTATGCGCGTATACGTACGCGCACGCGCACCACCTCACATGCACTCTCATGCACGCATATATATGTCCCTATTATGCATATTTTTTATAAAAATAAAAAAATTATTTAAATAAAAATTTAAATATATTATTTAAAATATAAAAATATTATCACAAATTAAAGATCTATAAAATAAAATAATTCCCTATAGATAGGAGCTCTTGTTTGTACCATTTAAACATTTATAAAACCCTTCCCTGTGTCTTTAATAATACAAAGATTCAAGATTCAAGATTCAAGATGTTTTATTTGTCACACAACAGGTGTGGTGTGAAAATAAAAGTGGCAATGCTCAGGAGGAAGGTGCAAAGACAACACTATTACACACTAAAAACAAAAAAAAAACAACACAATATTTAGTGTGTGTGTGTGTGTGTGTGTGCCTAAGAGGGGCAGTTGTGTGGGTCTATGGGGGTCCTGGTGGTCGGAGTTCTCACCTGATGGGCTGCTGAAAAAAGAAACTCCGCTCTCTCTCTTCTCTCAGCGTGACTACGCGTGACTGACGCCGCCTGCCTGCACAGCACCGCGGCACCGAGCGGGCATGGCGCGGGCATTGGGGGAGTGTGCCGCGCCCGAGCCGTGCCGCTATTTTTTTTATTTTATTTTATTTTATTATTTTTTTTTTTTTTTGGTTTTTGTTTTCATCTTATATTCCTATCTCGATCAAATAATTCACTATATCCAAAATCCTCCATAATACAACAAAACCCAGTAATTGGACAGCCAGTCAGGCACAGTCAGAGGGACTGAATCACTCGGATCGTCACAATCTGCCACAACGTCTCCGTGCGCCGCGTGCAGTAACCGCTGGATATTCGCCATTTCTTTCAGAATATTTTTTTCTTTCAGAAGAATAGAGGAGAAGCGATGCGGACAAGGACGATGACGATGCGTGCCGGAGCACCCCACAGCACCCGACCACGGACATTCCAGCGATGGAACACTGACGCGATGAGCACGAACTCAGGCTAGGGCACTAGCTAACTAGGGGTAGGACTAGCTAGCACAAGGAGGCGTAGCAGTAACTCCGGCGGGCTGCAAGTAAGTGACAAAGACGTCAACAACAACAACAACAAACAACAACAACAAACACGTAAACAACAACATGCGAGAACGGCCAACAAACAGGAACAGCAAGTGAAGAACAACAACAGAGAAGCCCCAGAGAAAGCCCCAAGCGCCTCCCTCCAAGAACTTTTCTCCAGGAAAAAAGAAAAAAAAAAAAAAAAGGTCATTTTGCAGTTCATGGATGGAGTATTCATGGATGCTGCTCAGCATGCAGAATATGCTGCTGCCAGATGCCACTGACTCAGGATTCAGATCATCACTGACTCCTTCACTCTAACTGGGTTCGTGACTGGAGCTGGGAAAACTGAAACTGGAAACAGGACAAACAAACTTCAAGAGCATGCCAAAAAGACGAATGGAGGATGAAGAGCAATGATTCACACAAGGAAAGTCTCACACAAGTAAAAAGAATTACAACACTTAAACTCTCAGCATTACAGCAGTATTGATGTCTGCTGTCTGCCGCGATGTTGATGTTTTAGATGAGACCACAACCACAGTGGAATGAATGATTGAGATGGGCGACGATGAATGAATGTGGAGGAATGGCAGTGCTATCTTGTCTATTTTTGTCATACTGTGATGAAGATGCAGAACACAATGCAAGAAACAAAATTAACAATGACAATGCAAGTATACAATACAACAAATTCAAAATGATAATGCATACAATAGAGATAAAGACCACTTTAGAAGGAGCACATAGTAGGAAGCAGGAGAGACCTACTACACTTTAAAAGCATGGAACCAAGAGAAGACCAGGAGAGAGAGAGACATAGTTCTTAGTTCAGTGCTGGACTGTGTGAAGACTGACACAACTGGCCACTCTCTCACCACTGCACTGCTGACCACAGATGGAAACTGACAGTCAGGTATGAACACTATATCTCAAACACATCTGACCTGGCCTGAGAGAAAAAAAGTCAGGCAGCAGAATGATGACAAGCAGATACCAGAGTAAATACAACCATGTACAGAACTGCTGCACATCCACCCATGCCCTGGCAGCGGAAAAGGGCAGTGATGGATTCTTCAGTGTGTTGTAACATGCTGTAGTTCTGCAGAGAACCGACGCCGCCATCTCTCTAAAAGGAGAGACACTCAGCCTACGCTGGACCAGCGATGTGGACATTTTTTGCTTGGTATGTTGCTATCCACACTGTTCCAAGAGATCACCAGCGGGCATTTGGAGCAGATGTGGCGCGTTGAAGCTGGTTGGGGTTGTGCATATGTCTGGGCCCAGCCATCAAAGAGGAAACGCACAAAAACTGCCTTGACACTATTATGTTGTTGAAATCTCAGTAGATACTGATGATGCAGAGCTACTAGAGAGCATTGATCCTGCACAAGCGACATTCTTGGATGCCAGCAAGGTGAAGCCTTTACTGACCACCTGCTGTGGACTCTAGATTTTGGTGGCCCGCAACTTCCTCAGGGGGCACATGAAAGAGCCTGTGGATGAGCCAGCACCGCGTCCTAAAAATTCGTTTTTTCGCTCAAAAAAATGTCACAACACACACGCTAACTATATTCATGCTTCAGGCCAATCGGTTACCACCAGCATATGAACTTTGCCTGATGTGGATGTAGCAGCTCCAGCAGACGACCCCATACTTCCTTCTCTGGCCATCCCATATTTTGCGTTTCTTGCACACTGCAAAACACAAACTTTACCAGAATGACATTTTGACTGAAAAAAGAAATATTCTTGGTAACATTTTGAGTTTTTGCAGTGCAGCTGAAAAGTAACACTGCTTGGTGCTCCTTGTGCTCCTAGTAGCTGTAACTAAACCCTCCTTGCATGAATACTTACTTTGACTTGATCGTAATCATATCATCGTTGGAATCTCGCTCCCGTCCGCGCATCGTCCTCTTCTTGCAGGAATGCTAGCCGCAGTATTGTTGAGTTTTTGTTTTTGGATTTGGGGATGAACTGCCCTTTTTAGAGAATAATATGAGTTTTTTTTTAGCAGGAATAGCCAACAGAGCCGTTGAAAATAATAAAATAATGAAAAAAAAAAAAACCCCCCCCCCCCCCCCCCCCCTCTAATTTGTTTCTGCAGCCGGGTCTGCCGCAGCAGCTGAAACAGTCTGTTGTTGGGGTGGTGAGGATCCTTCAAAGTGTTTATCAATGTGCTGAAATGAATGTAAGGGGGTGTGTCACCCCAGCCGCACATGCACTGATGTAGCTTCGTATATCATACATGCACGAGCGGCACAGTAGCTAGGCTAATGAGCACACTCTACTTATGAATAGGTAGAGGCGGGAAGCTAAGGTATGGGGGCGTGTTTGGTGGGAAAAAAAAGGTATGTCCGGAGGAGTAGGGAACGATGTTATTGGGTGCATACTACTTATGAATAGGAGGGGCGGAGGGTCAGGTAGGGGGTGTGTCCCTTAAAAAGGTACGTCTGTGAATCGCTCTCACATCAACAGTCTACCGTTATCTGTCTGCTGATCACATCGCTATATCTGTTGGCGCAGCCCATTCCTTGAGAATAATTTTTTCTCCAAAAAAAAAAAGGTAAGTGATGTTGTGTTTGATAAAATGTTGTATAATATATCGATTGTAATATGGTTGTGTACTTGATAGCGAGGGTTCCGCATGGTGGTGGCTGCGTGACCAGTGCCGTGCTCAGTAGTCTAGAGCCGTTAGCCTCCGGCCCTTTAGCCTCTCCGGAGCTATATGAACACACGTGGACCCAAGGCTGGTGTATAATGTTTAGCTTGTAATAGTGTTGTGTACTGGCTAGCGATGGTTCCGCATGGTGCTGGCTGCGTGTTCTGTGCCGTGCTCAGTAGTCTAGAGCCGTTAACCTCCGGCCCGTTAGCCTCTCCGGTGCTATATGAACACACGTGGTCCCAAGGCTGCTGTATAATGTTTAGCTTGTAATAGTGTTCCGCATGGTGGGGGCGCAGCAGTCTAGTGTCGTTAGCCCCGGTGCTGTTGTATAATAGTATTGTGAACTTGCTAGCGAGGGTACCGCATGGCGTTGGCTGTGTGTCCGGGGCGGTGCGCATCAGTCTAGAGCCGCTAGCCACCGTACAGCTATCCCCATGGGCTACAGGGACACACGTGGTCCCTATGCTGTTGTATAATATTTCGATTGTAATTCATCTTTATATAAATATATATTCAATCACTCTTTAGTATAAAACATACACTGACGCTGTGTTTTTATTAATTAGCAGATCATGGATAATATAAATATTGGTAACATCGAAAATATGCTGCCGTCAGCTGCTGTATGTTCCGGTAGTGAGTATTAAATAATTATAGTAATGATGATATGGGCTAATAGCGTTTTGTTACGGTCTATATGTATGATTTATCTTGTTTTAGACAGGCTGAAACGTAGGCGACCGCCCACAGTCGTAAAGTCAACCCCCCCCAAAGACATGTGCGCAACAGCTGTTCGACCCCGCCCCACCGATCAATGACTCGCATCAGAACTAGCTGCGGCAATAGCTGGTATACCTGGGGTTGTCGGTGAGTATTTGTTTTAATTACATGATGGCTGCCTAATTATCCATACGTTAATATTGTGTAGTATGGTGCAAAAATAAAAATTTTTAAAAAGTGGCATTATCTTGTTGATTTCTTCAGCTTTCAAGACTCCTATGAGACCTGCTGGTGTTAAAATATTGACACATCCTGTTGCATACAGTCAGGACATCTGTGCACAGCTATCAGGTAATATATAGCTCCTGTATTATTACCTCCGTATATATATATAGAGATGTAGATATATATGTATAGATATGTGTTTTCTCAGAGGCTTTAAATACCCCTTTGAGACATGCTGGTGTTAAAATATTGACACATCCAGTGGCATACAGTCAGGACAACTGCACACAGCTATCAGGTAATATACTGTATTATTGTTATTATTACAACCATATATATATATATATATAGAGAGAGATGTAGATATGTGTTTTCTCAGAGGATTTTCAGAGCAGACCAGACCTAGCATCAGCCCCCCGGTGTGGGAACACCCCCTCATCAGATGATGACCCCCTTAGCTGTGCTCAATTGTACACACTCTCATCACCAAAGCCAAAGAAGAAGAAGCAGAAGAAGCTGATAAATAACAGGTCTGTTATGGGTAGACATAATGACATGTCATATTTGTTTATAAACAGTCTATAAAATATATATGCTATTTCACCCCTAGAGCGGCGATTCCATTATCAAGGGATGCGTCTACACTATGTGTCGAAACGCAGACCATTGATAATACATGCTCTTCTGAGACACAAACACCTAGGGAGCCAACGACGAGAACACTTGCTACACAGACAAAGCAGTGTATTCAAAACCGTAAAAGGTGTGTTTTTAGTTATCTTGTTGACATTGTATTATATATATTTTTTTTTTTCAAAATGAAAATGTAATAATAACTTATTATTATTGTTGTTCCACAGATCTGTGAAAGCGCAGGAGGAGCCAACAATACATTTGCTACAGACAAAAAGTCAAGATTCAAACCGTCCCAAGAAAGCAAAAAAAAAGTGTTTTTTTTATCTTGTGTTTTGTTTTTTTTTTTTTCAAAATGAAAATGTAATAATAACTTATTATTGTTGTTCCACAGATCTGTGAAAGCCTCCATTACCCGATTCCACACCCGTACAGCCCCTACAGACATCTGCAGCAGCAGCATCATCAACAATACACCCAACGACATCCTCGTCGATGACATTGTGATAAATTCAGGTTTTGACGCTCCGTCCCCACAGATTGTGATACACCCTATGGTTCATACATCAACAGCTCTATGTTTAAATGCCTATGATTTACCAATGGTTCAGGCATCACAAGATCTATGTTTAAATGCCTATGATATACCATCCGAGGTGCAAGATCTTTTAGACAGCGTCTGCCCAGAGCAACTGTTTGATGGGAGGGGTGTTTGTTCCAATGGGGTTGTCGATAATCAGTATACAGAATTGAGAGGTTTGCTTGGCGACATACAGGGGGGCATTAGTACACTAAACACATCACACATTAACTTGGGAGCCGTCCTATCTGACCGTCACAGGTCTGAGGATAAAACGGTGGCCGACTTTAACACTACACTTTTAGAGGCCATCAATGCACACGGTGTTGGTCTGTCTGCCGACATACACAGGGGGATTAGCGCACTAAACACATCACTCAATACTTTAGGCTCCGTCCTATCTGCCCGTCACAGGGCTGAGGATAAAGCATCGGCCGTCGTGAGCACGAAGCTTTTAGAGGCGATCAATGCCCTTGGGGTTGGTCTGTCTGCCTACTACCGTGTCGAGAATAAAACCACTATCGATGTGGTAAATACCCTCGGTGTAACTCTCGGCAGAATTGCACAACAGTTAGTCCGCAGAAGCAATGTCAAAAACACCATCACTCGTGCTCTAATAACCACAAAACACAATCCTGTTTGAACAGCTGTAGACTGCTGCCGTGTTATACCAGCCACCTCCACAGGGGGGAGCCACAGTTGTTTTATTTTTATATACAATGTCAACAACACCATCACTTGTGTTCTAATAACCACAAAACACAATCCTGTTTGAACAGCTGTAGACTGCTGCCGTGTTATACCATCCACCTCCACAGGGGGAGCCACAGTTGTTTTATTATATATATATAATTTTTTTTTTTGCTTCCATTTTTAAATTTTGTTTTGTTTTGTTTTTTTATTACGCTATTACGGTCTAATGTAGTTTTTTCTTTGTTTCAACTGTGTTGTTTGTTCACATAATGTCGCCACCACGTAAGGTTTGTCGTTATAGCCCATCACACTGTATCAGTGGTCAGGACCTCGCTGTTGATAGGTTATCAGATACAACTGATGATGATGATGATGATGAGCTGGCATGCCCTATACACACACAAATAAATCCTTTGGCAACTCTTGAAGTCGACTTGAATGAATGGCTATCTCTAAACGACCCCAATCCACAGGCCAATGTGAATAGGTGTGTCCCTGATGATGGAATGATTGACACACAAATAAATCCTTTGGCAACTCTTGAAGTCGACTTGAATGAATGGATAGCCCGAAACGACCCCAATCCACAGACCAATGTGAATAGGTGTGTCCCTGACGATGGAATGATTGACGCACAAATAAATCCTTTGGCAACTCTTGAGGATGACTTGAATGAATGGTTAGCCCGAAACGACCCCAATCCACAGGCCAATGTGAATAGGTGTGTCCCTGACGATGGAATGATTGACGCACAAATAAATCCTTTGGCAGCTCTTGAGGATGACTTGAATGAATGGTTAGCTCGAAACGACCCCATCCCTCTGGCCAATGTGAATAGGTGTACCCCTAATGACTGTGTGATTGACGGGTCATTGTGTGATGACGGTGCTGTGTCCATAGATGAGCAGTTAAACATTGTCGAACCCCCACCTGATATGACACACGACTCCCCACCTGATATGACACACAACTCCCCCGGGATTGATGAAGCTACAAACTCTATGTGCGTTCAAAGAGGGTCTACACCCGTACAGAATGCCTCAAACAGCACACGAGGGAGGGGGGTTGCTTGAGCAACCTTCGTCATCACCAGCAACAATATCGTCAGCAGGGGGGAGTGTTACGGGTAGTTTACCCATCCGTGATATACCATTGTTTAATGCTTTTGAGCTACGCCAGCGTGTTGATTTTCGTAACATACGGCTTCATGATATTGAAATGATTCCCTCCTTGATTCGTGATGCTGTGGGTGGGGCGATCGACCAAGCTGTGAATACAGCTCCTAGAGGTAGTGTTTTCTACTCTACCTCGTTGTTTTATCACCTGTATTAATTGTTTTTGATTTATTTTGACCACTCTACCTCGTTGTTTTTTCATTACCTGTATTAATTGTCCATATCATATACTCTGAATAAAAGGCTAAGCAATAACTGGGTGTCACATGTTTTATTTATAAAGTATCTGATAATACATTACATTACATATACTCTGAATAAAAGGCTAAGCAATAACGGGGTGTCACATGTTTTATTTATAAAGTATCTGAGGGTCTACACCCGTACAGAAAGAAAAAAAACAACAAGACCTAAGTTAAGAAACTAAGAAGCTATGTCTCTTATACATAAACAATCTGCAGAATGTGTAAAGACCGAGCTGGATCTGTTTACGGTTCCTTACACTCAAACATCCCTCGAGAAATCTACATTTTTAGAAATTCCTCCAGTGTCTGCAATAACGGAGACCGGACCCTTGGAGTTCTACATCTCGTCGAGTGGTGAAGATTATCTTGATTTGAATGATTCATATCTGTCTTTGAGGGTGAAGATTACGAATCCTGACGGGTCTGATTTACCCGCTGCCGCAGATGTAGGATTCATAAACTATCCAGGATGCACCTTATTTTCCCAAGTAGACATCATGCTGGGTGATAGACTCATATCACAATCCTCAAATACTTACCCCTACAGAGGAATAATAGAATGTCTGCTCAACTATAGCATCATTCCCATCATTCAATAGTTTTAGAAATACTGTTTTATGGGTCTAAAATGTAGCTTTACAATCACTTTACCGTATAAAAAAGGTATATACCTGTTCTGGTCGTCTTTTAAAGCTAACTCAATGTCATCAAACACGTTTTTGGAGAGCGACGTGTAGTGTGGCTTGTCAAAAGTTAGAGTGGGTATACGTCGCACCTCGTCAGACACATTTATACATCTCAGGAGTGGTACATGGCTATCGCCAACCAGTTGATAGTCTACAATATCACTATATACATATATGTTATAACAGCCCCCATGAATATCGGCAGCATGTGGGGCGTAATTTCGGTGTAGAGGGTCCACATCTGTGGGAAAAACAGTTCCAGGAACGAATCCTAGAATCTCAGCCAGACGGCCCTTTATGACAATGTCCCTATTTGCCATGCCGCTGATGTAGACCCTATTTTTAAAGCTATCATAGTACATGTATTCCTTGTAAGGCTTTTTGGTTAAGGCACGGATTCGGACGTTAAACTCGTAAACCAGCGCCTCTATAGACTCATAATAGCCCACTGTCATGACGATAGAAGTCCGGTCCCCCGTTGCTATATCGTCGGATATTTGAATGCTGGTGTCGCTATCATTGAAGCTGTTCCACATTTTGGGATATTGAATCTCAATCAATCCAACCTCGTGTGGCTCGCTTAAGACGATAGTTTTTGCTAATTTGGTTCTGTAATTCCATATCTTATTATTCGGATATACCAGGCGGGAAGCGTTACTAGGAAGTGTAACATAGAAACCATTCTTATCCATAGCTATACTGTACCGATGTTGTCTGATGAATGGTGCTCAAGTGTGTGACCTTTTGAACGATGGGCCCTACCCTTTTCTATACAGGCACCATGTCTTTTTCAGGGATCCACGTGTTAAACTTCTGGGGCCACCCTAGCCACTTTACAAACACCATATTTTTACCATGATGTTTTTCTGGTCAATACGCTTTCTATTTTAAACGTCTTGTTTTTACCTATAATGACCTTGTGTAGTTCTCCCTCGTAAAAGGTGCCCCTCACAGGATCGTTGGCACTATCGGTTAGTTTATAAACAGGCGGATCCCTGGATAGACACTCTGATATGATGAAATGCTCATCTGTGAATGTCTGCTTATAACCTTTCCTAAACACCCCACGGAGTTTTGAGATTCTCACGTTATCTCCCTTGCTAAATTTAAAAACCAGGGGTTTCTGAGGCTTCAACTTGTACAGATGCATGAATACTATTTTTTCATTGTTTTTATCTACAGTGCTTGGTGTCATATTTATAGACCTATGATGAGAGTTATTATAGGCTTTAACAAGATCCTGAACCACCTCTACATATCTGCGTGAGTTAACAGACGTTAAATACCTCCACATGCGGGTCTTGAAGGTTCTGTTAAAACGTTCTATGATGCTAGCCTTTGTCTCGTTTGATGTTGAAAAATGCTTGATTTTATACTGATCCATTAACTGATGAAATTTTTTGTTATAAAATTCTGTCCCCTCATCTGTCTGCAACTTCACAGGGATGCGACCCTCGTTCAAAACGTCTTTAAAGGCATTTGTCACAGAAGCAGCTGATTTGTTAGATAGACATCTCACCCAGGCATATTTAGAAAAGACATCTATACACATCAATAGGTATCGTACGTTATCGTTTTCCTCTGAATATTCGATCATATCTACAAGATCGGCCTGAAACTGTTGGTCTATACCCCTTACCAGTACTCTATTCCTAGGGAAGTTTATAGCTGCTTTGGCATGGAGGGTATAAACATCTTGTTCTAATAAAAAATTGTTGACCTTGGATAATTGTGGCATAATACCTGTTTGCTCTCTGACGGCATTACGAAGTTTTGCTACACTACCTAAGCCCCCCGGATGAGCTGGATCGTAATAAATCGTCTGTAGTGTCCTATCCATGATAAAGGATTGTTAGAAATGATCACAGCAGTATCTGTAACAAACTGTTTTATTGCACCCACCCGCACATAAACACCACATCATCGTATTTTGTCGATAGTGATAAACACATGTTTGATACCATAAGAAGAAACAATAGCATACTCAACGGTTATAGGGTGGCCGATGTACAGACTTTAGCCACCTATCACATAGTTTCTCAAGCCTGAGGGCCCAATTGTACCCTGGGGGCTCATACTCAGCTGGCATAGGGTCCTCGATGTTTTCAAGCACTGTGGTCACATTATCAACGGTAAGCAGATTATGACATATCATGGCTGCAGCTCCGTGGATCTGATCAGCCTTTGTTTCAATACCATAGAGTGACACATACATTTGCACTGTTGGTATGAAATCGTCGGTCCACAATGTATACATCAAATCCTCATAGTGCTCAGTGTAGAAATCTTCTGGTATAGGCCATAGGCAGGGATGGTGGATCTGACTGGGATGAGCAGTATAACATCCGTAACATTTTTTTCTCCTTGTAGTATTGTATGGCGGTAGACAGCAGACGTAGAACACCTGTTTTAACACATTCTGTGAAACACGGGTGTTCTTTTTTAGGGGAGTCGGGAGGACCTATGATGTCAAGCCCTTGGGTATTCGTTGCAACGGTCTCCCACGTGTCCTGATGATGCTGTAAGGACATAGCATGCCCTGCCATAAAATATGCAACAGGGTCAACAGTGCAGGTGACCTTGGCGTCCGTATTGTCAGTATGGGTATAAGGGGGGTTCTTCACTTGATCGGCCCATGAATGGTTGGCATCTGTGTTTTCAGCGTCTGAAAATAAAAAACATTTGTGTCAATTATGCATCAAATTTTAAACACATTAACATATAAAAACATACACATGTTGAAACCTACCTTGATTTCCCCCGTTTAGAAGACATGGGCTTGTCGACTTTATCAGATCCGTGGCCGCATGATAGCAGACACCCCAATTTGCATACCAATTGGCGCATCATCGTAGACAAGACGTTTTCTAAGAGTGCCGTAAGTCTCATAGACTGTCTGCCCTGATCGCTTTGTCAACCTGGCTGAACAGACCCTGCATGGCCTGCCAATCACACCATTGAACAAAGAATGTGGTCTGAAACCATTTATCATACTCGATACTATTGAACTGGTGGGTTGTCTGACCATAACCCGTCACCCCTCTACACACCAACATGTGTTCACGGTTCATACAACTGCTAACAAATAGAAACCCTAGCGGTGATCGGGGGAGGTGTCCTGTATCTATATGGTATATTTGAGCACCTGTTTCACTATACCAGTGGGCTGTGGTCATACTATCAGACGGGTTACCCGGCTCAAATGACTCTCCGATTACTGTACGACACTGTCTCCAGTCACTAACAGACAATAACATGCTCTTCACGTAGCCCTGGGATCTGGTACGCCCCATATGTTTACTCATTAGCCCTACAGTACCGTTAGAATAGGTAACCTTGTAAACATACCCATAGACCCCTAGGTGCTCAGCATCTACGCAGGGACCATCAACAGAGGTACGCCGCCCCGGTATGACTGTATCCACATCTGTATACACGGCTGCAGCGACACCTGCTGGCTTATCTATATTATTAGAACTACAGGACCCCAACGTACCTATAGAACCAGCAGGGTTGTCTTTATCGTTGTTGATGGTGTTGTCGTTGTCGATGTCAGACATAATGACTGTATGTAGATAGCTCAAAAATAAAAACAAACAATAAAATAAAAAAAAGATAGCTCAAAAATAAAAGAGATAGATCAAAAATAAAAAAGAAGAAAAATAATCCTGGCAGATATCCAACACACTCCCACAAACAGCAGCAGCAGCAGGAGAGTTAGCAGTTAGCAATAGCAGTAACAATAGTAATAGGAGCCAACTACGAAGTACACGCCAGTGACCAGACTGTTGGAGACTGACCCCTTGCCCCAAAAACCCTCTCTATATATACGCCTATCGGTATAAGCCCACCCTCCCCTTATTCATAAGTAGTATGCACCCAATAACATCGTTCCCTACTCCTCCGGACATACCTTTTTATCCCACCAAACACGCCCCCATACCTTAGCTTCCCACCCCTACCTATTCATAAGCAGAATGTGCTCATTAGCATCACTATAGTGCGCAAAGCCCCGCTCGTGCATGTATGTACAGTCGTGCATGTACTGAGGGGGGCGGGACCCCACTTTCATTTCAGCACATTGATAAACAGTATGTATTATTAAAGACACAGGGAAGGGTTTTATAAATGTTTAAATGGTACAAACAAGAGCTCCTATCTATAGGGAATTATTTTATTTTATAGATTTTTAATTTGTGATAATATTTTTATATTTTAAATAATATATTTTAATTTTTTCATAAAAAATATGCATAATAGGGACATATATATGCGTGCATGAGAGTGCATGTGAGGTGGCGCGCGTGCACGTACGTATACACGCATACATGTCCCTATACTACTACTGACCCTCCTGTTAAAACCCCTTAAAACCTGCCCGTCAATCTTCGCTCTGGCTTTGCACAACAAAGGTTCAATAGCCAGAGCGTACAGCAGCCCTGAGAGAGAGCAGCCCTGTCTCACCCCTCTACGCACTCCAAAGGGGGCGCTAAGACCCCCATTGATCTTCAGCATACTCTCAATGTCCTGATACAACACCGTGATCATGGCTATGAGACCTGGGCTGAGGCCAAAAGCCTCCAGAGTCTTCCAGAGGTACTGGTGCTCAACCCGGTCAAAAGCCTTTTCCTGGTCTAGCGAAATGAGACCAGCTTTAATGCCCAAAGGACCAGAGATGTCCAAAAAGTCACGAATTAAGGACACGTTGTCCAGTATGCTCCTACCAGGCACACAATAGGTCTGATCCCTGTGGATCACCTGACCCACCACCTCTCTCAGCCGGTTGGCCAGTGCCTTGGACAGGATTTTGTAGTCGGAGCAGAGCAGGGACACCGGACGCCAGTTCTTCATCTCCTGCAGGTCTCCTTTTTTCGGGAGCAAAGTTATCACCGCCCTCCTACAGCTGAGCGGCAGCTTCATGTCTTTAAAACTTTCTTTAAAAACCAGTAAAAGATCTTCACCCATCACACTCCAGAACTCTTTGTAGAGCTCTACCGGGATCCCATCAATTCCTGGGGCCTTGCCTCCCTCCATGCCCTGCAGTGCTGCGTCCAGCTCAGCTGCCACTAGAGGACCCTCCAGGCCGGCATTTATCTCTTCCGGGACCTTTGGTAGGCCTCCACAGAAATCCTGGAACAGCTCATCATTATCAGTGTACTCATCGGAGTGGAGCTCAGAGTAGAAACTCACCGCTCTCTTCCGGATGCCGTTCGCATCTCTGATCTCTTGCCTCGACTCGGAGCGTATGGCATGGATGACTGCTCTTCCAGTTCTTCTTCTCCAGTCCAAAGAAGAACTTGGATGGTGCGTCCATCAGAGCTGCATCCATGAAGCGGGACCTGACCAGCGCCCCCTGAGCTTTAGTGCCCAGCAGTAAGAGCAGACTTTTTAGATTTGAGATCTTTAATATGATCTCCATTTCCAGTGGACTCAGCTAACTTCTGCATCTCCACAACCTCAGTCTCTAGATCTCTCATAGACCTGGTGATGTCCTGCGTGACATTGAGAGTATACTGTTGACAGAGCTGCTTTATCTCCACCTTCCCCCAGTCCCACCACTGCTTTAAAGAGTTAAAAGCATGTTTTTCGTTCCTAAAACCGTTCCATAAAAACCTCTTTAAAATGTGCGTCTTCCAAAAGGGACGTGTTAAAATGCCAGTAGGCACTTCTCGGCTTCACGTTGGGGATAAAAAAGTTACACAAGACCAGAGCGTGGTCTGTGAACCCAACAGGTACGATGCTGCACTTTTTAAAAATATTAAAATGGTGCTTAAAACAGTAAAGCCGGGCCAGGGAGATCAGGTTCCCTCTGGAGTGGGCCCACGTGTACTGCCTCTCGGCCCGGTTCGACCTCCTCCATACGTCAACCAGTCCGTGCTCCACCACCAGCTGCCTCATGGCTCTCTGTGAAGGCCCATGAGGCTCCCGGTGGTTCCTGTCCAAAGACTCATTTTCTGTGCAATTAAAATCACCACCCAGAAATAAAAACTCCTCCACCCCGTTTAAAACAGTCAGAAAACCCACTCGCTCAGGCCCGGTGACAGGAGCGTACACATTAATAAAAATTAAGTAAAAATGCTCGCACTTGGCCCTCACCACCAGCAGCCTGCCGTCCACCACGTGCTCCACCTCCAGGGTCTGTGGGGCGAACCTACTTGAGAACAGGATCCCCACCCCTCCACTGGTGGTGCTCTTGTGGCTCAGGACCCCCCCCCACTGTTTTCTCCACTCGGCCTCATTGGTACAGTCACTGTGGGTCTCTTGTAGAAACACTACATCTGCGTTTTTCATTGACATTAATTGGTGGAGCAGGGACCTCTTCACGGGGTCTCCGGCTCCATTCATATTTAACGTGCATATGTTAATGAGACTCATCATCATATGGACTAAAAACGGCAGCCTAAACATCTGAGCTCCTCCCCCCTCCTCCCCAGGAGGGTTCTCTTCCTTCAGCCTGGGGACCAGCCTCCTGAGCTCCTAATAACGCTGGAGAACTTGGCACGAAAACACAAGACAATCTGGCAGAGGACAAGTGGAAGTGAGGGAACTTAAGTAGACATGGACTAATTAGGGAATGGGCAACAGGTGAGATGGGCATGAAGACCAGGTGAAGGTAATGAGGGACTAACGAGGGAGTGATCAGAGGCAGGTGAAGGGAGTTGGACTGACGACATGGGAAGCAGGATCTGGAATGACATGATAGTTAGTGAGACAGGATGAAAACAACTAATACTAAAAGGAAGGTGTGGAGCTAAACTGTTACAGAAACAAAAACAACATTTTTGGGCTGTGTCTTTTTTCTCTCAAGACACATTTGTCTGCACGCTGGTACCAGTTTAGTTTATTTACAGGAAGAAAAGCCCCCTGAAAGGAAAGAGGACAAAGAGCAGCCAAAGAAAGAAGAAGGGAAGACAGGGGAGGACACAAAAGAAGAGGAGAAGAAAGAGGAAGTGAAGAAAGAAGAAGAGCCAAAACCAGGTGAGAGGTCTAGTGCTCTGAGCTGATCAGTGTCACTGGGTCTGTCTGCGTAGAGATGAACACAGATGATGTTTTATGTATTTAGAAAAAACCACACTGTGAAAATCCTGAAATGTGGACTTAAACTGGACTGATCATTTTAAAATGGCATTGTGCCCCAAAGCTGAAGTAGCTCTCTGTAATTCTTCCTCGTCTCCAACTTTGTCAAATCATGTCACTGACGGTGCAGGAGGAACAGATGTGTGCAGATGCTGAGACTCAGAACAGAAGAAAGTGCAGTCGTGTTACCGCCCTGTCGCCCTCAGGCCAGGAGTTTGACCTTTTAAGTGGACAAGTTGAGGGTTTCTTCCTTTTTGTTTTGTCCTGGACGCGATCTCCTTTTGACATTGCTGCTGTGTTTTTCCGTCCTCAGGACCTTCCCCAACTCCTGCTGCTCCTCCTGCTGCTCCTGCCGCTGCTCCTGTCAACCCAGATGGAGCTGAAGGGTAAGGATACATCCTATCTTGTGTAGTGCGAGTAGGGAAAGGCTCCAGTCCCTTGTGACCCTGCACAGATTGAGCCGGTACGCGAGGTGGATGGATATGTAACGCTTTCAAAAGGACCCTAATTTAATTCAGATTATTTTGAAACACACATTTTTCGAGAACCTTTTGCTTCTTTTTTTCCAAATGTAAGCTATCAATACCAGTAATGTGTCTATTGTCTTTAATAAGCTACTCTACTCATGTACATGACATGTTAGTGCAGATGTTACTTGTTAAATTGACAGACTCTGGCTTTTTATTTCAGGTGTGTTGTCTCGAGTGAGATTAGACACAAGACGAACATTTAACATTAGTTTATTTTAGTACAAATGGGGACTGAGAATAGCTTGACCCGAGAGCTTGAGCTTTGTCCAGTTCAGGAGTAAATCAGCTCAACACGGTCAACAATTAGCATAATGTGGGATTTCTTTTTTTTGTGCGTGACTTTGTAGCATTCAGTATTTACATAATTTCCAAACTTAAGACATAACTGTTACACCTAATATCTGCCATTTAAAACCAAAACATGTTGAATGTAATCTTCAAATATACATTGACCGCGTTGCAGGATCCACAGTGTGACTCTCAGCCCGGGCTCCAAAAGCAGGAAAGGAGATTAAGAGTTTAGTGGTATTTGTGACCCGACTTTATTCTATTGGAGAATGAAACATAGCTGAAGGAGATTAGAGACATTTTATTAATATAACATATTTATAAAATAATGTTTTTTCTCTGAGGTTCAGATGAATACGGAAACACGTTATGTATATATATATAAATAGGATATTATGATATATAACTAATATAGGGTGTGCATCTCTCTGGTCTTTCTTCCATCTCATTAGATGAATAGTGACAATAACAACATATATATATTACCAAACTGTCCCACTTAACTGAGGATACTTTAACTTTTTTACCACATACAATTCTTCTCAAATTCAGCCCCCTCACGCCTCCTCCTCTCTGGTAATCCGTTGGTCACCCTTCGGTTTACTTTGCTCCCTGTTTGCAGTGAAGAGGCCCCTCCTCCTCCTCCACCTGTTGTCTACTACCGGGAAATAGATGATATACTCAGAAGTATAATCAATAAGTTAAGAGAGCAGACAGCGATTCTCAAGGAGAAATCCATAGACCCGTATGCCACTTCGCCAGAAATCACCCCGCCCGTCAGCGAGTATGGACAAAAGCAACCGGCACACGGACCCGGCCAAAGCGCCACCTAACTCGGCCTCACTCTCTTTGTCTCAGCACCTATTCTAAGGAAGGAGGACTACCTCCGGGTGAAGGAAGAGGAGCGAATAGCAAAAGAAGAAGTGGATAAAAAGAAGGCGGAAGAGGCAGCGGAGAAGAAGATAAAGGATGAGGAAAAAAGGCTGGAGGCGGAGAAGAAAGCAGAGGAGGAGAGGCTGGAGGAGGAGGCCAAGAAGAAAGCAAAGTTCTTCACAAACATCATCAGCTCCTTCTTCGACTTCCTGTTGCATCCAATCGAGAGCAAGATGGATACCGTACTGGGACGGACTCTGGATCCCTTAGGTCTGAACGGTGCACACAGCCCAGATGAAATAAACATAAACACACACAAAATAAAAGAGTGGACTTCTGTTTCTCTCCAGACCGTCGGTCCATCGCCTGGTTGTCCCTGGTCGCGTTGGCATTCCAGCTTTAGGAGTGAGCCCGCTGCAGCCTCAGAAGGACACGATGTCGGTCACTTGGATTCATATCGTGTCTTTGAACCACTGGAGGAACCGAGACAGCTGTGGATGAAGTGATTGAGCTCCACCTCAACCAGCTGCCAGGGTTGAATGCTATTATAGTGCATCTGTATTAACAATCTAATCATGTCATATAATCATACATTAGTTAATTACTTTAACAGTAATACATTACATTTGAAATGAAAGACATTTACTGGTATTTTCACAATGTTGTACCACTTTTATTTATGTATATTTATTTTCTATTTACATTTATTTAACCAGGAAATGCCTCAGAGATAAAAAATCTCCTTTACAAGAGTTTCCTGGCCAAGACAGCATCAGCAGCACGTCACACAAAGTTTCAGACAATACAACAATATATATAAAAAAAGAAAGGTAATTTTTTAGATCACAGAATAAAACTCAAACTAAGACTCAAGTCATCATAACCCAGTTCACACAGGGGCACATACTGTACCTCCATCAAAGAAAACATTTACAACCAGACGAACCAAAGTAAACGACCGCATTACCTCCTTCCTCTTTGTATTGCTTTCTTTTTAGAATATCTTCAGCATCCTCCCCTTTGACCTTTTCTGCCTGCACTTTGAATTCTCCACCATTGACCGAGTCAACCGCTTTATCCGGGTAGGCAGACGACTCATCCTTTTAAAATTGGAGTTGTTGCGTTGGCTGCCAGCAACAAATGATGCTCGTTGACAGTTTCAGAGTTTCTTAACCATTTACTTTTCAGTTGCTTGTCATTTCGTCTTTGTAAATAAACAGTGTGGATATTTCCAGACACTCCTGTTCACACTCTGAATTCTCAGTCATCCATCTGTATTTTTTCTGTGCCCTATCTTCTGCTTTATTCACAGCCATGTGTACATGCTGCCACGTGTTTAGTTGATGACGATACTTGCACACGGACCAGTTCAGTTCCTTCTAATTCCTTCATATCGCTGTCTAACGCAGAGTGATTCGCACCACAGGTTACCTGCTCTACGCCCTGCATCTCAACAGCTGTGCATACCTCGTGGCCTCCGTGCACCACGTGGGTTTACGATGGAGAGGGCACGGCGTACGTACTTTGACTTCATCCCGTTTGACGTTTGTGTTTAGACGTTGTTGCTGAAACCCCTGCGAGCCGATGGCTCTGTGTGCCTCTGTCCGTGGTGCTGAACAGGACTCTCGTAAATCCCTCCCTCTCTACTCTGCTGGTGGCAGCTGAAAGCATGTCTGTTCAGAACAAGCCATCGCTTTTTGCAACTACTCGACTTTTTTTTAACTATAATGTTATTTTTCGTCTCATTTTTACATTAGTGGTTTGGATATTACCGGAATTAGGTTTTTTTTTTTTTCTTTACTTTTCACAACATACAATACTATAACTTTCTTGTCCAGTGGCTGGACGGATGAGAAGCGAGAGCTGGATTTGACGGCTGAGAGAGAGAGGACTGGTTGGTAGAAGATTAAAAATACAGAACGACAGGCGGAGATCTGAGCACGAGGGAACAGAGGATGACTCAGACCAAAAATAAACAAAGGAACTCTCCCAAAAGTACTTAACTTTGGCCCAAAATTTTACAGGAGACCATATGAGACAAGAGGGCAAAGAAACGCAAGTTAAAGATACGGCAGAGACATTACACTGTATGACTTCTATACATACTAATTGTTTTACTATGGCCTTTTACAATACTGACTTTTTAAAATAACTTTTCAGTTGTGGCATCCCTCGACCGACACGTGACGGTTTGGGGGAAGCAAACCACCACGAGGCTTTCATTTGTTATACAAATGAAGTTCTGATGTTCTCCGTCCCTCCACAGGTACCTGCGTTGTTACTTCTTTGCAGTCCGCAGTCTCATCAACATCGGTGGCCTTCCAGAGCCTGTGACCACCTTTGAGATAACGTTTCAGATGGCCAACATTGGTGTCTTTGTGTTCTCTAGTTTGATTGGACAGGTAGGTTGGAGGAGGGTTTTTAAAAAAGAATGCATCTTCATAACTTTGCTATCATACATCCTACCGAAGGCTCATCTTCACAATGTATATTGAAATTAAACCCGCTGCCTGTCCACCCGTCTCTTTCCCTCAGATGAGAGACGTCATAGGAGCAGCAACAGCCGGTAAAACATATTTTAGGGCATCTATGGATGGCTGCGTTGACTACATGAATACCTCCGGGATTCCCAAAAATATCCAGACCAGAGTCCGGACCTGGTACAACTACACCTGGGCGGCTCAGGGCATGCTGGGTGAGTCCAAGAGATGTTTAAGTCACAAATGTATGAAAACCATAGAACAGAATATCAAAACATGTCAACAAAATGTCAAGAACTTGCTCTGGACATCTTTCCGTATGTCGAGGTATCCTTGTCCTCTCCAGACGAGTCCGAGCTGCTGGACAAGATGCCCCTGGTGATGAGAACCGCCATCGCTGTGGACATCAACCTGACCACCTTCCAGAAGATCGCCCTGTTCCAGGTGAGTCAGCAGTCACCACGTCCTCCTATGGTGAGAGACAATTAAACCGAGTTTTATAAAATGCGATGCACACGTCCATCTGAACACGGCACTGAATACCCGCTCAGGGCTGTGACCAGCAGATGCTGCTGGACATGTTGCTGAGGCTCAAGTCTATCGTGTATCTCCCTGGAGACGTTGTTGTGAAGAAGGTGAGCGTGCATGCGTGAGAACGATACATCTTAGTTATCGCCATGAAGCAAATACAAGGTTTCAATATCCGAATGGAACGCTGACCTCGGCGTTCATGTTCTGCTCGTCCCTCGGCAGGGCGACATCGGTAAAGAGATGAACGTCATCAAGAGTGGAGCGGTGCAGGTGGTGGGAGGACCGGACAACAGCATCGTGTTCGTCACACTGAAGGCCGGCTGCGTGTTCGGAGAAATCAGGTCGCTCTGCGTTTCGCGATTCGACAACGACAACTAGAAAAAACAAGCTGAACGAAATGCAACACAACACATATTTATGCTTCATTTCCATCATCTTATCGTCCACTAAGTGACTTGATGACACTGAATGGCGTGGTTATGATGAGTACTGTACAAGGAGAATATATTAGCTCCAGTTAAATCTGGTGCCGTTTAATATAAACTGTAGTATAGTATACGATACAGAGATGGCTGCAGCATTGGAGTTATATTGTACACAAAACATCAGTGCCCACATTTCCCCAGAGACCAATTATATTTTAAATGGACATTCTGAATAGCTTTCATTCATTGTTTTGCCTCCGTCCTCATCAGTTTACTACAGTCTGCCAAAGATGGAGGGAACAGGCGCAGCGCCAACGTCAAAGCCCACGGCTTCGCCAACCTGTTGGTCCCGGAGAAGAAGGACCTGTTCGACATCCTGGTCCACGACCCGGAGTCTCAGAAAGTGTTGGCCAGGAAGGGACGGTACGTTACATGTTTCATTGGGTCTCTGGCTCCATCATAACAAGTCATTCATCAGCACCAACCTCTAGAAACACATGGGCCAATCCTGGTGATTCTACATTACATCCAAACATGCCAATTGAATTCTGTAATGCCGCCCATTAAGGATTGTGTCCGTGTGATTGTTTAGGAAACTTACCAAAGCCAAAGGCCCTCCATTGGCCAAATGCAAAGAGGAGAGGCCAAAAGGTTTCACGTTCGGAGAAAAACCACAAACACCGAAGCTTATTCGACTTGTTGCCAATTTCCAAAAACTGAAGCGTCTCTCCCTCGAGGTAACGTCTCTACAGCGATGCAGCATTCTTCATACAGAGATAGTTTCATTTGTTTGCTGACAAGTCAACCCCAATGAGAATGTAAACACTGTTTAGCTTTTGTAAATGTTTACGAGCATCCATCAACATTCATGATTCAGACGCACACTGCAGCTCACTTGAGGCTCGACGACATAAAGCTCGTTTGTCCTTTGTCCGCAGAAAAATGATGGGTGGCTGAAGTGAAAGTGAAGTGCTGCTGACCTCCACCTCTTCAAATGTGTCTCGTTGTGTATGTTACACTCAGCGGCTACACAAGAAGACAGAAACGGGGACGCTGTGTAGTTTGAATTTAATATTATTCACCTTGTAAATGCAGATTCCTCATAATTTTCGTTAACCTGGCAATTAACGTTATGTTTAAAGTGTTATTTCTGTACAAAACTATTTGAAGATGTTCACGGTAAAAGCACCAGCGACTGCATTAGGATGTTTACTTTCACCAGATGAAAATTAAAAGAAAGAAAACAGTCCTGCTGTGTGGCTGAGCGATGATGTGGGGAAAGCTTATGACAGAAACGATGACTCGCTGCACTGCAAACCAGTAAAGTAAAACCAGTAAAGTAAAACCAGTAAAGTGAAACCTGAGGCCTTGCCGGGTCCAAGTGTGGTGCTGAAGATGTGCAAACATTAAAGCTCAAGAGCAGCGTGTTGAATTGTGAGTGATTGAAACATCAGCCTTCAAAAGGAAAAATAGTTTGTGGAATAAAATGATACTGGTTGCAGCCTGGAGAGGAAATAATACTAAGATCAGTGTTATTTAAATATTGATAACACCAGGCAGCCTTCATGAAGCTTTGGACAGACATTGTAAGTCCACTTTACAGACTAAAATGCACATAAAGCTTTTGAAACATAATTTTAAAAAGCAGCGTGGAACATGATGCGTATAAAATAATACATTTCAAAAAGAGAAAATCCACACATGTAGAATGAGCTGGAAACAGAAGTGGAAAAGAAGGCGTGTCCTGTGTCGCAGTTTCCAGCCGGCACCAAACTGCAATTGGACATTTTCTCTCAATGTGCAGAAAGCTATGAACTCACATGACTGTCCGCGACCGCGCGTCTGGATTTAAACGGGTTCTTAAGTCGTCACCTCCCTCCAGCTGCTCCGAGATAAAGCACTTTACAGAGGGCAACGGTTTCATGAGTCTCTGGTCAGTCGGATGGTTGGCTCAGGCAGGCTGCTCGGTGCGGAGCGGCGCACTGGGAGTCTCCAACAGAAGCGATGTGCAGAACCGCTCCTCTAACTCTGGAGCTTCCAGAGGATTATCTGTCTGTCCTCCCCGCCTGTGATCACCGTGGAGCACAGCTCACTCATCCACATGGCTGTGACAGCACCTGGGCAAAGACGTCATTTTCATAAGCACATATTTGACATCATAATAACTTAAAACTCCTCCTTTATCATATTGCAACGATCTGATGATTGAAACGAGTATTTACGGAGAAACCGGTGCAATGGTGCTCATAAAAAGCCGTTTTATTGTTGCTTAATACAACAAACACAACAGGTGAGAGGTACCTGAATGTGCAGGGATCCTTTGGGTGATGGTGTTGCTGAGCAGGTCCCACAGCAGGAGGTCACCAGACTGACCCCCGCACAGCACAGAGTTCCCGTCCCAGCAGAAACACCTGGACCCACACATGTTAAATCAACTAAAATAGCCTCTCACGTGTCAGGTCCAAATAAGATTTACAACATTCTTTCTCTTGGGTAAAACTGTCATCTGCCTTTCCCGTTGTGCAGGCGGTGTGACCTCACCTCTGCTCCTCCACAGCTTTCACAGTCGAGATGACCATCCCCGACTGGACGTCGGTCACCTTCATACAGGAGTCGGCACCGACACTCAGGACGTGTCGGCTGTCTGAGGGTGTGATAATCAGAGTTCTTACTTTAGTCATGGTTTCTAGGCGACCCTGTGTTAACTGTTAATAGTTGGCTGGCTTAATGTGGAGGTGCTAGCAATCACCAATGACTGTGTTCTATGTCCACTCCTGAAAGTCAGTCTCTAAGAATTAAGATCCAATAAACCAAACAAGAACCAACAAAAAAAGGGCCATACAGGCTCTACTTGACACGTACCAGGACTGAAGGCCACGTGGTGGATGGTTCCAGTGTGGCAGTGGACTTGCTGCAGTATGCCGGAGCTGCTGGTGTCCCAGATGGTGACGGCTCCATCTTTACAGCCAGAAACCAGCAGAGTCCCGGCTGGATTCAGACCGATGGTGTTCACCTTTGGAAGAGAGGCGATATCAGAGGGAGCAGCTCACTTCTACGTTTTCATTGCTGCTGCCACTGTTGGGTGTTCAGACGCAAATCCCAACACGTTCCAACTCCTCGGAATAAAGTAAATTAGAAATGAATGAAATGCAGATATCTTCCCCACTCACCCCAGCATCATGCTCCAACTCAGCCAGCAGCTGAAACTGGAATCTCTTGTGGTTTAAACTCTGAGCAGCGCACTGCCAGACCTGTGAAAACAACAGCATCATCAAATCTTCCCTCAGTTGAAACGCACACATAAGCAACCCAGAAAATAAACAAGTAATACATGCACCACATCCGTCTACAACAATGACGCAATGTTGTCAGCTGACTGAGATTAATATTAGCATTTAGACACACTCGCTGCCTGATGTATTCACGGCTCAGTAACAATAGCATCATTAGAGTACGTTGGCGTTTACCTTAACGGTGGAATCCCAGGACGCAGTGTACAGCCGGTCGTCAAACCAACACATTTGACTGACCGCATCATCGTGGCCCATCAATGTGTCCTGCCGCCTGCCGAATGGGACGGAGTAGAAATAACTAAGGGAAGAGGAACATGTGGGTGAGTGTGAAGTCCTGAAGATCATTATGAAAATCAGATCTACGTAATAACCATACGCACACATTGTTGTCCCAGGAAGAGCACACTGCCGTTTTACCGTCCGCCAGCATCAAACACGATGACAACGCCTGGAACGGCAAAGCGGTTTACAGTTTAGAGGGAGTTCGCCACGGCGAGAGAGACGGCGGAGTGGAAGGTAAATACAGCTGCATACCATGTTAGAGAAGGACATGCTTCTCTGGAAGTCCTTCAACTCTTTGGAAAACATTTTAAGTGTTGTATCTGGAAGGAAGAAGAGTGACGGAACATGAGGATTAAACTGATCAGAGCCGTTTGATCCACTCGGCTTGTACAACTGGAACCTCGCTGCTTCTGATGGGGGAACTCATTGAAACTGCAGGTGTTGAGCTATTCCTCTGATTCCAGTGGGAGATCCTGACATCGATGACATCACTCTGCACCATTATGGTAAGAGAAGTACCCCAGATGGCCACTAGAGGCAGAGGTTGCCGTGATGTTGAGCACATACAATCTCATCACACAATGTCACTAAAAATAAGAATGAAAAAGGCCCGACTCTAAAGAGTCTCAACACACACACAACCATGTCCTGTCTTGCTACTTGATGATGATGATGTAACATGGTTCAACATTACACACACACACAGGGTTATCGTTATGGGATCAAATCTTTCATCGTCATGGATCAGAATATCTCAGTAACACTAAACTGCAGTTCCCAAACAGAGTCAGTGTCTATTGGTAATTTGTTCATGCCTTTACAATAATCAATATTTGTCTCCCATTTTATTTCAGATATTTTCCAGACCTTGAGATGTGGAGAAAATAGCTGCTCCATCAGGAGACACGGCGATGCCCGTCACAGCCCTGCACATGCAACACCGAGACTCAGTTACATAGAAAACAGAAAAATATGCAGAAATATCCATCAGAGAAATATGGAGGGCAGGATACACTTAGGCAACAGAAAATGTTTCCCTGACTTGTAAATGTTTAGAAAACTATTTTTTTTCAGATTGGTCTACAGATGCTTTTTTCCCTCTGAACTGGAGGAAGAAGCTCGACAGCAGCCGCCCGTCCACGGCTGTTCGCCCTCTACAAAAGTCTTCAAAATACATTTTAATAAGTTACGATTCTCTTTTCTGCAGCTGCATCCTGCGTTTGCATCCAGCTTTACTTGCACTTCCTCTTTTTTAAACCAGAGCTTTCACTCCAGTTATATCTGGACCTGCGATGCAATTATATTAGTACTTTGACTTCACCGTCGCCAACTGGATGCCTCCCGACTTACTCTTTATGGATCTTGTGGCTGGAGACGAGTGTCAGATTTCCCATGTTTGTCCAGGCTAACTTCCTGCTCTCCTCGGTCAGGTCTTCGAAGGACGAGTCCTCACTCTGAGAGGCTGCAAACAAAGCACAGGGAGAACTGCAGTTAGCACATATGGAGAATGAAAAATAAATGTTTATGCGTTAGTGTTTTATGCTGCTTATGCACATCAGGGGAAATCAAACAAATCTGCAGTTACGGGCAGATATTCAATTATTTCTTTCTGTTAAAAACATTATCTCTCAGTTGACTTATAATCAGTTTGGACACACACACATTATTATTGGACACATGTTGGTTTATGAACCAAGACCCTCCAAACTGTCTCATGGATTGCATGTGAACCATTACTCTAAAAGGAGGAGTCATTGAAATACAAATGGCCTCCCAAACAGCACAAAGCGAGAGCTCCACTAACATAAAACTCCACTTAGAGGTATGAATCATCATCATCATCATCGGGCCATTGGTCATCATAGCATGATATTTGAAGTGCGGTTTCAGATGTTTCAATTCTTTATAACTGTGTGTGTGTGTGTGTGTGTGTCTACCTGGAGACAGGTCACTGATTGTGGAGTTGCTGCTCGGGCTTCGGGTTATGTTTTGAAACCGTGGCGTGATCCTCTGAGGGTGAGGGGTGGTGAACAGCTGTGTGGGCGTCTGGCCGAACTCCAGGATCTGGGTCAGCATGGCGATTCTCTGGTCCGGGTCCTCGATGCTTTTCAGAGAATGGGAAAGTTAGTTCCATGATGTAAGAACAATTATCTTTATGAATAATTAGTGAGTGGCTTTCTTTAATACCTATCGCAGTCGATGCCTCCTTCATAGGTCAGTGGGTGAAACACTGAAAGATAATGAGATGCATATGAGTCTTTGTCCAGCTTTGGAGGGTTAGATGTTGGTGACCGGCTGCAGTATTGTACCATTATGGGCTGCGAGGGCTTCACTGCCTCTCTGTTTGAAGCCAAACACCAGGTCAATCCACTCGTGAAGGTGCTCCGACACATACTGACTCTCCAGCGCCGTCCTGTGCTTTTGAAGAAAATCCCTGGTGTCTGGAGTCATGACAAACAGGACACAGTAAATATGAAGCAGCCAGAAAGGGATTGTAATGTTTAAAAACAAGAGGTAGAGGGTCAACAGTATCATGGTGTCAGGTGGAAAGCGCGGGGGCGAAGGAGGACACGGCGTCCAACAGAGTTTACATGCGATCAGATGGGAGGAAGTTACCTGAGGCCCACGGTGGAAGAACAACATCCCCCACTAAGCTTCCGTTCTGCTTCCTCCCCAGACCAAGCCTCAGTTTGTTCTCGAGGAAGCCGCAGTCATTCCCGTAAAACTCTGGAATCAACTGCCTCACAGGAAAGACAGAAGCCATGTCAACACTGAGCCCATGATTTTCCCAAGGAGAAACAGTCTAAGCAGTTTTTCACGGTACCTCAGTCAGAGCGTTTTACAAACCGATGGCGACAACAACCAAATGGAATAATTGCTTGTTTTATACTTAAACATACAGTTATGGTTGGAGTATTTTCAGCATTGACATTCTCAAACAACCTTACACTTTCGTTTTTTGCCACTAAATCTGCATCTTATCAAAACAGCCAATGGCAGTGGCAACATTTCAGAGGTTCAGAGTGACCTTTTCACAGCTGTGTCAAACATTAATGATTGAACAGAAGAAACAAACCACAACTCTCATGTGTCTGTATTGATTAGGCGCACTTCACTTCAGTCATATGTTACCTCTTTGAAGTCCGTTGCCCCCTCTAAGCAGTTTTTCCATGTATCACCTATACTGTAAAAAAAAAAAAAAGACATAAAAGCTCAAAATACTACATTTAATTAATAATCATGTATGCCACCACCTTTTAAGATGTCATTTAAATATGTATGCCTCTAGTATAGTTGCCATGCTGATTTGTGGCTGATGACTAGATTACACAGTTTATTAAATTCAAAGTAGAAAATAACGTACTTATTAAACATGCGGTCGGCGTGGTCGTAGCGGCCGGTCTGCAGACACAGCATGTGCTCTGGAGCTGCAGGGAAGACAAGAAGCATTGAAACATTATTAACTTGGTTAAAGATGGCGGCTACATATCAGACTAAAGCCCACAATACATTTCCAGTAGAAATGATCTCACTTCTTTAGTGTAATCAATCCCTAGATTGCTGTAGTTTAAACATGTTGACAACTGTAGCGACAACTGGTGCTCCAAAGAGGTGAAGATAGAAGGTTTTATTTTTGTATTAAGTGGTGTTTGCTGTTGTCTCCATGGTCTGTATTCACACTAAAACTGTTCCCGATATACTGAGGCTGCAAAAGGAATAATAATATCTATAGTGTTAAACTAAACATGTTTTTGTTGTAGTTTTTGAAGGCACATTTCAAATTTACAAAAGAAGAATTGCAGTTCGCCATGGATGTGTTAATTAACCCGATACACGCCAACAACAAACAGACGTTATTCCTACAGCTGTGGTAATGGACATAAAGGTGTATAAACACACGGCGTATATGCCGTGCGTGTGCTCCTCTTCTCACACACGATGGAGCAGGAATGATGACGTGTGCCACGTACCGACTCGGACCAGGTAGAAGAGGACGTAGCCCGGAGACGAGTAGTGACTGCCATACATGAAGCGAGGTTCAGGCATGCCTCTGTAGCGAGCCTGTAACCATGACAACTCGGTTTGCTGATACTCACAGTACAGAAACAATACTTCTATATGAAAGCCTTTTTGCCCAACAGTACATTTTGCCATCAACAACCCAGAAGCAGCAGCAGTCTCACCAGCAGCTGGTCGAGGCGCTCCTTGTTTAGTGCTCCCACCGGTCTGCTCAGGTCCCTGAATGTGGCAGCATTTGACAAATCTGGGAAATAGAAGGAGAAGTCCTGATGATTATGCTGCTGGTGCATGTTTACGCACAGTAAGTACATCTCAGAAGATGGATGGGTACGGATCGGGATCACAGCGGGCCTCCGCCATAACATGTTATGCAGATGAGTCCTGTGCGTTTGCCGTTGACTCACCCAACCGCGCGCTGGTGTAGTCATCAACGACCCAGGGGAAGACGGGGTACTGGGAGAGGTCGTTGCAGCTCCGGTCCGCCAGGTTGTTGAGGTGGAGAAGGTACTCGTAGTTGCTCAGATGGCCGCGCTGCCACTGCAGCATGTAACTCTCCGCGGTGTGCTCAGTCACATGGTTCTCTGAGCGAGGAGGCAGACACCAGCAGGGTTAGGTTGTCATGCGTTATGGGGCTTCACCAATTTGGGTTTCAAAAGGGAAACAGCAATATTTGGGATCAGTGCCAATAGCCAACACATTTAGGAACTCAAGCGTCCTCTGCAAGCCTGGTTACATCGTTGTATATTTTTCGGATGTTGGAGAGTTTTTGTGACCTATGCCAGTAACTAACATCCATAATAAGCGACCTTCAATAGTGTTGACCTTCTTGTTTTTCAGAGGCTTCAGAACTCACGGCACAGATTCCCTACAGGATTTGGGTTTTCTTACCCAGGAAAGTTGCAATGTAATAGTAGATTTCATCTCTATCAGCAGTCTTGTAAAACTTCAGGTAGATGTCAGAGCAGAAATCATTCTCAGTACAGAACACCTCAAGGCCCTGGGTGAGGAGACACGCACACAAACATGGGCATTTAAAACCACAATATGCTTAGTTTACTTGCTCTGGCTAGTTGAACTCACCAGAGGTCGGAGTCCGTGCCGTCTTTTGTAGATTCTCCTGACACTTTGGAGTTTGATTGGAATCACCTGTTCCTGAAAGGACAAAGTCATATAAACGTGATATTAGTTTCAGCTCAGCTCGAGAGCAGACCCGTCCGTGTCCACTCGGCTGTGGCGGCTCACCGGATATCCATTGAGAGGCTGGAAGTAGAGGCTTTCATCCGTTATGCAGACGTGGCCTGGATTGGACACCAGAGGCATGACCATCTCCACGGCACACTCCATGTGAGGCTTCTCAGTGACACTATGAAAGCTTTAAATCGGAATCCCACCGTTGTCTTATTCAGCAGCATATTATTACGACAACAATAACCGTATTGATCGCTGGATTTTGTTAAATTGAGGCGGAGCAGACAGTGAAATGGGAATCAAGAGTGCAGAAGTCAACATACCAGTTTTTGTCAAAAGATGACCTCGCCAGTCGAGATTGCAAATTGGCTGCAATCTAAAAATATACAAGAACTGTATGATTGAGCAGGGATGATTCTACAATAGTTGCCAACAATTAACAAAAAACATGCACGGCAGGAAGTTAGATTATGTGAAGTACAGTAAAGATGCAGAAAGGATCATTCATACTGGTCTCCCCTCATCTTTCCGGTTTTAAGGGGCCCACTACGTGCCTAAACGTGATCGATTGACTCACCATTGCCGTCTGGTCTCCAAGCTTGTCGAGACAGGACGCCCTGTGGAGCTGCAACATCAACCAGAGTCAAAATGAGCAGAGCAACGTAGCACACACCACAGCAGCACAGGCCCAACACCATGCAAGTCAAGCACAATCCAAACTTCATCAAATACTACTGGCCGAGTCCCATGACTCTTTGAAAACACCCAACCGGGAGCTGCTACCGTTTAGGAGCAGCTACGTACCTGAAGTAATGTTTGAACGACATCTTCAGTTTTACTCCAACCTTCCAGCTGAAAGGCCACTCTCTTTGACCCCTGCAAGTGATGAGATGAGCGTTTCATTTGAATCGATGAGCTTTTCAGCATTAAATGTTTCTGGATGGCTTCAACCAATTCATTACAGATCTTAATGTTGACATGATTACGCAATAGCTCAACCTGGACTGTTTATGTGGGCACGGCAACGTTAAGCACAGAAGACCCCACCGTGCACTCAAATAGGATTCCTGCTAAACAACGCATGAAAAGCCTCAGTATGACTCAGATCCACATCTCAAGTGTAACTGATTGTATTTCACACTCTATTTCAACTTAACAAGACCCTTTACCCTGCACAGGTTTTCAAACAGAGAAAATTAAGAAGAAAGAAAACACATTAGTGGACAGACTTGCTAAAACAGATTTCCATACTACAAATAAACTAGAATGGGCACTCGGTAGAGCGCATACCTTCGCATTTCACAAGATTGGGCATTGAATTATGAATATTTTGGCATTAGTTGCATGCCAATTGGATAAAAATTGACCGTGCTATGGTAAAAAGACCTTTTCATGACCTTGACCTTTGACCCGATTGATCCCAAAATCGAATCAAATGGTCCCCGGATAATAACCAATCATCCCACCGAATTTCATGCGATTCGGTTTAATACTTTTTGTGTTATGCGAATAACACGCATACAAATAAATAAATGGCGATCAAAACATAACCTTCCGCATTTTCAATGCGAAGGTAACAAACGCATGAAGAGCACCGTCAAGTCCATGCAAATAGGTTCTGGTCTATTACGATGAGAGGAGAACCCCTGTTGAGGTTTCGTTGACTCACCCTTTCATTTCTGTAAGGTGCTATGACATTACTCTCTTTGATGTAAATAACCTGGAACAGAAATGAATAACAGCTGTCATGACAAACAATGAGCATCTGGAAAAATTAAAAGATAATAATTGTGGACAATCAAATACAAATGAAACAACTAAGTATTCCCACAATAAGGACTGATGCATCTTTGAAGATTATTATGTCTACAAAATAAAAAGATATCTACATTTAATGATGACTCACCTGTCCACATGAAATAGAGATGGCAGATGGCCTCGGCCTATGGAGGAAAACACAAACGCGTTAAAAAAACCAAAAGGTCACTGGTAGAATAACCAATAAACTAAACTATCTGGGTTTGTCATCCAGAAACAAATAAGTTTGTTTTGAATATTAAGATACAGTATGCAAAATTATTTGTAGATGTACAAACTGCAACCGACAAATCCGACTCATTCTGCCTTCCTGTGTGCACGCCTTTGGGAGAAGTTACCGGACCAGTTTGACAAACTGAATAAACATCAACGTGTGGACTGAGCTGGAGATGAAGACATGCTCACTCATTGAAGGGGTTGTTCTCTCGCGACACACACTCGATCTTCTTACAGTCTCGAAGAGGAATCTGCAGGAACAGAGATCAATAATTAGACATTGTATTATTTCTTTCTAACTGCACATGTACCATTAGTTCTTATATCTTCAGATGTGTAAGATAGTATTATTGGAAGATCAATTTTTTGTATTTCCAAGATGTTTACCAATTTGTTATACCTCATTTCCTGTTTTGTTAAAATAGATATGTTATCTGGAAGCAAGAGTTTAAAAAATACATATTATACACAAATACATTTATAAAACCAACCTTTAAAATTGGCTCTGCAAGATCCTCTGGATCAAATATGACAGATCTGGAACAGACCTTGAACGAGCCTCTGACTCTTCTGGAAGGACAAATGATACTTTAAAAAACGGTAATATAGACCAATACAATAAAACCTGATTAATACATTATTATTAATATTGTGAGTAACAAGGACATGTATATAATACAAAGCAGTACTTAACAGTTTTAAAATAATAGGGAAAAGATGCTAAACATATCTTGCTTGTTAAAAAATAAGCTTACATTCCTCCTCAACATGAATGAATTCCAACTTTACCAAGTGCCATAAATGAAATTGTGTTTCGTCTGAATCTCATCAACCCGGCAGATTATAGACTAATCTAGCATGGTGACCAAAACTGTCAAATACAGTGTGCTGACTGGTAGAACTTAATTATACCAAGGACACCAAGTAAATAGGCAAAATACACTAATTATATATCACTTTCAAATTCATACCCGTCAGTGGTAAAACACAGCTTTTCATATAAATGTGTTCATTCTCCTAATGGCACACATTTCCTCCTGCTTTGATACGACAAGCCGAAATTATCGTTAGGATCTTGTGACCTTTTAGTTTGCTCAATGTTTGAGCAGCTGCTGCAAGTTTCAAAGGCCTTTGACTAAATACCAGCAACCTGCACAACCCTGATCAGCACAATAAATCTGCTTGAAGCACATCCAGCTCTGTAGTGCGTGTGGTTTTACACACGATTGAGTTGTGGCTGAGGTCACAACATGGTGATGAGGATGACGACATAAAGGAACAGGAAAGTTTAAACAAAATACAGCTGCTGACCCAAGCTGACAATTCCTACACACACACACATATATGTTGCATACCTCTCCTTTTTTGAACTGGTTGTCACATGGTATGCAGTGTGCTGTTCAAAATAATATTCCTCCAAATCCAGCAACAGGAGAGAAAATCTAGGAGAAGAAGGAAAAAAATGCAAGATTATAATCTTTTTTTAATCCTTAATTGATTGTCAGGTCTTCTGATATCAGGAGGAACACTAAACTAAAGTACAATGTCTTAAATGTCCTGATGAGGCATCACTCAGGTGATATCACTAGCTCGAGTTGCATTGTAGAATGGTATTTATGCCTTTTATGGCTGTGCTGCATCAATACTTTTGACATTTGAGATGCTGTCAAAAATGTTATTCCATCAGTAATTTGATTTACACAGCTTGAAAACATGTTGCATAATGATCAGACAAACTCTACATTTTCATTAATTCAGACTACTTTTAAATTATCTAAATAAAAAAGGAAGGGGTATTTAATGAACTGTAAACAGCGGTGTTCAACGTCAGGGCAATGCGACTCTAATGTGTCAGCTATACTGGACTTTAGGTTTGATGACGTCATTTTAAAGAAAAATTAAGGACATCCAGGCAGTTTCCCACGTGCTCCCACCGACCAAACATCCAGGACATACAGTATCTCCACTGGATACTCCAATAAAAAACACATCTGAATCTGGGCAAGTCCAAGACACCAGACGATGTAACCAGTACCAGTAGTAGATGTAGATGTCTGCAGACAGCGCTTCACTTTAGTTTATAATATATTGTTCTTCATGGCCCAGCTCTGTAAAACAGAGCAGATTCACTCAGATAAAGATCCACCACTTTAAGTAGAGGGGCCCTCGTGGTAGGCTACAAGGGAAAGACATATATAAAATAAGGCCTCGAGTGAGTTTCATTTTAATAAATAAAAGGTTTTATAAGATCGTATCGGGGAGACGTACGTCTGTGCCTCTTTGGGTGGACAGCTACAGACCTGAGTTCCTCACCGAGGACACTCACCGAGGACACTCACCGCGCCGGAGCGCATCGCACAGCTGACAGCGACCTCTCATTAGCGGAGTGGCCCAGTCGGACGTGACATTGTAATTCGACTCATTCACAACTAGCGAGGATCAGACACACCGCCGCTGCCCCTGCGGAGCTGGGGCTCAACCCCACACAGAAGGACCGAGTAATGTTGCGTTAACGACGAGATACACGGCACAGACCTTTCTTTAGTTCGTTGTTGCGTCTTTAAAAAAGCCATGACTGCAAAACCATCCTCGTACGAGCTGAACGCCGACCAGCCTCAGTCTGCTCACATCTCTGTAAACACGGAAACTTGCTTGCTGCCCACCACGTGACTCACCCTAAAACAAATGATCCGTGGACTATGGTGAGGACAGAGGGCTCACTCTGACTCTATTTCTGGATACCATGACTGCGTAACAAAATGAGGGCTGGGGAACCCTTGATCAAAACCAACATGTCATCATAGTATTTCTATTTTCATAATGATTATCTTTTAATGGTTAAGCATGTATAAATGATGCTAAAGAGGAGAGCTATTCCTTAAAGGAGAACTCGTGTGATTTAATATGGCACCTCTGTAAAGTATAAGGATGTATAAGGGTCAGATCTATAAAGAATGGTTTCAATTAATACAGCGGAGGCAGAGACAGCCTGACATTTGTTTTTATTTCGAAGAGGTTACACTTCCTGAGTTTCTCTCACTGACTTCGGGCTGCAATTAATGAGTATTAATATTATTGATTCATCTGAAAACATGTATCCTTCTGATTGATTGTTTCTTCTCTGATGTGTCAGAAAAACCGTGTCCAATATTTATAATCATTTTCCAGAATTCACGTTGTAAAATAAATGATTTTGTCCAGCCAAACAGTACAAAACCTACACTACAGGCTAAACATATAAAATATTCAGGAGAACACTTTTAATTAAAATTGTTTTCAATTATTGTGTTATTTCCTGTCTTTATATTTTAAAATGTAGTTTACTTTATGTATGTTAATGTATGACATTTACTATAGAAATATAGTTGGTAAGTATAATTTCATTCAGTTATATAAAATAATATATAATAAATGCTGATACATATTTTCACGAAACAATGCTCAAACCTAATTGATCAAGCTTTGTTTTATTTCGTATATATTTAAGTACATTTTGAATTGGCGATGACCCTGCAGAAAAACTCAAAAAGACGCCTTCATGAAGCAGCGTGACGCAGATTTGTGCAAGTGAACAACCCCTCCCACACATAGACGATCTTTGTCTCACAAGGTCTTGACGCGTCAACACAGTGAGGAAAGTTTCCGATCTTGAAATGTCTCTAGTTTGAGACAGTTCGCGAATTAGTTCAGCGATATGTCTTGTTAGGAATCATGTCCCTGCTGCAGTGTGTCGGAGGTCAACATGCAGTGGAGAAGATACATCACTGGCCTCGCTTTCAGTTTTATATTCGTTGTGTCATATTTCACGAATAAGGTGAGTCGAGTTTGGTGTTAACTTCAAGTAAAGGTACATCATCTCTCGTAAAGTTAACTGCTGGTACTCATCAAGCATGAAGTTGAACTATCAAAGCAACTAACTATTAACGCGTACATCCTCAACCTCAACGTTGTCAAACGGAAATAATAATGTTTATATAATAGTAATAAATGACATGTTGACAGATGTGCAATATGCCGAATTGAAGAGTGAATCCCACCCATGACAATATACAGAGACCTGTAGTATACCAAATAAGTGCCTTTATACATACTAATGGACACACTGAATTGAAAGATCTTTTTTAGGGTTTTGGTGCCAGTAGGAGTATTTACTTGAACCAAGACAAAATATACAACTGACCACACTTGCTTGCTTGTGATAAGCCCATGACCTGAAATATATATGTATTTCTCTTTTTTTCAGTTTGTTCTGTCAGTGTTGAAATTCACCTTTCCAACCTTATTTCAAGGGTGAGTAGCGAGGTCCATGCTGTATAATTTGTATTGTTAAAAAAAAGAAGTTCCCTGTACGACATTAATACAGCATCAAACAGCTATTTTTCATTAATTCAATATATATATTTGTAATTAATAATTGAAAAATAGTTGTTTGATGCTATATATACACACATATACATTGATTGATGCTATATATACACACACATACATTAATTGATGCTATATATACACACATATACATTGATTGATGCTATATATACACACACATACATTTATTGATGCTGTATACACACACATATACATTTAAATCACAATTAAGTTGCATCTCGATTAAAATGGCCTGCATATTTCCAGATGGCAGACACTTATCGGGGCGGTCCTGCTTCTACTCTTTGGGAAGTTTGGATGGGTAGAAATGAGCCGCATCTCCAGGTAATATTTATGTACTACTGTAGTAACAATACTTGTAGTAACAATACTTGTAGTAACAATACTGTATTTGCAGTGGCTGCCCAGAAGATGATGAAGCACTTAGTTTGACATGCTGTGTTCCAGGTCAGCAGCTCTCTCCTGGCTTCCAGGCTCCCTCCTCTTTGTGGGAAACATATATGCCGGTTCCAGGGCTTTATCGCGCATGGTACGTCATTCTCACTCATTCTAAATAATCTAGTAGGTTGTTGCCATGCTCCGCATTTACTGTTGGACTGTTTCTAAAAATGTTTTTCTTTTCCTGTAGGACATTCCTTTTTTCTTCACTCTTCAGAATTCCTCACATGTTGTTAGTTATATCATCTTAAAGGTTGTCAACAGAGAGGTAAGTGACTGTACTGCCTCCTATGTATATAGAAAAAAATATGTATTTAAAGATATATTTAAATGTATATGTATAAAGGTATATATGTATAAATAAATATATATATACATTCATTTTCCAATTACATTATATATATATACATTCATTATATATATATATATATTTATATATGAAGATATATATTTACTCCCTTGTTTTTTTTGGAGCCTAAAGGAGACTGCTTTATGACCTTTGCCAAATACTCATATTGTATTGCTATGATACATCTCCCTCTGTAAAATATGCTTTGATCTCTTTTTAATTGACAGAAGACACAATGGCTGAAAATAATCAGGTTTGTGTTTTTCACGTTTTTCCGTCACCTGAGAAGTTGTACTGTAAGCGTTAAACCAATAAAGGTTGCATGAGCTGGGATAAAACAAAGGGAATACAATGCATTTGAGTTTTCCCATGAAAGGAGCATGATTGTGTCATGGGAACAACAATGATAAAGTGGACAAATAAACCTGTAAAAGCACTTTTCTAGCAATAATAATGTTTAAAAAATACAAAACTCAAAGATGAAATATTCCCTTTCACGTGACTGCGTCTTTAAATATGTTTCCTCTCATAGCATCTGCTTGATGCTGCTCTCGGCCATCATCCTCCCCTTTCACGACCCTCAGGTAATAATTCATCATCACCACATGGGGAATTCCTTATTACGACGCCATCAATGTTACACTGAATCTACAATCTACTCATTTGTACATGTTTTCTCGCTCCGCAGTTTGACTACAGCGGTTACCTCTGGGCTGTGGGTCACCTGCTCTGTGTGGGTAGGTCTCAGAACACACACAGATGCCTTCTAATAGCTCAGGAGTGGCACAGTGAGAGTTAACAGCAGCTCAAGGTTTGAGCCTCGAGAGACACCGTAGATAATTAAAGCGTGGTCATCAGTAACGATGTGGCGTACTCTTTCAGGTGCATACAGGGCCTTTCAGGGTCACCACAAATCTACTAATTTGAGGTAAGTGGAAGCACAATGTCTCATAAACTCTTTGCTTGAAAGTGTTTTTTTATTTGTGCTCACGTTCCTCATCTAACACAAAATGTTTATTTTTAGCTTAAACTTGTAAATCCACTTCTCTGATTAAACCGAATGAGGACGTTGTGCACTTGTTTACACTTTCTTAAACAGCTCACTGAGGACACTCTTTGTGTGACGTTTTCTTTCCACTGCAGTGACCTCGAGAAGCATTGCATCAACTACTCGTTCAGGTAAGAGTCATAAATACGTCGTCACGCAAAGATGGAGATGAACAAACAATAGTTAATTCCTTCTCAATGGGCGTACACCTGCGTTCATGTCACGCTCCTTTCATTTGAGGAACACAAAAAGCCTTTTCAGGGAGCTTTACAACACCGGCATCTCGAAACCATTTAGATGAAATACTTCGATGGTCTGTGCACGTTTATATCGCCTTCCCTGGAGCCCCAAATGAGCAACCGTATGCCCAGACGTACTAATCTGAGCTTCTTCTCGCCGCAGCGTGCTGCTGCTGGCCGTTGCAGCTCATCCGACAGGTACGAATGACCCCGAGCATATTTCCTGTGGCGATGAAAGTTGCGATCCACATCGGTACCCGTGAACAGATCCTTGTCCCGCTCCAGGTGACCTCATGGGGGCCTTGGAGTTCCCCTCCCTCCAGTCCCACACGTTTCACTGTGGTTGCTGTGCCAGGTGAGATATTCCAGTCCACGGACACACGTGATGTTTTTCTTTTCTTCAGAGCTGAACAGTCGTCACGATGAACATTGGCTGTGCCAAACAACCCTCAAGGTTAACGTAGATTAGTATACATGAGTGTCCAAATATAACTTGCTTTAGGTAGCTGTTGACATTTCAGACTGCGCATGTGGAGCATTGTGGGATATCAGTAAAATATATACAAATGTATCTATTTATAATGTGGAGGTCCACAGGCGTAGAGCAACATAAAACACATTGCCGGTGTTCAGCATGATAACTCCCCCGCGTCTCGTTTCAGTGCACTGCTGGGTTTTTTGTTGCTGCTGGCGACAGTCAAACTAAAAAGTGGATTGTCCCTGGAGCACTTTGGGGTCTGGATCTTCTTGTCTAAGGTGGTCATATATCATATTGTTTTATGGTTGAATTATTGGACCGGTGCACTGTGTCCAACACATCATCATCATCATTCACACAAAGGAGTGAATCAGTGTGATGCTGGTTTCAGCTCATTTCACTCCTTCCTTCCAGATCACCACCGTGTCCCTCTCCCCATTCTTCTTCGACATAGACATCAACACGTCATCTCTTATTTGGTAAGCGCATCACCTCCACCAGGTACTGGCATGTGTCGACTGGTTATCATCAAACCATTAATGATTCCTGCCCGCTCTTTTGCAGTGTGGTCATCAGTCACGTCGGCGAGGCCCTGCTGGTGTTCTCTCAGAGAGACTCTCAGTTCGGGACGAGATGACCGCAGCTGTCCCGGATCAACCCACAGCTTACGCTCTCAACTTTTCTTCTTTTTTTAACCGAGAGCATGTATTTTATTTTTTTGTACATTATTTTTCTCATCAACGCGTCGACAATCTGATCAAATAAAACGAGATTTGTGAACACACTGACACACGTCATCTCATTAAAAGCCCCCTGAATGAAGCGCTGCAGCAGACATGGTATTGTTTTATTTATTTACAAGCACACTCACAATGTAGTAAATCTCACCTCAACACAAACCAGTCAAACAGTCGATACATAAATACAGAACATCGACAGTGTAGACTGAAAACACAAACTTTACGACGGGCCACATTCTTCATAAGGTCACTGTAATGCTTCGTGGTGCAGTTCCAACGCAGGACGGCCTGCTGCTCATGGAACTCGTGTCCCTGGACTCGCATCAACGCGCTCCTTCCCGTTTAGCTCTGCTGCTGGTTTTGCTTGGGGGAGAATAAAGCATTGAAGGGTTGTCTTCTCCGAGTGCGAGCCTGAGGATTCTCCTCTTCCCGGACATAACCTACGAGGAAACCACATCTCAGTCTCTGTATGGATTTGACCTCATGACGGGATGCTGTGAAGAGGACGGTTAAATGATTCCTGAACATGGCAAAGTGTTCAAATGTTCTGCTCATGCTTTACCAACCACGTTTAATGGATGCTTTAACTAAAAGGTAACGGTGGGCTCGTTACCTCTTTCAATGCACGTCTGAGTTGACGGGAATCCAACTTCCCAGAAGTTTTCCGGAGTGCAAGGAGGAACGTATAGATACCGGTGCCTCGAGCACGCGGACAACTTTTTCTGCTTTGCCTCTTCTGGGAGATGGGCGTAATACTAGAAGTAAACATAATTAAAAACAGGATCAGCGATGAAACATGTCACGTTTCTCGGCTTTATGACGATAATACTTACAATTTCACATTCCTTGCAGGTCGTGGCCTTCAGTTTCTGTCTCTCGTCTTTCTTGCGAATCACAGCCATATGTGCAAATGTTGGACGTCTAATCCAAACGGAGAACATTTAGATTGAAGCAATATTGACGGTTTGTAAAACTGAAGAGATTTTTGCTTGATTCTCCTGCATAAAATATCCCAAAAGACGACACAGATCCCCTCCAAAAACGTCAATGAAAAGCTGCCGACTGAGGCGTGTTTCTTACCTCGCTTTGTGCCCGTAACCTTCGCTCATCGTGTTTTCATGAGGATCTTGAGATTAACATGAGGACATGAGCACAAGTTAAATTCTACAACAAAAATCCAATGTCAAACCCAGAAATACTGGCGATGACAATCAGATAAGCTCAATCTATAAAGCCTACCGTCGTCCCCATCTCCATCTTCTCCTTCTTGATCTCCTCCACCACTCAGCTGGCTCTGGCCTAAGTGGGAGTTGTTGTAAGACTTGTACTCCCCGTGAGCCGTCGCGTCAAACATCATATCCAAGCTGTCGTTGGCCTTCTCCCCGAGTCCTGGAAGGGCAGCCGCATGAGAGACGCAAGACCTTTCAGCTGGTGTATGACAACACTGTCAATCTAAATATTTCAGGAAGTTATTCATCCTGAAGTTGTTGATATTCACCTGACACACTGTTGTCCCTTTGGGCATTTTCTCCCCGACACTGGAGGAGACTGTGACTGACCCAAGTGCGGTCGGAATCTAGTAATTCACCATGACACTCCTCTTCGTCTTCCTAAGATAGAAACAGCGATACAGATAAACAGCCGAGTGTAGGAGACACTTTTCATCCAATATATCCCACTGATTCTTGAGATAAGGGACACAACTACTTTTGAAACCTAAAAAACTAAAATGGGCAGCACATTCATTTGGAATTGATTTTCTCATAAACACAGGTCTGACCTAACAAACCCTGTAACGGAACAAGTTTTTTTATTAAATCACTTTTTTATAAAGAATGACATTTATCCAATTTGTGTGTTGACATTTGTCAACTCCGTCTGATGCATTAGAAATCATTTAATTTTAATTTTAATGATTCAGTGACACTTTTAAGTATTTAAATATCTAATAATAGTGTGCCTACTCCTAGTTAAGTGATAAAAAAACATTGTATTCCACTTTTTATTATTTTACACAGTTGAGGAAAAACGCCGTTGGAAAAAAAGTTCACATACAAAACCTGTGACGACAGTTATATCAACTTAGTTTGCTAAAAATAAATATAAATGTTAAACTTACGAGACCATGTGCTGTACTGCTGCATCCATCAAGAGAAGAAGCATGTACAAGGGGTCCTCAGGGTTATAGTTCAGACCATAATATGCCAGATCTTTTTAATTTGTAAAAATTCTGACGGAGTTGACATGAACTGAGGACACTACTTTGAGCGGCAATTTTTAACGTATAATTTGATGGGTATTTTGCTTTATGTATTCGGTTACATTTTATAAAGCCACGCAATTCATATTGATATTTATGTATTTATTACATTTTTAAGGACTTTTCTTTGCAATTAGAACCTGTGACCTCTTGCAGAGGACATGTTCATTTGCATGTACTTTCTAGGGCAATGCTTGCACTTGGTCAAATTGCTATGAAAATATCTAAATATAGACAAAACTAAGTACATTGGGGTAGTTAAGTATTTCATGTTGAGCTATTAAAGTCTATTTCAATTAATTTATATCTGGATTTTTAAGCCAATCTTTGCATTTCAGTGGAGGACATGTAATGTCCCTTATCTCAAGAATCAGTGATCCATATGAACACACCCAAAAGTGTGCACTCCCAAATTAAACAAGTCAAAAAGTAATCGCTAACATTGGGTGACTAATTATACAAATGGTCATTTTATGGAGAAGTATTTCTTTAGGTCATAGACAGAGGAGAGAAACTTTCAGTTTTGTTCAGCACGATATATCCATCTACTGTATATATAGCTAAAACAAGGCCCATGTGACCTTACCTCGTCTCCTCTCCGCTCACTGTCGTACATGGACAGGGCGAGCGCAGGGTCAATGCTCCACGAGGGCGCCACTTTGACCCTCCTTCCTGCTGGGAAAGCAGAGTTAGTGTGCTCACATTCAAGTCGACCGATTCTAAGGGAATACTTGAGATTCGACAACATTCAGCCTACAATTTAGGAATAAAAAAAAGGGATGCATGAAACCACACAGCAACAGGACAGAAAACCCACCTTCATGTCCTTCAGAGGCATTCAGGTCCTGCTGGGGACTTCTTCTCTTCCCAACACTGTCCCTGTTTGCTTTGTCTTGAACATGTGGCTTCTTGAAGGCAGGACTGGGAGAGGACCCGTTTGGCTTGAGGCTGCAGGTCACGCTCGGTGTCAACTGATCCTGTTAAAAGAATCAAAATTCCATTTTAAAACCATACGGAGGAATTCAAGCCGAGACACCATGCTTCTATCAGGGTTCATACACATTTTGACCAATGGATTGCCATGACTTTATACCGGACTATAGAGCGCACCTTAATAGGCCAAAACCTGCTAATTTTTTTAAATTAAAAAAATAAATTGTACATTAATAACCTGCACTTGTCTATAAGGTGTCCTCGTTGAAACATGAGAAATGAACGCAACAAGATGTTACAGGCAAGATTTTATCAAACCTTTAATTAAATAAATGCCGGTTAAAATCCACAACTACACACGTACTGCAAATGCCTTTTTTCAGAACAGTGCTTTTAACAGTCCTAAAGTTGTTTTCTTCAGTATCGGAATTGAACAGCACACGTTTTCTGGGCGAAAATATAAGAACCTACCGGCAAAAATCATTGATCACTCTCGCCATCGTCCTCCTGTGCACTAAAACCACTGATGTCCTCTTCTTCAGTGTCGGAATTAAACAGCCTGAGAATCGCTTCGTTGCACTCGGTCTTTTGTTTGCGCTCTCAATGCCACTTTCCTCCCGAGGCCATCCGCCCTTGAGCTTGCGCTGTCCAGCCGTTCAGAACCCGTTGGTGATGCTGGATTCTTCGACGCTGCTCGACGCCGTTAGGATCCACTGGCAGACTCGAGAAAAAGTTGCTCTTCGCATGCGGCCAGTTTTTGTAAAAGGGTTTCTCGCCGCTCGTCATCCAAGCCTCCCACTGAACTCTGAGTGCCGCCTTAAATGAACGGTTCGCACGAATGTCGGGGGGCTGCATATACTTTGTTGTGCCCCCAGGAATCACAGCTGGAATGCAGTTTGTTGTCTTGATGGCGGCTTTCACAGAATCTGTTGGATGAGCCCTCATGCGGTCCAAAACAAGCAACGCCTTGTTTCTGTGACACGCTTCCCGCAGCATTCATTCAGCCATTCCTTCATTATGCTTTCTATCGTCCACCCTTTCTTGTTCAGTTTCACGGCGATTCCTTTCGGGAATTTTTCTTTTGCCATCGTCATCCGCTTAAAAATCACCATGGGTGGAAGCTTTAGTCCGGATGCAGTGAAATGCGTTCTCTCATGGCCAGTTGTTGTCAGTGTGACGGACGATTCACCTTTGTAGTTACCAGCCCTGGTGAGAGGTCGGTCAAACGTCAAAGCTACTTCATCCATATTTATGATGTCGTCTGGTCCAATGGAATTTTCTGCCATCCTTCTTTGAGGGAATTCGCTGAAGTTTGTAATTTTTTCCTTGAAGTCGAGAGGGAGTTTCTGACACAGTCGCCCATGCCCTCGTGGTAGCTCCTCCCACCAGGAACAGGGTTCTTACACATGTTGACCAATGCTTTTCCATGACTTTAAACCAAATTTCCATGACCAAACTGAAATCTCGGTATACACATGAACAATTTCGAACATTTTGCGTATTGAGAGCGTACGCCGACTTATATTTCGAGCGTCTCTTTAAAAAAAACATCAATTATTTTAAACTCCGCGTAAATGAACATGTGATTATAACAAATTTCCATGACTTTTCCAGAAACTTTAGGATTACTTTTATATAAAGGACTTTTCCAGGCCTGGAAATAACCATTTTAAAATCCCATGACTTTCATGTTTTCCATGACAGTACAAACCCTGTTATATATTATAGACACTTCTATAGATGTAAGTGTCTTTAAAAAATGGTCGATCAAAATATGGCTATATGGAAGCCAGGAAACTGTACTGGGTCTGAAATATATATTGGACATGCTGCTTTACCCAACACACACTTTCAGACAGGCCTTTGGAACACATCTCTTACCTTGCTGTCCACCCGACACTTCTTCCAGCTTTGATGGCTTAAAGGCATGGAGCTTCCTTTGATCAGTTCAGCTTGTATTTCTTTGCCTTCCTTCGGTTTGTCCTTCCCTTCCTGGATTCCTTGTTTGTCCTCCTCTCGGGCCTCTGGCTCACTCTCCTCCTTTATCCGTTTTGCTTTGATATTGGCTCCATCCTCTGAAAACCGTTTGACACTTTGGAGAAGTGATGGGGACTTTCCTGTGGTCTTCTCTGGACTCCGGAACATGGTGCATCGAAGGGATGAGCGGTGAGGTCTTAAGGAGGGAAAACAAATAGGAGTGTGTTATTGGAATGCTTTTTTTCATGGCAGGAATGGGAGCATGGTGTTACTGTGCTGTTGTTTGAAATCTAAAAGACTAAAAGTCAATTGAAACAAGTAATGGGGGGGTTGAGGGGTGGGGATTAGCAGCATGCATTGGTCTGCCACAGTGTCCTTTTGATGAGGCAAAGTTGCATAAGTCTGAAATGATAACGAATGATACTGTCCAACATAACCAATGTTTTTCATCCTTACTTCAAACCAAAGCCAAGCTTCCTGCTCTGCTGGCCTGCAGTTTTCTCAGGTTTCTGAGAAAAGATTTTTTTTAAAGGAAATTAATCTAATGAGCTTGCCATGTACATTAAGCACTTGGATTTTACCATTTGCTAATTGCAATTAAAAGAGAACAGCTGATGTGGATGGGATTGATAGGAGTTTTGCAGTTATTGGGTTGTAAACAAAAGCACTGGACCAATTACAATGTGTGCAAAAAAGATACTTTTACAAAAGGATCACCTAAGTTTTTTTGCAGTTTTCTGCAAATGAGTAATGAAAACATTCCAGAATCAATGCAAATATATAATAATAAGTTCACACACAATCGGTTTTACACAGACTTCCCAACAGTACGAAGCCTTCCTACCATGTGAGGCTTGTCTATAAGTTCGAGGCCGCAGGTTTCTGCAACCGCTTCTTCGAGGTTCAGATTCACGTCATCTGAATAGAGACAGAGACCCAGAAACACCTTCACACATCTCATCGGAACAATTCTATCTTCTTAAAATTTCAATTCCCAGAATTCCCACTAGATTGCAGTCTAAAAACTCATGTCTACAATTCCTGCCAATCTATGCTGCTTCATATCAGACAGATAACTAGGAGATGAGTTTTCATTGTACTCCAAGTAGAGGGCTTCAGACTTTAGATTGAATCTGCAGCAACGCCTCTTTCTATGCAGCCCCACCGTGGGAATTAGCTGATATGATGGGTGTGCGTGTGTGTAGATAAATATTGCCCAGTGTTCAACTCGGACTTCGATAAACAGACAAGTCCTAAAGAGAAGGAAATAAATATAGTTTCCAATTCCTGTCCTCTTCCATTTTTCCCATTTCATGTTCATGAAATAATGATGATGTATTAAGAAAGCAGGGGATGAAGTCATACTTGAGATTTGGGATGTGTCCAATTCACATGTGTTGGGTACAAGCACTTGTGCTCTTCCGGGATTCTTTGTAGCATCAACAGGCTCCTTATCCAGTACTTTAGAAACAAAACCACACGTAAGAAGACCAGAGAACAAAGAACATAAATCGGCATTAAAAATAGCCTGAATGTTTCTTTTAAGCTGACTGACCACTGAAAGGCGACTTGTTTGCTCGAGGCATCTCTGCATAACGAACGTGCTTAATTTTGTTGATATCTTTTCTTTTCCTCAGTTTGTTTGCAACAGGCAGCGAGCTTGGCAGGATCGGTGAGTCTGGGATGACGCCTTCTTCATGGTCCGAGGATGAAGGCTGCTGGGGCTCTAAGCTGATTAAAAACAAGAAGGTAAATGTATAAACAGCTGATAAAATATAGAAAAGGGCATGCATTCACTTTATTTGACACTTTTTACGACGTCAAAGAGAACACAACATAACAAATCATGACCAATGAGCTTACCGAGATATCTTTATATTTTGCAGTTCAGCATTTAGTTTTCTGTTTTCATCCTCGAGGCTCTCCGTTTCATTGCCTGGGGAAAAGAACACCAAACACATAGATAACATTATGGTCTTCAACATGCTAGTGGCCATAGCATGTGGTACACTAGTATCGTCAATATAAACTCATAATATAGTCGTATGTCACATGGATTCTCATGAAAGCTCGTCGCTATGCAATCAAGTGCTAGCAGCTCTGCGCGGCTGTATTTAGGCACCAGAAACATTTGCTCATTAGCACTCAAAACAAAGTACAGCTGACGCTGATGGGAATGCTCTTAGTTTTGCATTTATTTCATATTTAACAGGAGTACCAATTAAATTATTGACTTAATTGTGACACTAGAGGTAGTGATAATGTACTTCCAGAGTTATTAAGACACTAGGAAGCATGAATGCATGTCCAAAATGGTGTTCCAATCCACCAAATATATATTAAGCTCTTTCTCAGGCAAAGTGAATAATACAACTTGCTGTTGGTGCAACAAGAAATCAAGGGCTGACCAAAAATGCACTCATTAAGATACATCTTCGAGGCACTATGACCATCGACACATTTAATGGCAATCCACCGATCGGGTTTTGAAATATTGCAGTTTGGACCAAAATGCTAGACCAACCAACATCTCTAGAGCAATGCTAGATACACAAGCATGAGAAAACTTAATGTGAACACTTCTCCCGGCTTTTATGTTGCGTTCCACTATTCTTTTAACTTGTCCTGTTCTGTGTTTTTTGTTTGTAACTATGTGTTTCATATGTTGCTGCCTGTCCTGTCCAAGTCATGCTCGAAAAATAATGGGATTCACCTGATAATAATAATAAACTATAAGTCTCACACATGAATTCTTGAAAGTAATTAACATTTCTAGTGCCTGGTTATGTTCTTGCCTGACCAAAATACAGCCTTAATAAATGTAGTCTCAGCAAACCGCCATTGTGATATTGAGAAGTGTCCCACTTCGGCAGCCGGGATTGCTCGGTGTCGAGTTGCAGTTCATCACTTCTCTATATGATAAAGGAATAATACGAATTTTGAATAAACTCACTCAGTTTGGCGATGAGATGCAAATTCTGATCCTGGTTACTTTTAAGGTTCTCCTGCAAGATGGCACATCGATCACAATCTCCTGTACCGAGCCTGGAAACAGTGAAACAAGTTGCTGGTCTTTGTTACATATTGTATCTGTAAAAGTGAACCTGTTGGAAATAAAGCTACCTTATCTCGAGGCGAGTGACGGCATCCTGCAGGGTTTTGATTTGCTCCTTGAGTTGCTGGGTACGAAAGTGAAACACCTCAAGACTCTGAGCATCTCTGAAGAAAACAAATGCAATGACACGTAGATTACACTCAGCCGTTCATAAAAGAGCTTCTAAAGCCAGGGTAAAACATACTCATGTTCTTATCATCATCATGTTAATATTATAAAACTTATAGACTCAATATACTCACAAATAGCGCTCCTTCTTCAACTTGCTCACTTTTTCCTCCAGTTCTAAAAACAGCAACACGTGCAATGTTGAAGAGTGTGAAGCACCACGCAAGACCCAAACACATTCAGTTTGTGAATCTGACTTCTGGATCACCTGCATGAAGCACAGACATTACACCATGGGTCAGTTACCTTGAAGGGCTTCACGGTGGTTCTCTCGAAGCTGCCTCCACAGGTCGTCGAAGGGGTCGGTTGGGTTGGGAGTTCCGCTGCTCGGTCCTGGGCTGCTCATCCTCCACTCACTGCCAGCCCTCCTGCTCCGGCCCGCACGACAACCTGTCAACTTTACATGGAGATATAACTGTTACATACACTACCGTTCAAAAGTTTGGGGTCACTTAGAAATGTCTTTATTTTTCAAAGAACAGCACTGTTTTTTCAATAAAGATAACATTAATCACAAATACACTCTATACATTGTTAATGTGGTAAATGACTATTCTAGGTGGAAATGTCTGGTTTCTAATGAAATATCTCCATAGGTGTATAGAGGCCCATTTCCATCAACTATCACTCCAGTGTTCTAATGGTACATTGTGTTTGCTCATCGCCTTAGAAGACTAATATCTGATTAGAAAACCCTTGTGCAATTATGTTAGCACAGCTGAAAACAGTTATGCTGGTGATATAAGCTATACAACTGGCCTTCCTTTGAGCTTGAAGTTTGAAGAACAAAATTAATACTTCAAATATTAATCATTATTTCTAACCTTGTCAATGTCTTGACTATATTTTCTATTCAATTTTCAATTCATTTAATAAATAAAAGTGAGTTTTCATGTATGACACGAAATTGTCTGGATGACCCCAAACTTTTGAACGGTCGTGTATGCCACATAGTTCTGTAATAATTCGTGACGTCACGTAAATTACCTAATGTACGTTAACGTTGGTTTCTCAAAGGTAAATACTAACTAGCTAGTAGTGTGCCACAAGCTCCTTACTTCAGTTCTGTCATTCTGGGCGAAGCTAACTTAGGTCAACTTTTACGAATGTTTCTATTGCACATTGACATTATGTTGGCCATTAGCCTTCATTATGTTACGGTTGCCTCCGTGTTCTTACCTCATGTCATTCCCTGTGTGTACCTCTTGTATGTTAATTGTTAGCTCGCTAGCTAATAGCTTTATAAACTTTAGCTGTTAGGTAATTTAGCTTAGCGTCCAATCTGATTCGCTTGTGACATTTTACTGAACCTGAAGACACGTTCATTCTCGTGTCTGCGGACTCGAGCTCAGTGTCTCACACACGGTACAAAACACAAAACACGGCGACATAACGAAACATTAACGGCGTCGACGTGACTACTTTGCTTGACTGAACACAACATGACAGCCGTCAGTTACGGCTGTCGGCTTTCAAAATGAGCAACTAGTTCACCAATGCGTCAAACATAAAAAAGGTAGGTTAAAAATATTAGTACTGTTCGACTAACTTGTTTCTGTAGGCTGGTCCAGTCCGAGCATCCCCTGGATGGTACTCTTACGTGCGCTACTCCAAAACAAGAATCCAATTTCCCGCGCCGAAATGCATGCCGGTATGTTATTCCCCATTCTTCTTCCGCTATTCATAAATCTCCAGGGCCACATCCTGTCCCATTTAAACGTATTATTACCCAGAAAGTCATCGTAAACAACGTGGGCATAATGCATGTCGTACAGCACGCGGAGCTGATTCCGTCGTATCAGTAGATACAGTAGAGAGCATAGAGTCGCTCTAGCTGGATTACAGCAGCACATTCATGTTAGTACAGAAAGTATTAGCTGTCGATCTAAAGTAGTCGACGTTTCACAGCGTGATTACAGGCCAGCTATAACCAATTTTGGAGAATGTGGTTGTGCAATTACTGTGTAAACACATGTTCTTTAATAACCTTTCATGCTAGTCTCGCTCATATTCGTACGGGCTAGATATGTGCCAAGTGAGGCGTTCAGGGGCCACAAGTAGAACATGGCACAATAAAAGGGGAAACAACGATTATTCTTATATGTTTATTTTTGGTCTTTCCTTAGAATACAAAACAAGAACCAAAATCACAAAAATAACATTTACAAAACAGATTATTTAACCGAGGTGACTGAGGCAACATAGAAAAGCATGTCTGAAACAGTGATATTGGTGAGTTAGCCTGGAACCTTGAGGTAAAACAGCGAGCAATGAAAAAGGTCAGATATCTTTACCGTTTTTAATTAGTGCCTTCTTTCAGTAGTGCTATTCACAAAGAGTTTAACAATATCATGTTTTCCTAACATGTCCACAATTAGCGTGATTTAATGATGTAGTGTTTCAGACCTACCTAAGAGCAAATTGATTATTGTGAGTTGTAGGTTGAATATTCTAGGCATGTCTCACTAGATGGCACCATTTTGAATGGTTTCTATATTTCAATGCTCATTTATACACACACACACACACACACACTATCACACGCGCACACACACATACCTCGCTGGGCCTACTAATCCACTCTCTGCACTCTGAAATGGGTGCAAATGGTTTCCGAAACGTTCTCTACTTGTTCCCCACCAAGAATGCTTCCGGCTAAAATAAGTGAATAGTTAAAACATTGATATCACTCAAAAAAAAAAAAAAGCAGGAACCCAAAGCTGCTTTACACTTGTGGAATAGGTGGGACTGTTTTCCTAAAAGGTTTTTGACAGCGCAGGAAAAATAAAACACTTGAATGATTAAGTGTTGGAGTGGCCATCAGTCAGAGGCACAAACTCAAAGTCCCATCTTTCCTAAAATACAAAAAAATGGTAAGACGAAATGCATGAACTGCATCACATAGAAAAAGAAAAAAAACTAGCTCCAATAATTACCAAAACACAAAGCAGTGAAAAGAGTACAGTTTGGTCTGCGCATGTATGTTTTGCATGAATAAACGTTTCTTGTCTTTTCTTCTTTCACATGTACGACATGGTCACTGGTGATTCAGCATTGCAGATTATTACTTTTCTTTTTTCTTTTTGTTCCTTTGGACGTGTGCCTTGTTGATTTTGCATCCGTCACAGCAGGTAGATTGCGCTAGCATTACTTCATATATATATACACATGCATTCAACATCATATGTATACCCCAAATGAAAAAGAAACAAAAACAATTAAAAAAAACTATTCCAAACTCCCTTTTCACCACTTAATAGTTTAAGCTATAAAAACCTGCATGACAATTCACAAAAAAAAGATTTGCATTGTGGCATCGCTGTTTGATGTGAGATATGCAGCAGGTTGTAGAGGTGCTGGCGCTGGGGTGTGACATGGAATGCAGCCTTATTCCATTGAGAGGGGTCATGGGGATGGGCCTATTCTTCACCCCCTCCTATCCAAATGGGCCTCTTTCTATGTAGTTGGGTTTTAGATTCACATTATGCTGGAAGAAGAGTAACTGGTTGCGGACACTGGCGGGGCAGGTCTTCACCAATAGCAAAAAACACTGGAGTAGAGTGTGAATGCATATCTACCATCTCCTGACCTGCAGAGAAAAACAACATGTAGAGATATACACTTAACGTCTGCGTGTGTTTTAAGTGAAGGTTTTAAAACAGTGCTCATACAAAACAAGTGTTAAATGCACGTAGAGAATCTGAAAACCATATCAGTGATATACAGCCCAGCAAATCCCAAAAGAGCATACTCGCGTGTCCCTCTCTTCACCACTGTGGGGGCACATAGCCGTAGCCGGGTGTGCCAGGATGCCGATATGTAGGCATCGTGACTTGGTGGGGGGCGACAGACGCTGGTGACTGAGTTGTCAGCAAAGTTCCTAGGAAGAAAAAGTGGCCACAGAGTGAACACCAGTGCGCAAGTATGATATAACGTATACTTTCGCAACAAAGAATAGGGCCAAGATTTATCGAGACCGCGAAGGCAAACTGGGCATGCATAATATTATATGGTTTAATTATTTTGTTAAACTTAACACAAGTTGATGCAGCTTCAAATGTATGCATCGCTATAAAACATAGATACCGGTTAAATAATACAAGATCGTAAACGGATGCTCACCAGCTGACATGGCCATGGTGGTGCCGGCTACCATCCCCATGGCGATACTGTTGTGGCGTTGGTGAGGCATTTGCTGATACATGGCGGCAGGCATCCCATTGGGCTGGACCACTGTAGTGTGATGGATAATGTGAGGCGGTGCAGCATACAGGGGCTGTGTGTAGTAAGTGCCTTGCTGTTGTGACGGTATTAGTGCCTGGATCCAAGAAGACCAAAGTTCAAAACATTGACACAAACAGGATTTTATTCAAATTAAGTGAAAACCTGACGGAAGAGAAATCGAAACAAAGAACCCCAGTCATGACCTTGAAGTTTGGACCTTTGATAATTGCTCCGTCCTCGGGGTCAACCAGAATAAGAGCTTAAATGTGTCACCCTTCAACAACATACATGCACTTACCTGTGCATAGGGGTTCTGTTGGGGGTAGGTGCTCCTGACCGGGTACATGGCAGCGGCGTAGGGGTTGGGTGAGGTGGAGTACGGTGGGACAGTCCCAGTGTTGGGAGAGCAGGACATTTTGAAAGGAGTGCCCGGAGCGTAGCCTGGGTGGGAGAAAGACAATTAAAGTTTGACCTGCTGACCACCGAGGCTTAGTCACTTTCATTCAGCGGGGTGCGGATGAAGAAATATGCAGCAAATTGGGGAAAACGAACTGCATCTTAAGAAAAGGTCCACAGACTGAAACTCTGACCGGCATGCCACCTGAAGAGGTGTTGACAGCCTTGCACCGACTTGTAAAATCAAAAAATGAGCGAATGTCATGCAGGGTGCAAACACACTAGTCCAAAGACATTCTTACCGCTGGGGAAGGCCGGGTTCGCTCCTGCATAGATGTTGTGAGTGTATGCTGGAGCAGCTGTTGCATAGCCAACAGGGAATCCAGCTGTCATGACACAAAATTAATTAATTAATCATTTCCTATTTTTAGAAGATTTTATTGCAGTCAAGACATACGCTTGAAGCATTACACATTAACGCAGGGATTTACCTGGATAGCCCATGCCCTTAGTGTTGGTAAAGGGGATCCCTGTAGCTGAAGGGCTGTAGACTGGATTCATGATGCTGCGATAAAAGAGAGAATGTGAATTTAACAGCATTTAAAAGGAGGGAGAAAAAAAAAATCAACCAAACAACAAACTAAATTGTTGCAAATACCATGTGGGTGAATGTAGCACAGAATCATTTGTCAACTGTCCACCAACCAGACTGTTCCAAAAGCAACCTTTGTACGGTATCTTTTGCAGTAAAAACAGAGCAAAGCATGCTGAAATGTAGACATTCCCGGCGACGCTGCCGACAGATAACGGTGAAGAATGATTGTCTTGACATCTCAGTGACTAGAATGGTTAAAAGAAAAAGGAAAAAAATGCTGTTGGGAATATGATATCCTGTTGTGAGGGGGAAACTGAGTACTGCCAGTGGCTTACATGAAATGACCTTGCAAGGTCATAGTCACAATATTGTTCTTCACCTTTCAAGCGCAGTCCACACACAGGGATAACTGCAATACCACCAATTTGTGTTTGACACAATGTGCATAACTTAACATAGTGGCGCTCAGTACTTCTGCACCACTTTAAAACCCTAGTTGGTTTTTTTTACCCCACCATGTCTTAACTAAGTATGAACACTAAGAAACAGTAAGGTGTAGTGTGTATTTCGACTCCCCTTCTACAGAAATCATCTGTATTAGTGTACTTTACGGCAGCGGTCCCCAACCTTTTTTGAGCCACGGACCGGTTCCGTGTCAGAAACTATTTTCACGGACCGGCAATATAAATGACGTAATAAATATGACATCATACAATTATACGAAGGGCATAAAGTGCCAAAACTACAACTCATCATTACGCCGAATGAGTGTGAGCCGTGCGCTTGTTGACCTGCAACGAGCCGCTCATGGAGACGGCGACAGACGTGTGTTTGGTCCGCTGCTCCTAACCGAGTTCTGGTCGCTGTCATTAGAACACCGGCAGAGTTGTTGTGTGAAATGTCCCTTAAGGCCACCGTCCTTTGCATCTCGAACACATTTTCTTCTGCTCGGACGGGCTCGATTCACCGGGTGGGTTTGTTTACAAATGGGTTGCAGGTCTATTCTTTTGCAGTCGGGTCTTTTGTGGTTGGAGTACCGCTCAAACTCTTTTAAAAGCCTCTTCCACCCTGTCAACGTCTGAAACATGTAGAATATTCCGCTGTTCACTCGCCCACACAGCAGCGACTTTATCGGCCAACTTGAAACCAGTTGTCATTTCCCTGAAGTGACAGAATTCATTGAGCAGGTTGAATATGTTTTAAGATTCTTTGTCACTGAAATGTGCCGCCAGCAGAGGGTTCGGCGCGTGAGACTCGCCTGCAGCGATAAATCCGAACTTTAAGACTCCTGAACGCGGCTCAGACGTACACACGGGTGTATCCGCTCCTTTTTCAAAATAATATATTTTTCCGACTGATTTAAAAAAAAAAAATTACAACTTTATTTATTCACTTTTTTTCCGCGGCCCGGTTCCAACCAAGCCGCGGACCGGTACCGGGCCGCGGCCCGGGGGTTGGGGACCCCTGCTTTACGGCATATAGAAAAAGCTGAAACATCCTCCCCAGAACACATGCATTTTAAAACATTTCATAAATTAAAAAATAGTAAAATAAACAAATTCTCATAATTTTACAGATTTGCGTTGCAGCACTTTTACTTTCTAAATTCCTTTACACGAGAGAATGTCTCGACGTCCGCTTGACATGATGCTCATTAACTGGGAAAATAGAAACGCTGCCCCCTAGCGGTGGACCGCAAACCATTACATCACTGTACAAGTCTGCCGATTCAAGGACAATTTAAACCGTGAGGGAAAACCATCGCATCCATACGCGATTAAATATTAAGGGAAAGCCGAAAATCAGGACGCCTCTATTTATAGAGAGTCGCTTATTAGCGCCTCGTGTAGTTATGGAGAGAATGCGACAACCAAAGCCCCCCCCCGAATTTTTTTAATCTATTCTATAACCTGACTTTGTACAGAAACCACGGAGCTAAATATAACCCGACTGTCGAAAACGAATCCCCAGCATCGTATTTTCTAATTGACATACGTCACAATCTAAAGTAAATTTGTTTAGCACCGGTTGTTTTTTTTCCACCAAAAGCACACAGTCGACATGAACAATGCGTGTGACGCAATGAGGAGATTATTTTCTATTATTTTTATTTCAACAACGTGCTGCTAGGTGGTTGGCGTGGAATCTCGTTTCCAGCAGGCCTCCACAATTACGAGGCGCCAACGAGGGGCTTTTTCATGTGACGTTGGACATGTTTGCTTTGCAAATAAAATACAACAAATAAAATTAAAATGGCAACCTTCTTTTAAGTAGAAGAATTTCGGAAAGGTGAACGTAGCGGGGCTTTGTTATCATTAGCTAGCTTAGCCCACGAGCCCGTGTCATCTGCACGACACCCCCCGTCGTTAGCTGAGCACGTTCGCACATCGCAGGTTGGGGGCCGGGGTTCACACCGACCCGCTCATCACCTGTCCGGCCGAGCGAATCCACCCGACCGTCCCCGGACGGCGGCCAGATGGGGGGCAGCTTGTCAACAGGCCGCATTGCACAGGGAGACAGACAGCCGGACAGCTGTGTTCTGCGGTAACGACCTCACGGGATAACCCGGGCAGCACGCAGACCCTCCTGGGAGGAAAACACCCCGCAAAGACTCACCGTTAACGGGTACGATCGTCCGCTGGTCCCCTCCGTTGGTCTTCTGATGTCAGATGTATTTAAGCTAGCTGGTGTTTTGCTCCCAGATGCTTTCGCTGAACTCTTTTTGAGCATCCGCGTCACTTCCGTGTCAAGTCACGTGGCGAAGAGAAAATATTACGCCGCTTTATCGGACTGTAGCCCGTTTTCTTTTGGTAATGTGTATTTTTCTTTGTTATTTATGTTGGTCGTTACACACACTAAAGCATTTTTCTATCGAAATAGTTTTCTATACACGATTATTAATTTGACTTAACGACGTAACAGGTCAGATACAAATGATCCATTCGTGTGCGATGACATTCTTGTTGAGTAATGTGCCTTCATGATGTGTGTGCGTGTGTGTGTGTGGGTGTGTTTTGCAACTCTGTTGCTACAATGTGACAAAGCAACAATGTAACGTCCGATATCCTAAACGCTGCAACGTTGTGGCAATTCTCGGTGAGCTCATTATTATGTCCCCCCCTGGGGTCCTTGAAGGCAAAAAAAAATAGTTGATGTTGTCAAGGGCTTTCCTTCATCTGACATGTTGTCATCACTTGATTTAGCCTATTTGTGCTGAACAAATAATGTAAACAACACCTACACAAAAATGTAAATACATCTCTTTTTTTGGCAGCACGACAACATGTACGTTTACTCTTCAAGGACCTTGACGCATCGCTTCCATTCAGCCATTGCACTGGGACGAGCAGGGTCCATACTGTTGTGGTTTTACTGCGACCTGTATGTGATTTGTAGAGGTAAAATGTTGCTCTGTAACTTATATTAGGGATCCTTCTGCGGTGTGAGGTGAAACTACTCGGTCGACTGGAGGCGTCGGGAAGGATCAGGCGTATAATGTCCGGAGCGGCCGGTGGGGGAGGAGGCTCCTCCTGTCAGGGCGCAGCAGCCGCGGCCAGTTGCAGCTCCGCCGGCTCTCCCTACGCTGCTGCAGCCGGAGGAGGCGCAGGGGTGGCCGGGAGGCTGCCCGCAAGGGTCCTGGAGCATGTTTTCTCGTATTTGGAGATGACCGACTTGATGCGTTGCGCGTTGGTCTGCTGGCATTGGAACAACATGCTGGCGGACGAAAACAGTGAGGTGTGGCGCAGCCTCTGCAGCCGGTCTTTGAGCGATGAAGCTATGCGCTCGGACATCCTGTGCAACCTGCCCACCTACAAAGGGAAAGTAGGTTTACCTTTTCATACCGCTGTTGGGAGAACTCGTGATTGATGGCGAACCCCGTTCAACAATCTGCCCGTTTAGTGCCACCTGTGCTCCGCAAACACCTTCACGTAACGTGCCTGCTGATGCACTGAGTGTCTCACTGTCCTCAGGAATATATCCATGACAATAATAGTGTATGCCAGAAGAAGACTATAGCTATTCATGCTCGGTCTTTTATAAACATATACAAAGTCAAAGTAATACAATGTTTTCTGAAATACTGAATTAAATTGGCAGATTCTTAAATGGGGCTTGGTGTAAGGATTTGACAGGTTAAATACTGTGTGTTGTTGTCATTATGTAATGGTAATGGTGTATTACATGGCCTCAGAGGGGTTGCTGTTTATTTTTGGGTAATTCTGTGCACGATGTGCAAGGAAATATTTGTCCCACTGTAAGTGAAGCCAAAGAGCTGTTTCTGAATGGGACTGTATGTAAATGTGTGTTATGAAATTATTCTTAATTTACCATGGGACATTAGACTTCTTCAAAGAGCTGTGGAGGTCCCTATATAGACTGCATGTTTAAGGGCCACTGGTCCAGTTGTATCACAATGCTACTCAAAAAACAACTTGAAAACGAGTCTTTCATTGGAAGATATTGATTAATGTATCTGAAATTACAATAGCAGCCACAGCTAATTACTTATAACTTATACTTATAAAAATAAGTGAAGGAGACCGTACAGAAGCTTTGAGCTCCTGAGCGCTGTTCACCATAGCTGCTTTCCCAATCCAATCGTTCCCTACAGCTGAAGGCCTATCAACACGCTCTGAGCTCCCACGACTGCTCCCGCAACGTTTACGTGAAGAAGAACGGCTTCACCCTGCACCGCAACCCTATCGCCCAGAGCACGGACGGTGCCCGGGGCAAGATTGGCTTTTCGGAAGGGAGGCACGCCTGGGAGATCTGGTGGGAAGGCCCTCTTGGCACCGTGGCAGTGATCGGCCTCGCCACCAAGCGGGCGTCCTTGCAGTGCCAGGGCTACGTGGCCCTGCTGGGCAGTGACGACCAGAGCTGGGGCTGGAACCTGGTCGACAACAACCTGCTTCACAACGGGGAGGTCAATGGCAACTTCCCCCAGTGCAACAATGCGCCAAAATATCAGGTAGGATCTGTTTGTACCCTCATCAGATTTGAGATAATCCAAGAATAACTCACCCAATTAGTATCAATGCTGGTAATATCTTTGTCTTTATCTTTTTTTGTAACCCGGCAATGTGGAATTGTGTTTGTCCACAGATCGGAGAGAGGATACGAGTGATTCTCGACATGGATGACAAGACGTTAGCCTTCGAGAGGGGTTTTGAGTTTCTTGGTATAGCGTTTCGCGGGCTGCCCAAAGCCTGCCTGTTCCCAGCTGTCTCTGCAGTGTACGGCAACACGGAAGTCACCATGGTGTACCTGGGAAACCCTCTGGACGGCTAGACGCAGAGCCACCTGTGCCACCATCAAAACCAACAGGCCACTGGCGAGTGCAGGACTCTTTTTTTTTTTTTGTCGCACCGTCTCAAAAGGTTTCGGAGACCAAGGCGTCATGTTCCTTCCTGAGCAGAATAACTATTCACACACTCAAAGAGAACCGTTGGCGTTTCTACTCCAGCTCGACACGAGGACTCAAACTACAGAGGGGAGAAGGAACGTGTGGGATACTGTCACAAACACGGCTCTGTATCGACGTGGACGTGTCCACTTTTACAGTTCAGCTGCTGGACCGCTTTATTTTCTGAACAGGGGGAACATTATTTAAGTCTGTGCGATTCAGGCCAACAGCGCTGAGCATTTACGTGGGACTTTGTGTCTGCTTAGTGAGGCCAAAGCTCTTCTAAACCGTGGCATACTTTAAGACATTGATTTTAACAAGCGAAACAGTAGTTGTTATCGATAGCTATCCGTGTTATGAGTTAAAGGAAACGGCTCATTGTGGATTATACAATGTATAACAGTTATATGCCAAATCGATGTGACCTGATCGCTATAGGCAAACATAGAGGACATGCGGACCAACTGTCATGCATGTGCATGGATACTGGCGTAGAGACTATAACACCCAGCCTTTGATATACCTACCCCGTGATGGTGGAAACTATAGCTGTATCATGTTTATGTGCCTCCTTTTTAATGTGCTACTGTAGTATTATACACTATTTATTTCTTGGTTTTTATCCACGGTACTTTAGATGCTGTCTGGTAATAAGGCCTGAAAATAAAGTCTACATGATGCCACTCTTATAATAAAGATGTGTTGATGTTTGATGTCTCTGCTTCGGCCATCCGATTGCGCTACATGTTTCCAGACAACTTTAGTTCACATTTTTTAGAGGCTGCGCAGTCGAGGTTGCAGGATGACCGCATATCGTCGCTGTCCTGATCCAACGTGGTGCTCTAAAAGTTGTGATTTTGAAATATGAACTGCTCCTAAAAGTGAAAACAGGGCTGTTATGGAGTCCCAGTGCATTGTTTTCACAGGACAGCGAGTTTGTGAAGGTCATTGCTCATGAAGAAAAGAGCATATACAAGATTTATTAACCATGCGTCCTATGGATGAATTGCACAATGATACAGGCAGTAGCTCGTATTCAGCAGGCACAGCGACGATGCCTGAGGAGCACATCAAGTCAAGGCCGACCACTCAGCGCTGACTGAGAGTGTTGCTGCATGTCGATCAGCGGTATCCTGAAGAGTCGACAGTGCTCAGCACTCATCTTTTCCTCTGGATTAATAGAAGTATAGATATGGAAACATATTGCTGTTATGGCCTGAAATATTAATTAAGACAGAAAATAAAATAAAAACATCTGACCCTGATGGCCGTGCTCGAGAAAAGGAAGTTATGCGGCTATATATTAGGTTTAACTTCTTAGTCAGCATTCTTAATGAACATAGTTATACCTGAATGTTTTTGGCACGTTTCATATCAGAATTGAGGCCGATTTGTTATTTTATTTTAGGAGAGCAACAGAGGAGGATTCCTCTCCCCGGATGGACAGGTGCAATAGATGTCATGTGACCAGAAGGAATCATTACAGAGTTACAACACATTCAATGAGTATGACAGAGTGTATGAATAGTTGGTAGTAGTCATGGACCACGATCCAGACCTCCGTTTTTTTATTAAATTGTAGTTATAGGGTGACGACATCCTGGTCAATGTGCACAATGATAATATGGGGGCCAACGTTACATTGTACTGCGACATCTATAAAACAATAAAAAGATAAAGAAATCAAGACTTCACAGGAAACCTTTATAGAAGCTGTGTCTGACATTGTGAGCATGAATAAAGCCACAAGCAGCTGTTTGCTGTATTGGTATGTTCTCAAGGGAACATACGTGGCCTGATTAGTGCTACAGGATCTCACACTACAAAACTGTGTGACATTACAGGAGAAGCTTCCCAAAATACCAACAATATGCTGTATGACTGAAACAGGAAGTAGAGCCACAGTCTGAAGACTTTAACATTAACATTTATTGCAAACCCTGTGTTTTAAAGGTGCACTTCGATTGGCTCCCCACGGCTCTCAACATGTAAACAAAGACGTTACTCCACCATATCTTTACATCGAAAATACATGTCTGCTGTTATTTTTATACTGAATGTTAAATACAATGCTGTAAACATTGTTCAACTGTACTAAAATAAATGATTAACAATGATTTACTTTTTTAAAATACTTTTGCTGTAAAGACTGAATGTCTGGTACGTCGGCCTGGGGGAAACCATCCTACAAGGGAAGAGATTTATTGGTGAAATTCCAGCTTTTTGTATTAAAATATACTGAACCAGATCATCAGGACGCATGAATGTGAATTGACAGGCTCTCTGTACCCTTGATTGTGTTTTACTGCCTGCCAGTCAGCCAGTCAGTCAGCCACTCTACCTGTTGGTCTGCTTTCCACCTGGCTGGATTTATAACTCGTTACCGACACCCTAGCTGACTGTCAATAAACATTCCTCTTCTGTTGTCATGTTTATCCCTTATTGACAATTTAATTACACCTGCAATACTAGTTTAAATATGAAATATATCCGGTCTCCACCGGGAGGCAGAATGGAGCTGCTCTTCCTTACTTTTCAATACATTCAAGGTTTTCATTGCATTTAGTTTTCATCAGCCTCCAGCAGTGGATTACGTTTTATAATGAGACAACAACTTAAGATATTACAAAACAAAATGATGTATGCTCGAAATATTATGATGAACGGAGGAACTGCATTCATATCTCTTGTAGAATCTGTTTACTGGCAGTTGATCAAGAAAATGTAAAAATGGGACATAGGAATCCTCAAAATTATGAAGTGTTAGTATAAGTATTCATCCTCATTTGATACTGTAACTCCTTGCTGTTGGTTTTTTTTACTACAGGGTTTGAGTTGCCCACATCCCCACTCACCCATGAGACTTCACACCCCAACTGCAGTGGTGGGCCGTGCATTTTCTACCTACACTCTAAAAAGCCCAACTTCAAATTTGTTGTCTTAACACATTTTTTTAAGTTGAGTCAACAAATGCCTTTGAAAAAAGTTGAACTAACTCAAAATGTCAATTTCATTCATAAAGAGTGGAATCCACTTAAAATGTTAAGTTGAGAAAACTTAATATAGTGGTTTGGGCATCTGCTGAGGTAACTAAGGCCACATATATATATATATATATATACAAATACATATATAAATACATATATATTTATATGTAAATACATATATATACTACTTTAATCTTATATTTTAAGTAATAAAATAATATAAAAATATTTTCTTTAGCCCCTGTTTAAAATACATTGGTTTTTGATACCATTGTTTGTTTATTATATTTAGATATGGATTAGATTTGGAAGGATATTGTCCATTGTTTAATGGCAGATTTGCTCCAGTTCAGGTTTTTGTCACTTATTGAATTAAATGGAGCCTGTACCGTGAGAGCAAATGTTTCCCTGTATTTTGCTCAATTTATTTATTTAATTTAACAGACTATGAAGATTGAAATACCATAATACTAATGTGTAGGAGGTGACTCTTGTATGAAAGTGGGATATTTTAGTTTTTAAAATCTGCATAAAAATGTCTTTTGACTTTTAAATTGTATTGTTACAGAATGGGAAGAAAAAAAATGAAAATTTAAAAGAGGCGGTGAATATTTATTATAGTCTCTGTATGCTTGTTTTTGTGTAGAATACAGACCCGCAGGAATCTTATGTAAAAGGAGTTGAACTGGGAATACTGCAGAGTGGGTGGAGCAGGGGTGTGGTTCAGGAAACGGTGTCTGATTGTCATCAGCTGGACTGATTGGTAATCAGATTGGTAATCAGTCCAGCTGATGACGATCTGTGTTGGTTATCTGAGTCTGTCTCCATAAAGGAGCTGGACAGACAGGAGATGAGAGGAGCGTGGAGAGCAGAGACACAGTCTGCTGTCGGAATAAACCTTATTACCGAATATCCCTCTGGCTACTTGTTGCTTATTGGTGCTTTAGGGGTGGGGAACCTACTCGTGAGGGCTACACACGTGTCACAACCATGTTCCAAAGCTTGTTTCAAGGCCTTGATTTTGGATTCACAAAACATAATTTTTTTTCTTTTTCTTTATGCAGCCATTTTGATTTTTAAGGATGTTGACCCTCTGCTGTCTATGTTCAAGTGTTGACACCTGGAATTCATATAGTTATGCAAACAAATGTTTAGTTATTGTTAATAAACATTTTGTGTTTGAAGAAGTTTGTTTTCTTTAACTGTTGACTTTTCCAAAAAAACGGTGTACATTTTTAATTAATTTAAATGAAGGCAACGTTGCAAAGAATGTTGAGTGTCCTCAAATAATGGGCAGTGAAATTTAGTAACAAAACATTTTAAGTTAAAAGTAAGTTCTCTCAACAAAACATTTTAAGTTAAAAGTAAGTTCTCTCAACAAAACATTTCTCAACAAAAAATGTTAAGTGCTGTTTATGTATGTTTTTAATCTACAAGAACACACAATTTAAAGTTTCTCCAATTTAATATTTTAAGTGTTCTGAGCTTAAGTACATGAGTAGATCAAATGCAATATTTTAAGTAGTGTTAACTTAAATACATAAGTACGTCTGAATAGTAATGTTACGTTTGACAAACTTAAGATATCACTTTGAGTGAACTTCTTATCATAAGTTGACACAACACATTAGCCCTTAGTTGAGTGAACTCAAAAAGGCTTTGCAGCTGGTTGCCTCACTTTTTTAAGTTGACTCATTTTTTTTTTTTTTAGAGTGTAGGCCTTCAATGCCGTCTTACTACAGCTGAACAACCTAATGTAAGATTAGTTCACCATGTATTTATGTATGTACATGTGTATATATCAGAGAACCCTATACTCAGATCCTCAAGTAGGCTTGAGACCAGTGCTTGAGCCTGCTCTATCCCCCCCCCCCCCCCCCCCAGTCTACGAGTACCGAGGGTACACATTCTGGTCCCCAGGACTCTCCCAGATCCTCAAGTAGGCTTGAGACCAGAACAGTGCTTGAGTTCTGTTTGTGACAGGGTTCACACACATGCTGACTAGTGGATCTCCAGGACCTTTCCAGGACTTTAAACCAAATTTCTATGATTAAACATTTTGTGAAAACTCTGTGTATACATGAAAAAGTGAGAGGATATAGTATATATATAACTGCCACATCGCCTCCTCCACTATATCCCATGTGAAGTTACATCAGATGCAACCCGAGACAGCGGCTATGTTTCTGCAGAAGCCCAGGAGGGCCATTCACGTTTTAACATGTTAACGTTTGGAAGTTTGGAAGTTTGAAAGTGTTTACGTTGCCTACCATTGGTACACGTAAAAAGGTTCAACTGGTTGGAATCTCAACGTCGTCCCAACATAGACAAGCTGAGAAAATCCACCTCAACAACTCGTGGATCAGAAAACCCTCTCGCCACCCAAATGTGCCACAGATGGCTGGAGATGTCCTGTGTGAAAAACAGCAAGAAATGACCAATACATCAACTCTAGAAGGATGGCACCATCACTTCCTGATTCCTATTCCCTATTCTCTCACCCGTGAGTAACTTGTAAGGAGAAACAAAGGTAACGAGCACATTTAACAACGTTAAGAGCCCCAAAGACAGATGGAGACACATGCATGGAGGCAGACCAACAGGTCGAGGGACTGACCGATGGCTGGTTACTCCACTTGGTTACTCAAAGTAGCCGTGCTGGAAACATATTAGTATTGAAAGTGGAACATCCAACGGCATTATTCACTCAGGGTACGCTGCTGTGACTTGGTTTCTGCATCAGCGTTATCCTTCGTGGCGGCCCGGGAGCATTGTGAACCCCAAACCTCTTCCCCCTTGAGCGTCTCTACATCTGTGTGTGTTGCAGTGGCTGTTGCAGTGAGAGGCCGAACAGAATATCGGGCAGGAAGGGTGTGTGCGCCGAGTGGTTTCCTCTCTCACAGGGTTGGCTGATCACAACAAGCCGAGGGTGTGAAGGGTGCGTTCCTGTTCGGTTTTTGTGGTTGCAGTTGCGCTACCAATCGTAGTTGCCTTGCACACCCTCCATCCCTTGTGTAACAAAGGGGGTTGGTTGGGTGGGGTGGGGGGGGGGGGGGTTGTGCCGTGCAGAGCTGTTGAGCCTGCGCTCGCCTTCCTGTGGCCCCGGCCTTGAGAACCTCTTTCTGATTGCAGCTTGTCCATGTGACTCTGGTTTCCGTTGCTTGCCTGCTTCCGTGAACAGTCGCGAGAGGCTTCAGTCGGAGCAGAGGAAGGCAGCTGAAGCTCACACACGAGAGCACCCTCTGCAACAGCCAGCGACATGGTCAGGGGATCAACCGTCAGTGGCTTGGGAAATCCACACCTAACCACCAGCGTGAGTATATAAGCACTGCGCATCGGTTTACTGCAGGATGCAGGATGCTAGAAGGAGTGGCGTGCGTTGTCTTCCATAAGAATGTTGAGCGTAAAGCGTTTGTGTCTTCTGAACACGATGTCTTACGGATCACCTTCTTTTGTGCATACTTGAAAAAGGCTTTAGTACTCTAGTATTTTAAGTAAATTATGTGATAAAGTCTTGTTAAACTCTTGTTGACATGAAAATATAGTTTTCAATATGTTTATTAGTGTTGAAAAATAAGTCATTATTAATGTTACTACATTGTTTTTGAATTGAATTTGAGTAATGTCGTTGAGTTTTGGATTGGAACTTGACATTTTGTAAAAACATTATTTAATAATGCTGATTTTTAGTTTCACTCTATAAATGTTTGATTAAAATATCGCGCTTTTTAACATTATTCTAATTAATTAAACCAAATGCTGTCGTTTTGTGCAATCCTATCTTCTTTCTAGCTATATTATGTCAGTATCAAACACTGGGTGGACGCTCAGAAAATAGATATTATTCTGCTAAACTGTTTGCACACAACAATGTAGTCAACTACCGTCAGATAAACTATTCACTTGAACAGTAAAATAATTAATAAAACAGCAAAGGGATAAGATCCGATCTGATAAGATTTTATATCAAAGATGTTCCTATAAAAGTAAAAGCTAAACAACATCACATACTGCATGAATCCACTGAAATACAAAGATTAAACTGCATACAAGCCAAAAAGGGAACACACGGCCTCCACATCCAGAATGCGTCATGCAGTGGTTTTAATGGAAATTAGGGAAACTTCACCAAAATGTCCAGCTGCTGTATTGAGTAAAATAAAATGTAGTGAAGACATTCAAACATTTATATTATATTAATCAACTCCAATTTATTTTATTGAGTTCCGTCAACCAAACAGAACAGAAATTAAATGCAGATTCTAGATTACGGGCATCAATAATGTGAAGATCACATTCATCCCACATGAAAGAGATGAAAACTTGTCAAGTCTGGCATGTAAGGTTTAGGATACGGCAGGTGAGGTTTAATACAGACATGGTGAAGTTATGACTCAATAAAAACATGAAGTGAAAAACCTTCACCCACAGTATGAATGTGTTTGGCATGAGAAGGCAAGGGCACCTGCCACTCCACTAGACTTTGAGCTTTCAGAGAGATAATACATTTATCGTGGAGGGATTAATTTACCCAATTTTTCATGCCAAGAGAGATATGGCGGCATTGGTGCTCTTTCCAAAATGTCAGGATGCCCATGCTCATCGCCACATGTGCATTTTGAACTGAGAGAGAAGGAGGATGAGGCCGATGCTCACGGACTGATTACGTTGAATCATCTGTAGTCAGCCATAGTCACACTTTGATCCACCCGGCATCCTCCCTCTCTCCTTCTGTCCCCTTGTCAACAGTGAGGATGTTAAAATGCCAATCCACGGGCGCACCCCCATCCTGCTCTGCTTGTTAGCCATGTGGAGAATCCTGACGCCGGTCTCAAGTCATCCACAACACAGTCAGTGCCAGCTGGTAAGATGTCTCTTTTTAACTCAGCTCCACACCTTGAGGCTCAATGAGATTGCCTATAATAAAGGTCAAATTAGGAGTTCTCTTTTGGGATTAATAAAGTTATGTCTTATCTTAACGAAAAAAGAAAGACACACCTCAAAATGAACTGAGGTCCCCCTGGGAGATAAACTCAGATATACTTTGTTGATAAAAGATAAGCATTGTGATGTTAATGTCATTACAACGCTCTACTCGGATGCTGCATTCAGTGCGTATCAGATGTTCTGTAAACATGATAACTGAAACTAAAAATGGTCATGTGAACATCCTGCAGGAAATAGCATTTTGAAGATATTTTGAGTGCTGTGACATTTTCCCCTCTGGCTCATCACAAACGCAAATTGAGTAATCTAATCCACAAGCAATCCATAGAACTTGAGGTGCAATTGGGATTTGAGTTTAACGCTAATATCGGCATGCTAAAATGTTCACATTACCATTTGGCAACGTATTGTAAAAATTGATGCAAGTCATATTTACCAAGTTCACCAATTTAGTGTAGCCTAATGCTAATTAGCATGAAAAACAAAGCACAACTGATACTGAATGCCCTTAGTTCTGCAGGTATTTAGTCAAATTTAAAAATATAAAGTAAAGTATTGGGCTCCAGAGTCATTCTAATTCATCCTCTCGATACCTTGAGTGTGTTTAGCAAATGTAATCCTAATTGAGTCAACAGCTTTTGATTAATTATTATTATCTTTATTTACAAGGGACCATGTACAGTTAAAACATAAATGTCACCATTCGATGCACCAGAGTGTAGCTTCAGCTAATTTGCATCTGTAGTTCCCTGACAGACCATACAACATACAACATAAAACAATAACAAATAGTCCAGGATAAATACACACAATGCAAAGTTACAGTACAGCATTTTACAATCTAATATTCATATGTCACTGTGGACCAACTGACCGACAGACCGACATCCATATTGTTGTTAAAAGCAACAACAAAAAAAGGAAAGCCCATGTTCGATAAAGTGATATGAGAGGTTAAACAATCCGTCCAAAAAGGAAGCTTGTTGATATAAACCCACAAATGAGTTATTTCGAACTTGTGATTTTTGCTCCAGAAAGATGCACTATTTCTAAAAAGCAAGCAAACGAGCATCACGATACAATCAACCAACCAACAAATACAAAGACTCGTGCTCTCCTTCTCTCTGCAGATACAAAGAACGGCTCAATGCAACAACGGCCATCTCTCCTCTGTGCCTGCAGCGCTGCCCGACAACGTAGAGGAGCTCCAGCTCAACGACAATCACATCCAAACACTACGGGACGACTCTCTCCTCCGTTACCCCTCACTAAACACCCTGAGCGTAGCTTGTAATAATTTGGAAAAAATAGAGTCAAACACTTTTCAACACTCCAAATTGTTAGAAAGTCTCAATTTAGCAAATAACAACCTTCACATTGGCTCCCAGGAAACCAGCCATGCATTAAAGACTCTCCCCGGGCTCCGGGCTCTGGACCTCTCCCAGAATGCGCTCGATGACGAAATGGTGGCCACTCTCCTGGAAAACCTGACATCCCTGGAGTACCTCGACCTCTCTGGGAACTTATTGCAGAGACTGGATGAGACCTCGTTCAGGGATCTTCCCCAGCTCAAAGAACTCGACCTGCAGAGAAACATCATGTACGAGATCGAAGGCGCCTTCGACAGCAATCCGAAGCTCCAGCGGCTCAACTTGGCCTTCAACTATCTGCTTTGCCTCACAGACTTTCACATGACCCAGCTGGTGGTCCTCAATGCCAGCCACAACTTCATTGAGTGGTTCATCACCAGACAAGACGTGAACGACACTTTCCAGTTAGAAACCCTTGATCTATCCAATAACAAAATGCTCTTCTTCCCTTTCTTGCCCGACCACAGCCACTTGAGGACTCTCTACCTCTCCCACAACAGCGTTAGCTTTTACGAACACTTGGCAGACAACAGCTCATACCCGAACTCCACCACGACGGTGGAGTTCTACAATATGAAGAAGTACACGGGCAACGTGACGGCTCAGCTGTGGGACGAGAGCCTTCACGGGGACATCTCCTCCGTCGAGATTTTGGATCTGAGAGGAAACCAGGTGGAGTATTTCCCCAATGGGTTCATCCAGAAAATGCCGGCCCTGTCGAGGCTTCAAATGTGCACCAACTGTCTGGAAAGCTTAAATCTAACAGCGGAACAGTTCTCCGGCAGCTTGTACGAGTTAGACCTCAGCAACAACCGGCTGAGCCAGATCGTTGCCGATAGAGATGCGCTGACCGCTCTTGGCAATCTGACGTACCTTAACCTGAGTTTGAACAATCTCGAGCGGTTACCCTCGGGATTGTTTTCCTCACTGCAAAGCCTCCGGTCGGTGGACCTCAGTTACAACAACGTTGACATTTGCCGTCCTGAGGAAGCTGACACCGGCACAGACGCAAGCTCGGCCTGCGCGGATTGGAGAGACGTTGCATCCCTAAAGCAACTTCACCTGAAGGGATGCAACCTGAAAATAATTCCATCGTCCGCGTTCGCCGGGTTGTCTCTCACACACCTGGAACTGTCCAACAACCCTGGACTCGTCGTCCGAGAATCAATACAAAGTCTCAGCAGAACTTTACAGCATCTAGGTTTAGGAAACACTCAAATACAAGACGTAGACTTTTCCCATTTACAAAATCTTGAGTTTTTAAACATTTCATGGAACTCGCTTGCCTACCTTCCCCCGTCCATTTTAAGTCTTAACCTGAAAGTGCTGGATTTGAGAGACAACAGACTGTCCACCATTCCCTCTGGCCAGGCGAACGCATTAGCCACCAAACTGCACACCGTCTTTCTCACGGGGAATCCGTTCAACTGCTGCCAAACTGAATGGTTCAGCACATTTGAGACAACGAAGACAATCAATATGGTCGGACAATCAGGCATCGAGTGTGAAGATCTCATCCAGATGACACACAGAGTGGAGCACCCTCAGTCCTTTATTTGTTTGGAGAAAGGCGGGGAATCTATAATCTGGTATATTCTGCTTTTTGTACCCATCGGTCTTTCTTTTGTGGGCATTTTGGCCATAGTTCTGCTCACCTTCAAGCCCACAATGCTCCAAAAGTCCATCAAAAAGAATTGTTTAAAGCCTACGTCTTACTGATACTTTATAAACCAGAACAAAAAGGTGTTTTATATACTCTATGTTATTGACAAATGTAACTGAATGTATGTTGGAAATAAATGTAATTAAATGTAAAACTGTCAATATGATAATGAAATAACAATTCCATTATATATATTCAAGCAAGGGGGCATTTACTTTTTCGCAATGCTGTGCCGTTGACTGAAAAAAACAAAACCTTGAACAATACCCCGATGTAAAAATGTGTCTGCGTTCATTTGTGTGTGTGTGTGAACATATGCAGAAGTAGTGTGATGCAAGTTGTTGCTATAAGCAGCAGAGGAAACATGAAATTTCCTGTTTTGCTAAGATGTGCAGGAACTGCTCAGTTCAGTATCTCAAACTATGAGGTTTCCTTCCCACCAGGGAGACACAGATGCAACATCAGCGCGGCCTTTCAGAGCGTCCGTACAGCTATCATAATAAACCTTACGAATAATCATTCCTCTACGGTTGTGTGTTGTGGCTCGGGAGTCGGAGGTTGGAAGATCAGTGGGTCGCTGTGCACTGGAGGCCTAACCAGAGAGTAACCAGAATACCGCTGTGGTGATGCTCAGGGTCATGGTGGTGGAAACATAAAAAAAGAGAAGCCAGAGTAAAGCTGTGTCAAAACCCAGAAACACCATCGTATTTACATCACTTTTTAAAGACAAAGTCATCAGAGTCAAGGTATGTTTTGGGGTGTTCATCAGCAGAGCAGGCAGGATTCCTTCTGGGCATCCAGGTGGGCTCAACTCAGGGCAGCAGTTGATGACAGGCTTGTTATTAGAAGGTTTCTGGTTAAATATCCAAAATTAAATTAATAATAAATAGTTACTTCTGCACTTATACTGATTGGCAAATCAAAACCACTGTAAGTCTACTTTGACAGCAAAGCACCAGCAGATATCTTGCTGGAAGGTACAAATCAAGGTTTTCAGTTTATATCAGGAATGTCACGACGCTATTAGAGTGGACCCAAAAGCTAGACTCAGACAGGAGTCACAAAGAATACTGTCTTTGGTTGGCAACAGGCTGGGTCAAAACCGGGAGATCAGTCGAAGACGCAAACAAGTCCAAAAAGGGGCGGGGCAGAGAATCAGAGGTCAGGGCAGGCAGGCAGGGTCAGAACAGACAGGTCAGGAATATACACTAATAACGCTGGAGAACTTGGCACGAAAACACAAAACAATCTGGCAGAGGACAAGTGGAAGTGAGGGAGCTAAATAGTGAGGGACTAATGAGGGGATGGGCTGCAGGTGAGAAGGGCGTGAGGACCAGGTGAAGGTAATGAGGGACTAACGAGGTGATCAGAGGCAGGTGAGGGGAGTTGGACTGACGAGATGGTGTGACAGGATGAAAACAACTATTACAAAAAGGAAGGCGTGGAGCTAAACTGTTACAAGGAAATTAACAGCATGACAGCTGTAAAGGGCAAATAAGTTGTTCCCATTGGGAAATACTTGCCGTCAGGAGATCATCATTTGCGGAAGGCCTTTGTTACCGGTCACAGATTGTTGACCAAGGGGAATTTCATTTGATTACTCAGCTATATCAACTTTATATAGTTGAGGTAAAAAGACAACGATATACACATTCTGATAAATTTGAATCCAACTTAACACCGTGAATGAATGGAAGACACGTGATTGGAGAAGCCATATCAATGGACAAGTGACCACATACATATCAGTGATATCACGATCCAGGCAACTTTGTCGCGTGGACACGGCACAGCAAATGTGCAAAATGTGCATAATCGCAGCAGATTTGTCATCGCTAACCAACCAGCTGTGGGTTTGGGCTCCGTGTTTAAAGTGAGCAGCTCAACACACGCCGCAATATTCGAAGCAATGTGGCCGAGTGACACCGTGGTAACGGTGTCAGATAAATGCAAAAGTGAATGGAGAAGTGACATTTCAGCCTCAGTGGTGAAATGGCATTCTGTCAGCGAGTGAGTCCTGTGATACATCCTAGAGCTGTGCTGCCCCCCCTTTGGTTCCCCCACATTATGGAAAGAAAACACAGCAATGAGTCTTCTTGGAAGACCCTTTGGTTAATAAAATGTCTGACAAGATCCGATGAAAATCCCGTGAAGATTCATCCCGTTCAAGTGATGCTGTGTGTCCAGCCGGACCAATCGGGGTCCTGGCCTCGGTGTGCACAATTTGCAGCTGAGACTAATTTGAATATCAGAATAGCATTAGTATTGCAAGATTTGGTTGTAAATCCCCAAAAATTGCAATGCCATCCATAGAGCCAAGTCGCTGGCACAGCCAAACAACAACAACAACAACAACACACGGCCTGTTCAGAAAAGACAGCGTTAGCTTCCAGTTCCACAGCTTACAGTGTGAAGCAGCATCCTGAGCAAACACACCAGATAAGCGGCAGTTTATCTTCTCGCTTCATCATTTAACCTAGTTTTGTTTTCTCCATCTCCTGATGATAACCGGCAAAAAAATAAATAACTTGTTGTTGCACCGGAACATCCTCCTTTGGCCTCAGTGTCGAGCTGCCTGATTGGAAGTCGACATGCGAGCATGAAAAGCTTGTTCAAGGGATCAGCATTTCTCGGTGCAACATATGAAAGAACATCAGGACTGATGAAAGAGGAAGTGATGTTTTCTCAGGATCACTCATCCTGATCTGGTTTCAGGCTTACTTTATCTAAGCGGGCAGGGTTGTCTTTAAAAAAGTCCTCCGGGTTTCAGAACGCAGAACGCAGAACACTGCACAACTGAAACGTTGAGCCCACAGCTGAGGTTTCACGAGGACCAATGAGAGCTGAGAATATTAGATTTCTTGGTCTTTACTCTTTCTTTTGGTTAGGTGTACAAACATTAAAATAAGCCTTTTTTTCTCCATTGGGCTTTCAGTCTTCACCTCTCACTATCGCACTCATGAAAACTCTTTTGGAAAAGGTAGCACAAGCGACTGGAGGTCAAAGGTTAGTGCGTATTGTCTCTGACGCTGATGGGTGCACGCTGGAGGAAAAACCCCATTGTCCAGCGTAAGCTGATGTACAGGCAGCTTCTTCGTCAACAGGCAGTTTGCAAAACTCCACTTCCTCTTCCCCCTTCCTGCTCCAACGACCATGGAGGCTCTGCTCTGGACTTATTGTTTCGCCAGGAAGCGTCCGCATCATTTGTTAACCGCGTGACTGCCTCGAGACGCCGAAAAGAGACGTAAGCATCTGAGCGTGGAAATAAAACAAAAACATGATTTCAGTGTTTTTACAGGAGGGTTTTATGCGGCTGCCCTCAGTCGTCCACTGGATAGTCTAGAAAACGCCTCACATATTCTAAACTCACAAATCTTTGCAAATTGAGAGATTATGTCAAACTGGGTCAGAGATTTGAGGTATTTTATGGTCTGGGGAGTCAGGAGAGCCCAAGACAACAACAGGGAGAATCCACTCCTTTGCTCACCAAATTCTATCTGAATGTGTCAACATTGAGATTATAATTCATGTGTCCATGTTTGTTCCAGTGGGAGGGATTTGTAACCAAGCATTGTCCCCAACACCAAGCTCCGCACCATGGGCAACCGGGCCTTTTGCTCGGCAGCGCCACGCTTGTGGAACCCTGACCACCTGAGGGCAACTCAGACACTGAACTCTTTTAAGACTGGCCTAAAAACCTTTTTATTCAGGAAGGCATTTTTTACCTTGAGTTAATTTATTGTCAGCTATCAGATTCTTTTTTTTATTTTTATGGGTTGCTTTAACTATGTTTTAATCGGTTTTATTTGTTTTCACTATATGTGTGGCACTGAGATTCTTTGAAGGAAGAGTGCGATAAAAATGAAATGCATTATTATTAAGCACGACGAATTTTAGTCTGGCATTCAGAGGTGTCTTCCGCACGAGAATAAATATCCTTGAGATCACGGTTCAGCTGGAGTAATTGCTTCAACTCATTTGACCTCTTTCACAGGAATTGTCTCGCTTTAGAAATCAAAGTGAACCTTTTAGAGCCAACGCATCAAGAGGATTGGTGATCGTTGACATGCGAGTGCTTCACTGAGGACAAAACAATCGGATATTGACCTGTACCAGGACGCAGTGAGATTTTCTTTTTTCTTTAGTGTTTCATTTCAGTTTTTGTTGTACACTATGTGTATGTTAATGTTGGGTCCTCCCGTGAAACGCATCACTAGCAACACGACCACCGGGTATACAAGGGCAGCTTTTAAAGGTGTTCATGGATGACTTGAGCTTGTTAACTCACTCAGCAATGTTTCCCAATCACAGGTCTCAATTTCATACGATTCTGCCAAATTACATTTCTTCACTTGTATTTCAGTTTAATTTATTATAATTTATTGAATTGCTTGCTCTGCCCTCTAGTGGATCCAGCAGGAATCGATAAAAAAACAATAGAGGCAGCTGTGTAGGACATTTAGCTTCCTCACGACTGAAATCTCATGCATGGACAGAGATAAAACCATACCTCAAAGCAGACCAGTCACATCTTCTTATTTTAACGCATCACATTGTATTTTTATTTTACGATTGTATGCCATCTTATCAGTTACACACAAAAACAAAAAGTAGCCATGGAATAATATACGTTCATCTCCCAGAATGTAACGAGGCATTTTTTTTTTTTCATCGTGGAGATGCAAGTTTAAGGGAAATATTTTTACTTTCCGGCTTTGAGACACCAAGTGGACCAACGGCAGTGACAACAAACACGTCACACACTGTGTATTTATGTACAATACACAAGTCAATAATTTAAATCAGAGATAATGGCCATTTTCAGGTAGATTTACTTCCAAAATGCTGGTTTCCAACTGGCAATAACTTAAATGAAAGTATTGGGGTTCAATACTTAGAGACGGAATAGAGCGTCTTCGTGCAGCCGGTGGAGCTGCGAACAAGGCGAGAGGTTTGAGGGAGGCCGGGCCGCTGCGATGGCCACCCAACGGTGCCTGGCATGGCGCCTCAGCGCCGCGTGGTCAGCAGCAGGAAACGACGCCTCATCAACCGAATGTACCGGAACAACGCGTTAAACTCGCTGTCCGGCATCGCTCCATCCGAGTAAAGCTGCCGCTCAACACTTACGATAATGATAATAAAAACTCATTCTTTGGATAACCATAAGAGCTAATGTGCCGTAAGATTAGCAATTATTATGAAATATGACTTAATAATAAGCGTCACTCTCCACTTCAAACTGAAGTGCATTTTTGTGTTATAAAAAGAAGTGTCTACTCTATCGCTACTTGAAATAATTTGCAGTGAGGGAAGAGAAATAAAACCCTCACATAAAAAAGCATTGAAGTCACCATCTGAGATTTATATTGTAAACATTTTTTTTTTTAAAGTTACAGTTTGGGAGATGTTTTGGCACATATTGCAGATCGCATGGCATCAAGCACAAAAGGTATGGAAGCATGTTATAGAAGGATACGACAGCTGCATACAAACACATCGGGGAGTTTGGGGTCCGCTCTCCTTCCTTCTTTCAAACGTATTCCACCACGTCCGCTAAAACTGAGACTCCTTTTCATAGAAATATAACTCATTCTAAAATGGCCGAGTGGAAGGGAAAGTGAGGCTCGACCCTGCAACGCAATTTAAATACGAGATCACATCGGGTTACAGAGGGCTGGGGGGGGGGGGGTCTCAGTTAAGCAACTCCAGGTAAGTGATGGGCACTTTGCCATTCTGGTTGCCGCGCTCGCCCATCAGCCAATCAGAATCCATACCGACGACGCTGCTGACGACGATCACCTGCGGAGACGGGGACTCGGTCTCAGCTTCCATTCAACAAAAGTTAGACATAATAACTCAGTTATTAATTCAACATTCATTTGTGAAGGCAAATTACTGACGTCGGAAAAGCTCATCAGGACATGACGTTGCACTCGTCCACTTGACAGTTTTGTCTCGGACACCAAATTGTATGAAATGCGTGGTCGTGACTCCTGTTATTACCAAAGTCAGTTGGCCACGGGCCGAGTGGAAAGTGTGCCTGAATGGGAGATTTAGAGCGAATGAGGTAATGCTGGGTCATTGTTAGTCAACCGCTGGCTTGGAACGGGAGATTTTCCAGCAAATGCGGGCGGCTGATGATCCGACTGGGCAGGAACTGCTCCACTGCAGTTCGGTTTTAGAGTCAGGCGTCATAAAGTGATCAGTTTATAAAATTAAATCCATAAATCGCGATTAGGATTATTTCCCGGCTCACCTCGTCAGCCAGCAGGGAGAGCTCGCTGCTGCTGGCCGCGTCGTAGTCGTAGAGCACGCGGGCTTTGCGGCTGCCGTTGGAGCTGCGCAGCTCATTGAAGCCGCCCGACGCCGCCGAGCTGCTGCGGCCCGCCGGCGCGCTGGGCAGGGAGGCCGACACCGAGATGCCGCCCGGCGCCGACGACCGGTTGTTGTTGGAGAACGTGGAGGGGAAGCTGGCGGGAGGAAGAGGAGGTGATGAAACACTGGCGACTGCGGACTGCTTGTGCCAGCCTGGAGCAGAGAAGTGCCCTCCCCCCCATGCAGCACATTACGCATCACTCCTATTGGGTGGCCCCTCCCTGTATGAATGACATGAAGCCCACTCCCCTGGGACCTCATCGCTGATTCAGTGTTAGTCATTTTGAACAGACAAGAGAAACGTTCATGTCCCCCCGACTCGAACCACTTTGATTTTATTGCGGGGGGGAAAAAAGGAACGAGGAAAACATTCAACATCAATACTTTTGTTTCCAGGAAGAGTTTCTAAAAGTTGTTGACCCATTCACAAAGAAAACGGGAACAACAACAAGAGCCTGGAGTCAAATAACTGCTAATAGCATACTAATACTATTAATTATGAAATGAGCAACATAGGTCCGCTTGGTAAGTACTGAGATGAGTAATGATCTTCTCTGTGACATTAGGCCCCCTATTGTAGTGGGACACCAGTAAAATAGTTCAAAATACTATTACCAGAAAATAGTTATTACCAGTGTCCTACAATCACATCATGGAGAGACATTGCAACAGAAATCTACAGAATGGAGCAGATTACAGCTCATGTTACCCAAAGAATGGAAACAGTTCTTAACAGCACAAAAAAAAGCAACTATGTCACAGATAAATGCCTGACTATTTCTTTATTACTATGGTATTGTTTTTGTTTCTTTATTTGTATATGTGTTTGTTTGTTTACTTCTCTTTATACAGAGTCTGAAAAATTGAAATATGTGTTTGTGAGATTCTGAACACTAATAAAATATACATTAAAAAATAAATGTAAAAAATAAAATACTGACAAATAAATACATAAAAAATAGTTCAAAATCAATCAAAATGCGACAGTGGCCTCTCACCTGCCCAGCTGCTTTTGGAGGTCCACCATGTAGTGGTAACACTGAGCGTAGTACGTACTCTGGGCCTCCACAAAGTCATTCAAGCAGCGCAGGTGGTGGGCCTGGTAGTGTGCACAAGGAAGAGAAGAATACTGAAACCGTCACCAGTTTGGATCAAATACTTCAAGTCGAGCAGCTTTCTTAGCTTAGACATTTTTATCTTTTAAAGTTAGGTTTGCGTCATTCGATAACAAACATGTCGTCGTCATAAATGGCAGCTCTACCCACTTCACACACCAAAAGGCGGTACTCGTGGAAACCTTAGGTTACAGAAAACCAGTAGCTACGCACGTGGGTGCTGCTGACGCCTTCCAGCAGCAGCCGGGTGATCTCCGCCTGCCGGTCGAACTCACTCTGGGTCATCCTCAGCTCCTGCTCGGCCTGAGGAGCACCAAGCAAAGCAGAAACAAATGTTTGCTTTTATAGAGCAACATCACCATTCCACGAGGTTGGAGGATTGATGCCGATCCAGTCGAGGCCCCGTGCTCTACAGAACCGAAGAACAGACGTATGGCATCAAAGTAAAGCGAACGAACATGCATCGGACTAAAGAATTGGTTCGCTGATATTCTCTTTATGAAAAGGCCAATTCATCCGTATTTGAGCCGAGTGGATATCCCGTGGTATGAAACTTGCCTTCTAATCAGGAAATCAAATAGAACAACCAAAAACTCTGGAGATAACCAAAATCATTTAAGCTGAATATCAACATGTACCACATTAGTCCGTTAAAAAAAAATGCATGAAGAAATAAAAAATGCCACGAGAAAATACTGCCAGCGTCTGAATGTGCATATGACATGAAATGGCTTCGGCAGGTCCGGACCAGAGAAGACGGGGCCCGTCAGAGAGGAGGACAACAATGAAACGTGAGGCTCATTGTCCCGTCCCTCACGTTGAGCCAGAGGACTCAATGAGTCCTTTAGAACAACGGCTTGTTGAGGCTCACTTCAAAAAAGTCCAACAAACATCCGGAGGCTGATGGGGACCATGGCCTCCCGGTCCTGAAAACGGCTGACGCCAGAACCAGGGAGAGAACATCTACAAGGACTCAAGGTTCTCCGTGAGGGACGGCGGTATGCGTCACAGAGGAGATAAAGGAAGCCACGGACAGCAGCTGCTCACACTGCTACCAGGGGGTTTGGAGTGTGTGTGTGTGTGTGTGTGTGTGTGTGTGTGTTCAATTCAAAGATAGCTCCAACATTCCACTCACCTCTGTCACTTCCTCTGCTCACATCTGCTGCTTTGCGTTTTGAAAACAGTGACACAGTAGTTAGAGCTACAGCTGCTGCGCGGTCAACACATCCTCACACCGCGAGGCCGAGCCGGCGCCGTGCTTCAACAGAACCACGCTCTGTCGGCACCAAGAGGACCGGGACAAGGTAGCACATGCACACATGTCATCCCCGAGCCTCCACACAACCAAACCACCTTGGTTTTGTCGGGTACACAGACCGGCGGAGGAGCGGAGCCGGTGTTAACCAGCTGATGTCGACAGGACACGCCTTTGAATATATGGATTAAAACTAATTACAGGAACACTTGACAGCCCTGCTATTTAGGGAAAGCTAGAGGCTTCAATGAGCACAATAAGAAGCCACGGGGACAGCTCGGCTCCGACACCACCAAGGGAATCAGTCATAGATGGAAGTCGGGCTTGCTGGGTCTCATCTAGATAGTTTCTTGAAGCATTTGTGGAAAGTTGTGTTTAAAAGCTCCTCATCTCCTCTAGACTCTGAGGCCTGCTGCCAAATAGCTTTGCCTGGATGTTGTCCAGTAATGACCCCCCATTTGGCGGACACTGCATCATATTGTTTGGGGATTCTCTAAAAAAGTCTGGAGGCGAACTAATATGTGAGAATGTCTCCTGGGCATCTCTGGCACAAACATTTCTTTAAAGTGAAATGTTCAATCTTATCTCATATTCAGGTTGCACCTACAAGTTGTGAACACTTAGCGATTTAGGCTGCAACTCAAAAACAGTTTCTGCCTTCTCGAGCGACCGATCGCAAACTTGATCTTTTCAGTTTGAGTTCTTTAGGAGTTAAGAAACAGGTTCACGAAGAGGCTGGAAATGAACTAACTTTAGGAGCCCAACAAGACTTTGTAGCCTCTCTGCTGTTTGAAGAGCGATGCCGTTCGTTGCATTCCTGAAGCACAATGCAGTCTTTTAGGTCCCAAACTTTAATTGTGTGTATTTTTGTGTTCATTTTGGGACACTAGTGCCTGTAAACAAAGAAGACGAAAAACCCAGATGTCAGGAGGAAAAAGTAGAGAGCACAGCAAGAAAGCAACTATCCAGAAAAAAAGGGAAGTCTGAAGTTCCCATCACCTCTCATGTGACTGTATGCAAGTCACATGAGATAAAATGATCAGCATCGTGTTGTGTAACTTGGCGTGGCCGTCATGACAGAGGAGGACACGCCCAGGCAGCTTGTCTTCCTCTGAAAGGAAGTTGGCTAATGATCTTAGAGAATTCACCACCACTGTTCATTAATCAGTATTAAAATGACCGAAAGGCATCCAAATGCATTGATGACTGTGAGTGTGTGCGTGTGTGTGTGTGTGCACTTACCGCAGCTCTACCATCAGCCATCCTGGCTTTCTTGAGTTTGGTTTTAGCTGCATCCAAATCCAAACGTTTGACCTGCAGCAGTTTCTTCTCTTTCTGAAAAACAAAAACACAATAAAATCCTAAAATAAATACAGGAGATTAAACATAAATGGTGGGAAGCGCATGTTTTAATGTGCAGGATGTTTGGAGGTATTGATTAAAGGTCCAACAGGGCAAGTAACAAACGGGTACACTGGGTCCAACACGGCAGGACAAGCATCTGAAATGTGGATATCTTTAAGCCAGTGTCCCTCTCTGACGCTACGGGAAGCTGAAGCTTCAACTCGGAGCGACAGGAAGTTGTTTGTTTGTGTCAACTAAAGCGTAACTGCTGCTTCATGGGCTGGTGACAGCATTACAAAGTGTTGACTGTAATGACTTTAACCACACAGTTCAATCAACAAGTACAAGTCGTTTGTTTCAACTGTTAAAGGAAATTCTATCAAAGTACTTTTTGGACCAGATACAAATGCCAGATATGAACCTAAATTGCCTTTTCATTTTTTTTCTTATCAACTTCACAGAAAAAATCAAAACCTTTGCTAATTGCTAATTTATAATTAGTTATCATTTTGTCGAGAGGGGCCCTCATCAAGCCAATACTCGTCTACAGTCAGTTCCAGATCAAAAGTGCAAAGTGCTGTGAAAAGTGATTTAAAGAGCTGTAGCCAGCAGTCAAACTCACCAGGATGGTTTTGAAGTCTCCCTCTAAGAAGTTTCTGAAAGGTGTCAGGAAGTTGATGGCGGAACTTTGGATCAACTCCCGTTCTGCCCCACCTAACTGCTTCTCCGTCTCACCACATTTTATCAAAGCCTTTCCTGTAATGGTCAGCAGCGCACAAACACAAATTCACTCCCAGCGTCGCGCTGGCCTGTACTAAGGAGTATGCAGAGGCCTGTGGGTATGTGCAAAAGCAAGAAGCTACATCTGAGGAATGACCTTGACCACCAAAGACGGGTGCAGGGGATCAAAGTGATGCTTAACATCATAACAGAAGAATGGTGTTCAAAGGTTACCAACAAACCGTCAAAATAACTTTCATCAGTCGAGACATGACAGAATATTCACATCCAAACCATTTCATGCAAGTATTCCCAAAAACTACACATTAATATCGAGAAGCTGAAGAGCTTCCAGCTCAGTGTCGTCGCTCACCATAGGCAGTGCCAGGACCAAATTCACCTCCCGACTCGATCATGGACTGGCCCAGCAGCTCATGGTTGTTCATTCGCGTCGGGGCTTTTTTCTCCAGTTTCTCGTACACAAATTCTTCTAGCCGGACATCTGCAGACCGCAAGAAGAAAACCTAATTACAAAGTCATAAGACGACAGTGAGGGAGCCACACGTAGGGCAGTCGACTTGAGGACAGAGAGGCCCAAACTGCCTACTTTACATTTGTAAACTAAAACTAAAGGCTCTCAGAACGACAATAAAATGTGAGAACATCAAGAAAACGAGCACCGACAGCCACAGCCGACATGCATATATACATCTGTGTTATTCGGATGTACAGAAGGGGGTGGGGAGACAAATCCAATTAAAAATATCCAGCCTTCACACGAGTCTTTAATCACCAGCTGGTCCGTCTGTGTGTGTTTGTTGTGCTACAGCATCATGGTGTGAACACAGGAGGATGCACAGCTGAGCTTACAGACTTCGCAGACAGCCCACATCCTGGTGTCGGTCAAACACCATCTCAGCGATGTCGAGCATGTCTGTTTTTATGCGACCCCTTTACACTGGCAAACGTTGAAATCCAGGCATTTTCTGATTCAATGAGGTCCTTTGGAATGTAGCAGCTATCATTTGTCAACACAATTAAACAAGTTATGAACTCCCAGCACGGACGTCATTCTGATAACATTGCAGAAACAGTCAATTTCCACATGTTGACTTCAAAAAGGGAAAGCCGGATGGAGGATACACATTATGACGAACAGTACCTGAACATTTAAGAGTGGAATTAAGATGACGGAAAATGGGGATTTGGTGGTTTCCTCCCTATAGAGAGAATGGTACCTGCTACAGCTGATCATACATACAGTATGTCAGTATGTTCTGTTTGCCAGGCCAGTCACGTTCGCCCCAGAGTCACCGGCGGTCTTACTTGGGTTGGGCTGCAGCAAGACTTCCGTCTGCTTCATGATCCGCTCCGTCCAATGCTTGGTGTTCTCGGCTCTGACCAGGAGATTCTCCAAATGAGCGTCCAACTCTGTCTTTTCAGCCTGACCAAGTTTCTCTTCTGTAAACTGAAGAAAAAAAAGGAAATAGTCGTGGTTATTGTCCACACGACCTTTCGCCCGTTTGACGTGACGCCACACCTGCAGAAGAAGGTGACCAACGGAACATAAACGCGACCTGCTCAACTAACGTTCATGTCTCCATCTATTGGGTCCCGCGGCCTGCTTTGATGGTCAGTGTTAGCTGTCGTAGAGACGGGGGTGTCGGTGGAACTATTTAAGCAACAGGCATGTAACCGCAGACAACTTTTAAGGGCGTAACATTGCCTCTCAAGATGATAGCACAGGCCACTTAGCAACACAATAACAGCTAGCGGCGTGAAGCTAATTAGCAGCTGTTTAGCATGGGAGCTAACGCTACCTGATTTAAACTAACAGCTAACGTTGGTTAGCAGCCACTTCCGCAAACCAGGCGCTCTGACTTACTTGTACCGCACGGCTTAGAAAAGTACCGGCGTCTGCAGCTAACCGCTTTACATTAAAATCCATGGCACCGCGGGGGTAATAGGCACATACAAGATCAACGAGCGTGTCTCAGTCAAACTGACATCCCTGTACGTGACTCAAGCAACTTTTTTTGTGTGGGAGTTCCTCCCAGCTGTGGGTCCTGACAAAGATATTGTACGGGCAAGATACTTCACGTCCACTTCCGCGTCTGACAGCTGAGCGGAAAATCTCGCGCTTGCGCATGTCGTCACACGACACGATTGGATGGTTGACAGCGGAAAAAGGATGTGAATAAATTGAAACGACTCGAGTTTTAGTGAGTTATACGTGTGTGCTGTTGGTTCTGGTCAGCACCGCAAACGGAAATTGTTTATACCTTGGGGCTTGTAACTTGTATCTGCATGGTAATGTCATGTTACACGGGAGTGTGGCGGAAACACTACGTAGAATCTTTGGCAGTGGGTTTATGAGGTCGACGCGCTCTGCTCAGCTGTACGTTAATTAGTTGCAGTCGTTCCCATTAGGCTAATGTTGTGTTGCACTCGTTTGGAAAAATGTGTAATAAAACAACAAGCAACATACCAACTCAGAATGTATTGTGCACGTTATTTTTAAAAGGGTAAAATTAGTTAGGGTTTATTATGTCCAACCAAAAATAATCTAATTAATATTCACACGTTAGACAATACAAAGGGAATATAAACTACAAGGTGAAGGTCCCTTGTGGTGGCTTTAGGAATTAAAATACAGCACACTGTAACACATTTACAATCATTTGCCCTGAAGCCTGGACATCATACCTTTGGCCTGTCACCCCTCATGGGTCCTTTTTACATTTGTTCTTTTAGTGTCAGATATCATTGACAGCTGTGAAATCTGAATGATAATTGACCTTTGACCATAACATGTTTTTTGTGCGTTTGTATAGTAGCATACAAGATCCACATGTAAAACCACCATTCCATCAGATGTATTCCAATATATTTTTTCCTGAATATCCCCCTGACATCTCCAGCCTGGCTGCTGCTCATCCCACTGTAAACACACGTTCTAATTTCACTGTTCTGTGGAGGAGGAAGAGGAGGAGTAGGAGGAATGAAACAGAGAGGCTCATCTGTCCTCATAAGTTTTGCATTATGACGAGAGTCATGGCTCGACTTTAAACTTGTCAATTCTGTTGAAAGTAAACGACACGGTGTGCACTTCAAGTGAGGCCATTATGGAAGACAGGGAGAGATTATAGATAGAGATGCCCCACGTTTGCATATTTTCCGTTTTATTCCACCATAATGTATCTTTGGTACATGCAGGTCATTTGCAATGAGGATAATGTTCTTGCAACTTATTATCTTCTGCAAACCCTCGCCTCTTCATGGAATTGTCCCGAGTAAGAGGACTTTGGACGATTTTGGAAAAACAAAAACACTCTTCAGGTCTGGATGTAATTATGCCAGAGAGAGCCTGCTACCTGCTGCGTGGGAGGATGTCAGAGGGAGAGAAATCAAATGACTTCTCTCTGTGTCAGCTACAACCTCTTGCTCGAAGGTTTACTCAACCACACATGTGTTCCTATGTTGGGTTTGGGCTTCACAAATATGAATGCCGTGGGGTTTTTCCCCCACCACACACACACACACACACACACACACACACACACACACACACACAGTAGTTTCTCATTGCACTGCCAAGATGTCATGTAATACACATTTTCATAAAAATGGTATTGATTTACAATGTTAACTTTGATAATGTTTCAGATTTTTCAGAACAAGCTGGAGCTATTGCCTATTTATCATCACATATAAGCTGTTAAAAGCAATTGGTCTGCAACAGTATAGCCCACACACTGCATATTTTTAAATAACCACACTGTCAAAGATATTAAGGCTTTGGCTTTGCTTCGTGCTTGGCTAACTTTCAAAATTGTTGGGGCGGGTGCTTTTAAACATATGAATATGGAAGTCAGCACTTTCAGGAAGGCAGAACAGCTCCTTTGAGGGAGGACTCGGTTGCAGTCTGGTTGCTCCAGTAGTAAATCTGTGCGTATCTGCTCTTTCACTTCACAATTACAGAAAGCACTCAATGGTCAGAGAGAACCTAAAAACCAGCTGAACCCTCAGCAAAAGTACTCATGTTTCCTGAGATTAGGCAATCCCAACTGTCCACTTTGCAGCACAGAACCAACGGAGCGACGCATGTACGTTGGAGATATTTCAGTTCTTTATTGGAGACGTTCTTTACAATGCAGCTGCTGAGGATGGATGCATTCAGTGACTTTCCCTTTCTTACATGACGCAGCTTTGACACAGAGCGAAAGGATTCGAGTTTCATTCAGCACGAGACTTTAAAATGCGACCGTCATGGATCGTCGCGTCAAAGCACATCTGCAATTTGAGAAAGCCTTCTTTGATTATCCGCACTCCATGAATACTTGATACGTGTTAAAGCAACTGCATTTAGGGCAAATTCAAAGCTGAACTACAACTGGAGCTTTTTTTGGACCAAATGTTGGGATAGCTCCAGCAGCAGAGGATAGCGCAGTGTTCTCTCCCTCCAAGACTCCGGGACTCCCTGCAGACCAGTCTGAAACACATCAAGATGACAGCTGAACGCATTACAGGCAGCTGAAAGCTCGCTGTGAAACTCATCACACAGTCTCCTCAATTATGATGATAATATATGAAAACACTTATATAACTAAATGTAGGCCTAAGTGTCAATCTTCCAAAATTATCCATTTCAGAAAAAAAGTAGTTCATATAAGATGATTGCATTCAATATTTGGTAAATGTTAACCTCCCACCGAGTGCAATATTCATCGCCTTGAATGCAATCCTTTTTTATTTGTTCTTAAACGGACAATTGCACTACTTCTTAAATGTTATTTTATTATTAGTCTTTCTCTCATGCAGGCTATGCAGAACTTCACAGATTGTATTTGCGGAGTGACAAAAAAACATCTTGAGTCTTGAACAATTAAAAACAAAATGCTAAATCATACGCGTGGACCATGAAACAAACATGGTTGATTGATTTTGTGACCAGTTTTACACTGTGCTGTCATACATTATTTGCATATATACTTATCAGTGCATCTCATTAATAACAAAACAAAATACTTTTTAGAAATATAAACTATTGTATAAAAATTAAAATAATTATAGGCGACTGTTTAAAAACACATATCCGAAAGCATTTCCTACGCACAAAGCACCAGTGACTGATAAGTAATTCACATGCCGAGAGCCACGCTCTTCAGTACCTGTGCCCCAAAACAGGCCCCGATGAAGGAGGCTCTGCTGGAGGTGCATCCCCCGCAGCGCATGGTGTCCCTGACTGCTTCATCCAGCTGTTTCAGTGTCAGGACTCCATGTAGCGCTCCCTGGAACGCACCAGGCAGAACTAGATGGAGAAAAAAAAACAGATTTAAAAGATTCATGCATGGTCAGATCATCTGTCAAATATAAAGGATCCAGTCTTTTGTAAGTGTTCTTATAATGCCACCAAGTTACTTCCCCGTGTATTTTCATGCACTTTAATGCATTTTCATTTACTTTCATTTTACGTGGCCTTGTACAACCTCACATGTAGAGTCAGCATCTCAACCTTTTAGCCCTGTAAAACCCGAGACACTCAACTCAGCAGGAAGGGGGGAAATGAAAAGCAAGGAGACCATTAGTCAGGAGATCAAAGGCCGGAGGACCCTCCTAACGGATATACTGACAGGGAGGAGGGCACGCAAGTCGTGCCAAGTCGGATCTCGCCGCCACCGCACGGCTTACCTCATGTGTTTGTGAACACAGCAGGCACGAGCTGCTGGGCCGTCTTGGCGAGGTTGTCCTTCACCTGGTGGATATGAGCTTCAGATCCAGGAAGAGAGGATGTATTGTTTAGTGTTGAATCACAAGGCCCATTCTTATGGGGCTGTGGCTGCCGATTGTCAAAACACACATTCTGTATCTTCGACATCTTTTCTGTAACCTTAGATATTGATCTTGAATGACAAAAGCTAGTAGACATGTTGGGTTTCTTGCAGTTTTAACCACTTTTCCCACAAGACCTCTTTGTTTATGTGGTCGGTCTGCCTATCTCTCCCCCCCCATCCCTCGCCCTCATACTAGAAGTTTGATCAACAAACGTTCACTTTCTTGCACAGAGTTAGATGAGAAGGCTGATATAGGTACATTTATTAATATATGGAAAGCCAGAAGTGTAGCTTAATTTCGTAGAAAGAAGCAGCTAAACCGGCAACACAAGCTCACTAATTAAAAAGTTATGTCTTGTTTGCTCACGCTGAAAACTATTTAAGATAAATCTTCAACCTACGAGCATTTATAAAGCCATAAGTGTATTTTCTGTTAGCTTTGGAGGTAGCCAGGCTGACTGCCGACCGCTGCCTCTGGTGTGTATGCTAAGCTAAACGAAGAAACAGTTATTGCGTCATATTAATACACAGTTATTTGTGCGTTGCTCTTTTTGTCTAACTCTCGTCAAGAAAATTGAATAGCCGTATATCGATGCTATAATGTCACTATTCCTTTAAATCTCAAAAAGGACCAAGACACATGTCGCCTCACCGATGACAGCCCGGTCCAGCTTCTGAGGGTTCTGTCTCTTCGGGTCATTCAACTGAGCCAGAACTGCTTCCAGGGCATTGGGATCTGAACCATTCAGAATGAAATGCTCCAAAAACCTGACAATGTTAGGCAGACAAACAAAGGGTGAAGCCTCCCTTCACTCATATTTCTGTAGCTCGCGTGCGTGACCAGAAGTTGATCGTCTTCCTGAGAGCCTTCTCTTACCTCGCTGCAGCCAGCGTCCCCGCCACACAAATGTCATTGTTCTGGGTCACCCGCACGACTTTCTCCACTTTCTCCAGCATCTCAGGCCGGCCAGCGTACAAGGCCACCAGAGGAGCCAGTTTAGTGACGCCGTCCATCTGACAGTCCACATCGCAGCCTCAAAAACAAAATACAGAGATGAATGCCACCAAAAAAGAGTTCTTCACGCACTTTTGATCTGTGATTTTTTTTTACCAGTTTCTTCTTTGCCAGCATCCACATTTCTGATGAAAGCCTTCAGGCTGCTGTTTCTCCATGGGCCATCGATGGGGAGTATGGGTTTGGGGCCTAACACATGAAACAAACAGCTCATTTATAGAGGGAAATAAATCTATTCAACAGCTTCAGCCTCGTTAATAAGATGGAATCAGAGTAGTGTGTGTAAGGGACAAAGGAAGCGAGAGAAGAAAAGAAACATTTCCTTTGACTGTCTGTCAATGCAGTTCATGTTTCTGTAGGTGGAGCCATTTTCTTTGTCGACTCAGTCATGGCTCCCACTGCCCATGATGGTGACACAGCTCCTTTTATATTATTCGGAGACATACAACCGTCGACGGTTTACTGCACGCATATGTGCCCTGTGGTGATGTGCAGCAGCACTGTATTTATATGATATCCTGAGCATTAAAAAAAAAGTACAAATTCAAAGCTCTGAACACCAAGAACAGAGAAGTCTGACTGTATGGAATATCTTAGAGGGAATTCCCCATCAGCTGGTAGGAAAAACGCTATGCACAGTGTTATCAGACACTGACAGAGGCTCTCACATCCGTTGAGGCCGCTTCAGTTAATGATTTATACATATGGACATTACAATATGGACCGTTACATGAGAGCAGAATGGGCACGGTACCTCCTTTCTTCCTGTAAGGGTCGTTGAGAGGCAGGTCGTACACCGTTCCTGGGCCAAAGAACTTGTACATGCGCTTGGTCAAGTCTTCCACATTAACATCTGCCAACACATGACATATTGTATCTTTAAGAAAAACATTTTATTGTTCACTATCAAACACAGTGAGGTGAAATCGTGATCAATCCCAGGAAGTCAGAGCACTCAGAGGATAATAGTCGAGCACATAACCCACAGATTAAACCACAGCATGTCCCTTTTAATCTTCAGCTTGGCTTAACGATGACCCATGTTTCCAGTTTTTAAGTTTCTTAGTTAACATATTTGCCTCCTAAATCATGCAGCCAACAACATTTTCACTTGTGTCAGGAACGATAAAGAGTAAAACCTCCTTGAAACATCAGGATTTAGGTGAAACATGTTCTTGATTTTACTATTGCAACAATATCATCTTGAAAGGAGTACGTTTGATGAGTTATGCGCAATCGAACAATGTGTAACAGGCGGGCACAGACAATGTCATGCTAGTCATGTTCGTACCTCCACACTGGCTGAGCGACTCCAGCAGGACGTACGCCTGGTCCCCGTAGCACGTCTGCTCGCCAGTCGCTCTGCGGTAGAAAGGATTCGCTGACTGAGGCCGGAACTCAGGACAGGGCTCCAGATCAGAGAGAACTTCTTTGAGCCTGTCAGCATTGTAGATCCAATGCATGGGCTGGGCTGTATGGGGGGTAAAACACACACACACACACACACACACACACACACACACACACACACACACACACACACACACATGAAAGAGAGAGGAGAATAGTTTTTAACATGATAGTCTGGACAGATAGCATGGAAAGGGAAAAGATGTGCGTTCTTTGCCAAACAGTCATTCTCGTTTAGGTTTAGTCAGCAAGCAGGAATTTAGGATTATTCCCTTTAGTGTGCATCATTATATGGCGAGTTAAGAGAAAAGAAGAAATATTGTTATTGTCATACTAAATATAGTTGTATACATATATATGAAATTCTTCTCTGCATTTAACCCATCCTGAGTTCTTAAGGAGCAGTGGGCTGCTGTGAAGAATGACGTGGTGGTAAATAAATTAGACAAGGTAAGTATATTGTAGTATATATTATATAGTAAATGCTACCAATAAGTGATCATATTGGCTATAGTTTAGGTGTTTCATCGTAGCTACTGCAGAAACGGCGCTTTCAGAACATTATGGGTGAAGTCAAACCGACTTACACGAGTTAAGGAAACGCCTGTTTTTTATCAGCATGCACAGATGTTGCTGTGCGACACAGAGGAAAACAACCAAACAGTTTTTGAAGCTGAGACACTTGATATATGAAAGATAAATGCGATGTAAGCTCTAGAAATATATATAATATTAAACAGTAGAAGGTAGAAGTTTCATGAAAGTGCCATAGCATGCACTATGGACTATGGCTTAATAAATGAGAATATGGGAAGTGTAGGAAGCAGATTTGGTTTGTATGAGGCAAAGCCCGCTTGCTCTAATTAACTCGGTAACACATGGTTTATCTTACCCGCTGCATCTGCTACTGCGGCCCCAACAATGGCCCCGATGGCTCTGTCTGCCAAAGTCAAGGCCATCTCCTTTTAGTTCAGACACAAGGACAAGCATACACAAGAAATTACAACACAGATCGCCCGACGTGAATGTCTGTCAATTGAAATAGAAATACAGCTCACTTTTCTTGTTGTCAATGATCTCATGTAACAAGGCACTCAGATACTTCTACGCATTGAGTTTTATTTCAATGTTTTAATTTATGAATGCAACAATCAGTACAACCAGATGCAGAAGTCAGTCTATTTTATTCTTTCTTTTTTTGTGAATCAAGCTTGGCTGCATGCGGTTGTCTAGCTTTCATTTAGGTGGATAAATAGAAGTTACCTTGTAAATGTTTGCAAAACAGCATTTGATTACCAAACATCCCGAATAAAAGGTGAGAGGATTATTCGTATGCATCCAAGAATGTAACCTTAGAAAGGTCACACTTTGTAATTTGGTTGTTAAATTTCATAATATGCTTGGAATATTAATGTGTGTTTTTTCATTAAATACGCCAGAAGTCCTTGAAACAATAAGGTGCATCATAACAAAGTGCTAGGTTATATTCAATGTCAATCGCGGGACAGCTCGTCTACCCTTACCTTTGAGCCTCGTCTTCACCTTCAAGCAAACCACATGAAGTTTGGTAAAGCGTCGTCTCCGTGTCTGTTTTCTGACAAGGGGAGGGTTCCATCAGCCGGTGATAAGTACGCACCAATGGGAACCCAAGATAAACTGTTTTGTAACACTGGGCTCCAGCTGGTATGCAAAGGCCTACATTCAGGCGCGTGCAGATAGAGCCCTAGTGGTGCTCAAGCACCTGCCCTTTTGCCCTGGATGAGAAAAGTGCCCTTTCTGTATGCAAGTCAAATACACATTATTGTGGTCGTCGTGCTCCGGTTTATTTTTTCTGTTTTTTAGACGTGAGACGGGAGTTGTTCTTACAGAAAGCCCGTCGGCCCGAAGATGAACGGGACGATGAAAGTCTGTTTGATTCCTTCTTCAGGTTGGACCCGACATGCCACGTTCAACGAGTCCAGAAGGCCGAGCCCTGTGTCCGGCTGCTGGGAGGCGAGGAGCTTCCAGACTCTCCAGGAGCTGCTGGACGAGGTGCCGGCTCATGTCTCCTGTCCTCGGCCTCCAGAGGACGTCATTCATGCTGCTGAGGTCCAGCGGCTGTGGAGACGTCCTCCTCCATGTCGTCTGTTCTTTGGTTTTGTTTCAATGTTCTCCATCCAGTGAGGAGTTTGGTATAAAAGCATCATTTCATAAACTGCTGTTACTTACTTTCCTATTTTCTATATTTGTCAATGAAACTCTTGTAAATATAAATGAGGCATTGCTTTAGTTGGATTATTTAGAGTGAAGATATATGTTGGTATTTGTGACTGATTGTTGCCAACTGACATGACACATGTTGACGTTTTGCCATGTAGGATGTTTTGTACGATAAAATATCTTTGTGGTCATTTAAGCTATTTTTGGCAAAACACAAAACAAAAATATAATTTTTGGTTTAATCATTTACCCGCTATGAAGATGAAGAATTAGCACTGGCATAAACTAACAATATATTACTGACATTAATTAATAAGAATCAACACAATAAGTAAATATAAAAACTATAACATTGTAGTGCATAAGTCTCAACCATTAAAGTTGATATAACCCAATGTGAACATCATAACAGTGTTTGCTGACCCAGTAGTTTTGAATAAAAAGACATATTTTGATGTTGTGGTAAATGTATTCATTAAAATCAGGAGATAACAATCTACATACTGTACACAGTTTACATGAACATACAGGATTCCATGTGACAAATGAAAGAATGATGATGTCTTGTTCAGGCTGAAGCGTCCGTCTTCTTCACAGCTGCTTCCTGTGTGGGCGGGGCGGGCGGTGTCGGGGGTTTGGGTGGACGGGCGGGGGGGGTCCTGATTGACTTGTGTCGTGGTCTGCTGAAGGTGATGGGTTGGTTGACATCCACCTCCAGCTGGGAGAGAGACAGAGGAGTCCTGCCCTGTGAGACACAAACACCAGACATGAATACGTTTGAACTGAACTCCACAACCTTTACATTATTGGGTTGGATCTGGCCTCCAGTGATGGGATCGTATTACTGATACTTCTGTCGTCTGAGTGAGGATTACTTACTCCGCCCACTGAAAGAAAGGCAACCGCCGCTCTTCTTCTGGTCCTGTAGTCCTTCATCCTTCTCATGTGGTCCTCCCTCGTCATCTTCTTCGTCGTCGTCAAGGAGATCCTGGAAGTTTCTTCTTGTATCACAGCATTCGATACCTAAATAAAAAACTTGGAGAAACCAGCCTTCCCCTGCCAGGCGCGAGGGAAGGCTGGTTGGCACTTTATCCGTCCTGCCGGGCAGTCGGGCTCCTCCTCTTCCTGCTGCTCCTGGTGGACTCTTCTGGTTTCTGGGGGACGGGCCGGAGCTGCTTCAGGACGTTCCACAGCTGGTTTCTAATTTAATTGTATATATTGTGTGTCTGTCTATTGTAAACTATATTTTCACATACAAGGAATGTGTCATGGCGGGTGGTGCAACATTAGACAATAACATTAAACAATCAACAATCAACAAAGTGCAAGAATTGTAACATTACATTTACAGTAGAATATAAAATAAAGTGCCCATACAAACCAATAACAGTCCTTTAAACAGTGTAGTGTAAGTTTAAAGGGACAAGTGTATCACTAACCTGATAACTTACCTGCGGGCCAGTCCCTGGCGGAGTCGGCGGATGGCGCGGAGCTGGCGGAACCGGCGGCGGATGTCTGGGTGTCGGAGTCGGCGCCGGAGCTCGTCTGGTGTTAAAAGGGCAAAGACACGCAACAAAGACACACGCGCATTATGAAGCCTAATGTCCGCAATGTTATCTTCCTCGACTAACCTGATGGCCGTAGGGAGGCCAGGAGCTCCATCGTAGTCGCCACCAGCTGAAGGGAAACATTTAAGGATTCTTCATTCAATAAAATAGTTCTGGATTACATTGAGCAATAATAGATTCAGATTCCAGCTGCTAATCAATCAGTTAGCAGGTCGTTATGCAACTGTTTAGACTCGTGAGCCACACCTTCCAGACTAAACAATGTTTCATATCTTCTCACGTTCCCCCTATGTAAACCTTTAATTGTGCATTGCTCTGATTTCTTACCTCCGTAGTCGATGCCGATGGCTGCCGCCGGGGGGCTGGGAGGGGGGGGTGGCGGCGCAGCTCCAACGAAGTCGCCAACAGCTGCAGGGAAACATTCAAACAGGATTCTTCATTACATAAAATAGTTCTGGATTACATTGAGCAATAATATTCAGATTCCAGCTGCTAACCAATAAGTTAGCAGGTCAATGTGCAACTGTTTAGACTCGTGAGCCACACCTTCCAGACTAAACAATGTTTCATATCTTCTCACTTTCCCCTTTATAAACCTTTAGTTGTGCGACAGGAGGGTTAATTGTCAAATAAATAGTTTATGGGATAGTATTAATTAAAAGGAGCAGATGTTTGTTGAATAAGTGACGTTTCAGTCAAACAGTCAAAACAAACCAACTCATTGTCTCAATCAGATGCGCCTCTAACACACCTGGTGTGATGACGTCACGCTGACGCATGATTCAATTTCAGAATTAAGAATTAATTAATTAATTTTCTTCAGAAATTTAAATGTAAAATCTGTCATATTTGATACCCTCTAAATAAAATAACATTGTTTTAAATACACTACACTAATAGTTAACACATACCACAGATATCCAGCGACTTTTAAGACATTCTGGTCCTGAAATAATCATTTTACACAGAGAAACCTCCACCACATCTGTATTTTTCAAACAGGCCCCTTGACATTGTGAACTGTTCAACTATAAACTCAAAAGGTTTCACTAGTTTCTCAACTGAGAAAGTTTTAAATGGTTTTAAGGTAAGAACCAATAACAAAAATGCTAATATAAATATAAAACTTACCTCTGGCGTCGCCCCGTGCGTACAGGTGGTCCTCCATTCTCAGGCTTCTCGGGAGGAAGTCAGTCACTAGAACGAGATTCAAGGATAACTTTCAGCTAGCGGTCAACAGCTCGAGGAGTTAGCTTCACAGCTCTGGTCAACCAGAGGGCTCAAGCTCGGGTTGAGGTCAAAGTGCAAAGGAGCCGAGGCTCAACGTTCGGCTGTTATGCAGCCTCGGCCAGGTCGTTACCATGGCAATGCGCGCGTCTTGCTTGCGTGCCCACAACTTAAATATCTGGATCCTTTTCAAATTCAAAGAAGGACATCTGAATATGAATACCCGAAAGTTTTAGACAGCTCTGAGTTAAGGGCCCCAAAAACAGGTCCATGCGAACTTTATGGTCTACGGCTACAGACAGCGCCGCCGCTCCCATAACGCGCACTACGCGCTGTGCGTAGGGCACCAAGTCCTGAGGGGGCTCACTCAAAGAAATGACTCATTGGATGAACTCAATTAAATTGTTGGCAGGTTTTCCATCCAATAATTATATGCAACTCCAACTCAAATTTAGCACATCAGTGCAATAAAATGTAATTAAGTTTGTCCAACTCATTTGTATCAAATACATCTAAAATAAAATAACGATATTCATTAAATTAATTTGTGTTTGTCCAACTCAAAATATAAACTAACTAACAAAATATGCAAACTCCACACAGAAGGAACGCCCCGACTGGGAATTGAACCCACGGCCCTCTGGCTTTGAGGCGACAGTGAGAGCCACTGCACCACCGTGCAGCCCTGAAAGTGTCTTCATCATGTAAACAACTCATCCTCAGCTGGCGCATGCGCAAAGGGTCGTCCTCAATGAAACACATTTATTTTTGAGTTGATATGCACACCATCTAACCTAAATAAATCTAATAAATGAAAGTATTCATACATTTTGTGTTACACCCATTAAATATAAATATCTATTTTTGTAATTGATTTATTTAAATGTATCAAACAATATTTAAATGTGTCACCTCTAAGAAGGGCTTGAATCGGTTTTTTGAGTGCACCACAAAATAGACAACTAAAAAATCCTCATAGTTATAATAATTATAATGCCGATATTATTTCAGTCTAGAAATATTCGACACCTTTTAGGCATGTATATCACAAAACAGGCAGAACAAGAGAGATATTTAATCGCTCAGCTAACTCTACTTCACAAACAAAGCACCGCGACAACGAGCACAGTGCATTTTAATGTTAAATAAATCACTTTAATATGATAAAGTAAAAGGAGCAGACGTGTTACAATAAGGCCCGTTTCAACGGTCACAACAGAGCAGCTCCGGGTCACGCGCAGCTCCGGGTCACGCGCAGCTCAGGTCAGGCGGCCCGCGCGTTCCCGATGGTTACCATGGTGCCGAGTTTATGCATTTTACGGGGTACATTTGAGAATTCTATAGAAATGCTTGAGGCGCCATCTTTTTTGGGAATTTCAAAGTTACATTTCAACGTTTTGATGCCTTACAACTAAAATAAAAGGGGTTTCGAGGCTTTGCACTAATTGTCAACACATTCCGCACATCTCCCGACATTTTCAAGACATTCTGCAGCCCAAATCTCATTTTACACGACGAATCATCGACTGAGTCACTTTTCACAAAATATGTTTTCCCAAAATGTCCTGTCAACATTATAAACGTTAAAACTCAAAAGGTTTCACTGATTTCTAAACTGAGAACACTTTTATGGATTCAAGGGGATACGTTAATAATAAAAATGCTAAATTAAATGTAGAAATGGTCTTACCTTATGGTCCAAATCACAGCCCGGTCGCTTCAGCAGGGGCTCGTCCTCGGCTCTCGGTCTCTCGTAGTCCGGATCTCGTGTAGTTCTGTAAGACAACAAGTTTTGTTTCCAACAAAAAGACTCAAGCAGTGCAAAAGTCTCAGAGTTTCCTTCACAGGTTTGGGTTCACAGGTTTGGGTTCACAGGAGGGTTCACAGGTGAGGTCCGCTCGTGTCAAAGTCCAAAGTGCAAAGGGCAGAATCAGAACGTCCGCGGCCTTAAATAACCTCGGTCCGGTTTCCATGGCATTGACTGACGTGCGTGCGTGCGTGCGTGCGTGAGTGCGTAAGTGCGTAAGTGAGTGCGATTGAGCTATACAGAGAGGCATTATTTATTTCCCCCATATTTTGTAAATAAATATTTGATTCATACGAGTTATTATTATTATTATTATTATTTTTATTATTATTATAATATTATTTCTCAGTAATCTGTTGCTATTCAGTACAGCTGAATGAGCTGTAAAGCCAAACTGTATGCTAGATGAAATATATTATATTATATATTAGAATCTTATTATTTCAGAGGGACCATATACAGGTAAAACAAACGTCACCATTTGATGCACTGCACCAGATTGTACTTGGCAGATGGACGAGCAATAGATGACGCGGGCTTGGAGGTGTATGGTCTTCCGACTAAACTTCATTTATTTGACAGCTACGTTTCCCCTCTCAACTTCTTGAAACTGCTAGAGAGGTCAAATGATTACTGTCCATTATCTTTTTTCGTAAAGTCTTCAGCATCTATTCTTCTTTAAACAAATAATGTTTTCTTTTATTTGGAAATATTGACAGGTACATAACACAGTAAACATTAACTGACATTTCCATTGTTCATCATCTTTAAAAAAAAATATCAGTTAACAAACCAAATCAATCTGCTAATTGTCAAGATATTTCAGTCCAGATCCAAAATAAAAAAAGAAAGTTACTACAAAAATAAATAAAAAAGAACATACAGTATACCTTTCAAGTTAATTAATCAAACTCAGCTTCACTCCTGACTGTACACAATGCTTTTGGAGATACTATCTGAAGAAGCTGGAGACAGGGTTTTTAAGGCCCTCTAAAGACCACTGGAGACTCATCCCCGGGGCTTGGAGCTTCAGCCATATGGACTATTTATGACTAAACTCTGATTGTTTTAATAAAACCTTTAACGTCTTCAATCGATCAAGTCATTCATCAGTTAATTTGAACTTGACGAAATCTGCTGCGGCATTGGAGGCCAATTTACTATATGTTGAAATATCTTTTAAAGACTGTCGTTTGAATTGGCCATGCTCTCTCTGCATATCTTCCACTCCATTGCGTCCATCCTGACGGTTTCCCAGCTGATCCCCAGCTGATCCCCCTGTTCCAGCACTTACCAGGCTCCAATTATCCCTGGCCTCTCATGGGTATCCCAGGCCATTGATTTATCTCCTGCCCTCCTAAACCAGCAGAATAGAGTGCTAAGGGCAGGGTCAGGTAATCAATAGCAGTTAGACAACAACGAACAATGCTAAGGGGGTCTTTTGTGATACCTCTGTGTTATATTGTGAATGCCATTCCAGAAGGAATCTGAAGGTATGTGTAGGAGCCAATTCAATTCCCAGTAAAATATTTAATTGCATGTTGAACTTTAATCAGACGTGTGTCTCACTTGAATATTGTCCTTAAATCAGAGGATCGGCGGTTAGATACCCGGCTCTGCTATAGCCCATGTCGATGTGTCCTTGGGCAAGACACTTAATCCTGTATCTGTGTATCAATGTGTGTGAATTTGAGTTACTGCTGTTTTGCAGGTGGAACCTTAGCTCCGCCCATCAGTGTGTGAATGGGTGAATGGTGTCATGTAGTGTTACAGCGCTTTGAGTGGTCGGAAGACTAAACAAGCGCTCTGCAAGAACAGGTCCATGTACAGGTCCAATGTTACAAAGATGTCGTTAGAATGTGTTTCTGTAAGACATGAACGTAAATTACACTCTGCCATCCCTCTGAATTACATCATGATCAGAATAATATAATTCAATTGCTAATTACTTTAAACTAATTCAAGAGACACATGGAAACCATTAACGAACACTCAATGCAGCTGAAGGTGTTTGGAGACAGAGAGCAGGGAGTCCTCATCTCGGCCTGAGGTATTGTCGTGAACTACCACTTGGTGCCTCTTGTGGAGAGGAGGGCAAAAGGCCGGCAGTTTCTAACAGCCGTTTCTGGATTTGTGCAGCAAAAACGCTTCATTCAGATTCATCAGTTATTTCGTGAGGTGGGATTAATCTGGAAACAGGGTGTGTGTATTCACAACCTTATATAATGACCATAGCACTGCAACCTTGTCCATCCCTTCCAGAATAGGTTTCAATTATCCTTCCAATAGGGCATGATGCTCGAGGATATTGGGGGTAAAACTATCATCACAACCTGACCTAAAATCAAGTTATCCTTGTCAGTCCGGAAGATAATAGCAAATGAAAGCTGTACAGAAATGATCTGATTGTCACGCCATCTTCTTCTGCCAAGGAGTTCACTTGCACAGTACATCGCTTAAGGAAGAGAGGCGGGCCGCCTCACTTTGGTGGAAAGTACTACCGTAAGTGTCGTGAACCACCACTTAGTGCCTCTTGTGCAAAGGAGGGCAAAAAGTCTGCGGTTTCCAACATTACCTTTTTGAAGTTTTGCATCAATTAGGAGAAAAGAGGAAAGAGAGGAGTACTTCAAGAACATTCCACACATTCCATTCAAATGTATGTAAATACATTGAGTCTCAGTTAAAGCTGAGAGATTAATTTTCATAGGACCAGTCTGCAGGAAGTGGATTTGCATTTGTTTTCTCTGGCAGGGAGATAACATGCCCTTCACCGAGGATATGAAAGAGCTGCGCAAATAGATCAGCCACTGTCATCAGATCAAGTGACCAGCAGGGTGAAAGTCTATAAATGAAAGCCAGGCAGAATTTGCAAGAAGATATTGATGAACTGCGTGCAGTGTGGCAGGGCCTGCATGTTCGGGGAGCTGCTGAGCTTTGGGGGGCTAGGATCTGACTGGACGGGATGCCTCTCTTTTTTTGGGGGGTGGGGGGGCTTTTCCTCTTTCAGAATCCTGCTCGGGAAAAAAATACAGCGAGAATATTATGCGTCTATAGCAATGCTCGTGGCTCTGTGAGGCAGCGGTGCTTTATGCTAAATGCTAACATGCTTGCAATAACACTGCTAACTTGCTGATGCTAAGCAGGTCGCCTATAATATTCACTATTTAGCATGCTGCCATACTTGCGTTAACTAGTTATCACTAAAAACCAGGTAAGTCGGTAAGCCTAATTGGTAATAAAACATTTCAACTTTTATCTGATAACGGAGTTTGATGGAAAGTCAGGCGAACATGAGGATTTATCCTCTTGCAGCAATGCATGCATGCTATAGAATGTCATAGCAAGCCAGCCCTGTCTCGTTCCCAGGTCGTCTAACGCAGGTGTTTTGTCACGGCCCTTTGTATCTGATACAAACGCACAAGGGGCCCTTTACGCTTGGAAGTAGCTGGACTTTCACTTTAGAGACTGACGGCTGTGTCCCATATGAAACAAAAAATCAATGCTATTTGAACTCATTTCCAGTAAGTGACATACAATACTGAAGTTATGTAACACACATATTTATTCCAACCCAAACCAAGATCTTTTACTACATCTAACCAGGTTTGTTGCCTAAACCTGAGTGACACTGGGTCATTTTGTGACTAATTGGGAATGGATAAGTGGTGAGCAATTCATCCCATAGTTGTCGAGACATTTCATGAAAACACCAAAATGTAAACCTGTTGGTGGCAGATCTTTTAACCAATCAAACAGGACGAAACATTTTAATCATGATGAGAAGTAACACGACATTCAGGGCTCTAGGGATGACACAGAGCCACTCTTAATCCAATTTATAGACTTGCTTTTATGTGATATCTTTTACTTTTTAGATTTTCTACATTCAATACCCTCTTATTATTTGCCATATTCTTGTTTTTGCTTTTCATCAGTGACTCAGTGAATGCTTTTATTTCTTTATCTCCCGTTCGATGTGTTGTGATGATGAGAAGAAGAAAAAAAGCCCTGGCAGTCAACTCAAATCTGCCATATGTGCCCAGACAGAATCACGCTGTTTCTTGGAAGCCCACACGGTTAGTCATTACTTTCAAGTTCTGGTCATATTCTCGGTGAAATAACCCAGAAATAGGCAAGTCATTCATCTGTGCATTGATGTCAACTGAAAGCATGAACAACATGTTTTGATGCGAATGCCAAGGTGCCACGAAACATCCTAAACTGTTGGGATTATTGGGTACATTGCGATTTGAAAGATAACTGGGAGCAATTTCCAAAATACATGATTGTGTGAAACTTTTGTGTTTGTGTCCCTTGTGTGTCTCGCCTCATCGCTGCATAGCTTTATTTCGAAGAATGCTGATAATTGTCTGGCTGCATGGATGAGGAGGAAGCTGAAACGGGAGAAGGGTGCCGAGAGGGATGCCAGCATCGGGCCACTAGCCACCTCTCCCGTCATCTGCACTATGCCAGCCATGGCATCCGGTCCACAAACTCCCTCCACTTCTGATCAGTCCCGATTTGAATACAATGTGGGAAAAACGAAAAAGTGGAAGACATGTCTGACATTCATCCAAAATCATCTGAAGAAGTGGAGACGGTCGACGTCACAGAAGTGTTTACAACTGCAAATGCTGGAGACTGATCTTCACAGCATTGTTTGCACATGCCTGTGTTTAGTCTGTGTATGTAAATGTACCGTGTGATTCATCGGCATGCATTCTTCTTCTCCTGCGTCAGGCCCTTCCTCTGCAGATCTTAGGGTCTCTGTGAATGTCATTTCCGTCTGGAAAAGGAAATGAATCTTGTAAGTGTGTGAATCTCCTCTTCTGATCTTCCATCAATACCATCTGCACATACCATAAGAGCAGCCTCTTAGCGCTGTTAATGTGATTACCAGCACACCCTGCACTATATAGAGAATTGCCTTTTCACATATTGGATTTCTCATCCTCTCCCGTGCTTGTCTTTGTTATGTGATGCATACATTGTTGTCTTCAATTTAGAATGCTAAATTTATCGCGTCCTCCTGTTGCGTCGCTCCGATGCTCAAATCCCCTTTCGCACATCGCGATTCTAATGTTTATCTGTTTAATTACGTTTACTCAAAAGTATTCATGTAGCCCAGTACGTTAAGTCGTAATAGTCCAACGGGAATCATTAAAAACTTGTATCAATCTGAATTGTATTGCAGGTGCACTCTCACTCTGCGGCTCCTCTGGATCAGTTGGCAGCAACTTGACAGTGACAGAGGAGATTGTTGCACTATTTCATATGCGTGGCCAAATTCCAGGCACTTTATGTCTGGGCGTATAGACTTTAAGGCTGTACATAATATATTGGCATTTGGTGAAGATTTAGCAAAAAACAGCCTGCCCATATTCTAATGATTCAACATCATTTCCATTCCCATCGCTATTGCAATTTAAAACATTGACTTTGATGCTCATAAATCGAGCAGCCGGCATACAGCACAGTGGCAATAAAAGATAAAACCGGCTTCAGTTAGACCATATATAGTCTCAGTCATGCCAATCATGCTCGCTTCTAAGAGAGATGATTAGCGAGGCTATGCATTTGCATGATGGTTATGTTATAAATGTTAATGCTTCGTGGAAAAAGTATGTTTCAACACATATTTCATTCTTTCTGTGGGTGTTTGTGTGAAAATATTTCCATTAACAAAAAAAGAGGTTCTCACACTATATTATTATTAAGGTATTTAGTTCAGTACTATTGTTACAGTGAAACGCATCATGACGTACGGCCTCTTCTAAAGGTCACACCTGTGCAATTTCATGTTGAAATGAAAGTTGTCAAAACAGAAGTAGTTCTTTTTACTTTTACCACAACAGATGACGCAATGGCAGGGGTCATGGTCATAAACTGGAAAAGGCTTATTTAGATGGGGGAGAAGAAAAACAATTGGTCTTTAATTGTAAAAAGGGATACTATTTTTTTAAATATTTTTTTAATTTTCGTTTTTGGATAGTATCTTAATTTATAAAGTATACATCAGCACAGGTGTAGTATTCAATATATACCATCCAGTCTTTCAAATTAAATAACATTGAACATTTTTGGGAGAGTGTACATACAAACAGAGAAATACATCAGACAAGGGGGAGACTAGGGAGGGAGAGGGATAGAGGTCGGAGAGGTTTCCTAAACTAGAGCAGCGTTGCAGGGTCATTCATTTATTATCTCCACAGGATCTGTCCGTATTGGATTAGCATATTTCACCCACTTGTCCCAGAGTTGAATAAACATACTTCTCTGAAGGCGGAGGGAGAAGGTGATCCTTTCCATAGCATAGATGCCATTTACTATGTCTATCCACTCCTGAATCGTGGGGGGCTCAGGAAGCAGCCAGCGTCTGGTGAGCGCTTTTTTACAAGCGGTTATTAAAATGCCAAACATGTATTTATCTTGTCGCCCTGTTTGAAAATCGAATTTTCCTAAGAATAAAGTTGCAAATTCCAGGGGCAAGTCAGTGTTAAGTATGATTTCCAATATTTGATGAAAATCTGCCCAGAAAGGCCTTATGACAGGGCACTCCCAAAATATGTGCCAGTGATTTGCTTCCTGAGCCCCACACCGTCTCCAACATGTGGCATCCCCTCCCGCGAAGCGTGCCTTCTGCTTCTGTATAATAAAGAAACGAATAACACACTTCCATGCAAATTCCCGCCTTATGAGAGTTGGTACATTTCCATTGGAATTTACACACATCTAACCAGTCTTCGTTTGATATTGAGAGGTTGCCATCTCTTTCCCATTTTTCCTTTACATATACTGCAGTGTGGGATTTTTTTTGTCATAAGGCCCTTGTAGGATTTAGAGATAATACCTCTGTTTGATTCGTTTTGGTAGGCACCGAGAAATATTCTTAGTATTGGTTCATCAAAGTCTATTGTATTTCTAATGTTATGTTCAAAATGGTTGCGTATCTGTAGATATCTATAAAAATCAGATTTTTCAAGACGATATTTTTCCCTTAGGTGTTCAAAGTCCTTTAGTTGTCCTTTATCTGTCAAAGAATAGTATGTCGTTATACCTTTTGGGATCCAAGATTTAAATCTATGATCCATTTCATTTGGTTTGAACCCCGGGTCATAGGCACACCATTGAAGTATTTGTAGTTTATGATCTAGTTTATATTCTCTTTTTATCATGTTCCAGATTTTTAAATTGAATTTGATCCATGGGTTTTGTAAATTGTCTATAAATGTTCTCAGGTTTTTGTGTGCTAATACTGCTTGAATTGGGGGGTCATTCATAATAGAGAGTTCAATATCTTTCCACCTGGCGCAGTAAGATGGGGTACACATGTTAATTAAGGGTTTAATCTGAACAGCATAGAAGTAATTTTTAAAGTTGGGTAGAGCCTCCTTCTTCTTTTGGAAGTTGTAGAGTTTTAAATTTAATCCTTGGTTTTTTCCCTTGCCAGATAAATCTTGAAATGATTTTATCCAATTCAGAGAATTGTTTCGGGGGAATTTCTACAGGGAGTGCTTGAAATAGGAACATATATCATGGGAGAATGTTCATTTTTACAGAGTCAATTCTATGGGTTAATCCGAGGAAAGAAATAGAGTTCCATCGATATGTATCTTCTTTAATTTTTGTTGAGAGAGGAGTGTAGTTTATCTCTGCCAATGTTGAGATATCTCTTGGTAGGTGTATTCCTAGGTATTTCAAGGACTTCTGGTCCCAGTTAAGGTGGAATTTATCTTTAATGTGTTTAGGGGGTGTACAATTAAAGGTCAAGATTTGTGTTTTTTGTAGGTTTAATTTATATCCTGCATATCTACCAAAAGTTTTTAACAGGTTCATTAATTCAAGAAGGGAGTTAGAGGGGGTAGTTAAGTAAATCAGGATATCGTCAGCATACAGGGCCACTTTGTGGTCTGATCCATTTAAGCAAATGCCTTTAATGCTTTCTGTCTGTCTTATCCATTGCGCCAGAGGCTCTATATAGAGGGCAAAAAGCAGTGGAGAGATTGGGCATCCCTGTCTTGTTCCGCGCTCTAATATAATGGTGTCCGAGAGATGTCCATTTATTTTAATCCAGGCCAAGGGTTTAGTATATAGTGTACGAATGCCTTTAATGAAAGTGTCGTGCATGCCAAGTCGTTCAAGGACTTGGAAAGGCCAGCTCACTGAATCAAAGGCCTTCTCAGCATCCAGACTGACTGGTAGGCTTCAAGATTGTTCTGTTGGATGTGGTTTAGTATGTGCAGCGATCGCCTGATGTTATCGTGGGTTTGTCTTTGTGAGATAAAGCCAGTCTAGTCATGATGTATAATTTGGGGGAGGGTCTGTTCCAGTCTTTTGGCCAGGGATACTATAACTGTGTAGGAGACACTTTGTGGTTGGCTGATGGGAGGGGGGGGGGGGGGTCTAAGAGGCAGAACATGTTACTGTAACATCCAGTCAGTAAATGCTATTTAAAACAAATTTCTTTCGAAAACCGATATGTACACATCCTTTTTGTTGCTATTATGTCAAAACAATGAAACACGATGCTCTGAAAATTCCCCACCACAAACCCAAATGACTATTAAATAAAAGATGCAAATCACAAGACAGGGCTCTTATCGTAAGTCTGTGGATGGGAGTATAATTACAGCTCACACCCAGTAACACATCAGCACGGTTAAACCCTGCTCTACCAAAACCTCCATTTAAAACATTTGTAGATAACACACAGTGATGTAATTATTAGAAATTTACACGTGCAAATTAAATGTTTAAAGTTCTGGTAAAAACACCTGCAATACATCACTCAACAAGAACATGCAACCAACTATTAACATATAAAAGTGCAAAGCAAAAATATCAAATACATACAAATAAAAGACGTCACATTATCTTCAACTTATTGATACGGTATGACACATTTGATACAGCATTAATTATAGAGAAGATATGTGGACAATTACACAGTGCATAGCCTTTCACCTATAATACAACGACTGCTGTTGAGGCTACCTCACCTCACCTCCTGATGAGTGATGACTACTGTCAAATGAAGACTGTCAATGGGTTCATGAGTCATAAATTATGACCGCATCTATCAGCTAATGTCAAACTTTTTTGGAAACCATAACAGCAAAATATCTCTAGAGCGACGCACTCATTTAGTTTGTACATTAATTGACATTCAAGCCCCATCAATACACTCCCTGTGCAGCTGGGATGTTTTTGCATAGAGCCAGGAATTTGGCCAAGGTGTTTGATACTATAGGCTGTAAACATTAGCATGTTCATTGATATCATTTTTAACTTTCAGTCCCTGTTTTGTTCAGTATGTTTGACTGTAATGTCAGACACACAACGAGCGAGCGGAAGAAGTGGGTAAGGGGGAGGGAGGAGAGACATATAGACACATCCAGAGAGAGAGAGAGAGAGGGAGAGAGAGAGAGGGTATGTGTGTGTGTGCGTGTGTGTGTGTGAGAGAGGGCGAGAGAGGAAGCGTGCGGGGACAGCTCCATCCACAGCCTCAGTACGCCGGGCTGTCATCCTCCACCAGGTCTGCGCCGTGGTCCCCCTTCGGGTTTCATCGGGTTTCACAGCTGGCGGATACAACATGGAGACGATTTGAGACGCACGGCGCCGAGCAGTCAGCAGTTTCACTTGCTTAAAAAAAGAAAAAGGACACATTCTCTTGCCGCTCCTCCGGCTGAAGTCAGAATCATGATGGAGTACTGGAGGCAATGCGCGCTGTGGTTAATAAACTGCAAGGTGCTTCCAGCGAACCACCGGGTGACATGGGAGTCTGCTCAGGTATTCGACTTGGCGCAGACGCTCCGGGATGGAGTCCTCCTCTGCCATCTGCTCAACAACCTGCGGCCCCAGTCCATCAACCTGAAGGAAATCAACCTCCGGCCGCAGATGTCACAGGTGAGCCGAGCCGAGCCGTGCCGACCCTCACCCCGCTGCGTCCCCAGCCCACAGCCGGGAGAGCGAGGGCTGGTGTGAAGTTCCCCCGCGTGTCGGCGCACAGAGCGCGGCTGCGGGAAGAAACACGGAGCCGGTTACACATGAGAAGAGCTGCATATCAAATTCGGCTTGACAGAATCCACGACTTCGAATTTGGATTTAGGAACATTTTAACTTTTAAAAAATGGGGTTGCCGCTCGTTTACGCCCCTTAGTGGATATTTTGCTCGCGGAAAACAGCGAAAAGGAGACAAATATGAAGTCAACAATTGATACAAATTAAAATGATTTTCACTCTAGTAGGCCTTTAGTAATAGCGTATGAAATATGTGGTGATCCTTATTGCACTTTGAGGAGCTCTTAATTGTTGCTTTATGACGTGGACATGTTCTACAGAAACGAAACACTAAAGAGACAATTCACTAAACGGAATAGCTATTATTATTAATACTATTCCGTGGAACTTTCTTTGATTACTTTACTACAACCCGTTGTATAGGTAACTAATGGTCACGTATTGTAGGCTAGCATGCAGTTATACATAACAGTTCTCTATCAGCTTCATGTATACAGAGCTTTATCTGCCCTAGAGGTTAAATGGTGACAAGGCTTTGGAGACTACAAGCAGGGAAGTGGACGTATCTCATAGGATTAACAACATGTATAATGAGGTATCTTATGATAATACATTTGTGGTGAGAATTCATGCAAATAGGTTATTAGTTTGTCTATCCTGGGCAGTATGAAGGAACAGATATTATTACAATCTCCTGATTGGTTATTTTAGTATGTCTTTGTATATATTGTTTTAATGTTCACATATATGTAGCAAGAGCTGTGGCCACGTGGCTCCTGTTTGTCAGATACCATCTGTTTCAATAACAGGACAGCCGGAGCTATGAGCAGATGAATATTCGCCTTCATAACAGTGGATCTGGGTGTCTGGCTCGGTGTCAACACACAGTGAGGTAGACACTGAGCCTGTACCAGGCTGTGCTGTAACGTACTGTGTACCAGTAACACACAGGTGGACTACAGTATTGTATGTAACTGATTCCCCGATGCTCTCATCTGATGCAGAGCAGGTGCTTAAGGTATGCATATCAGTCCTATTGATGTATTGCACAAACAATGGGGAGATGGGGATTATGCTGGCTTCCTGGAAAAAGTACAACAACTCAATGTCACAGAGGGATAGTTAGTCTAATATGCAGTTACTGTTATTTCACAATCTAATTTGATATCCACTGTTTGGCTTGACCACGCAGGTCGAGTGCACAATATACAAAAAAACAGAGGTTTGTAATGTCATCAATGGCAGTGGAAATCAACTATCAAAGGATCTGTTTACTCGTGGACTTCAGAGGAAACTAGATTTGGCCCGTAAGAGGAGAAGCTAATTGGTCCATTTGCTGTTAGAAGTTATGCTATAGCAACAATACAATTGCTGACTAAATGTCATCAATAGGTCAGTGTTGGCTGCTGTGCATAAGAGAGGTTGTGACCACACCGGCTGCTCAGTGCCTGGCCTGACCCCGAGTAGACTGGGTTATTTATAAGCAGAGTTGGTTTTATGCATGGCTGGATGGCTTACTCACACAAGGCACTGATGAAGCCACATTCAGGGGTTAAATTAGCATGCGTAGTAGGCTCAGGCAGTCCCATACACATGTGCAATTCACTTGTGTTGGGCTGGTTTCTACAAGGTTTTGGAACCGTATTTCCCAGAGGTCATCTGCCAATTGAACAGTGTGTCTAGGGGGGAATATTTCTTTGGTTAAAGTATGAGGTTTTTCCATGATCAACCACCGTGGTTATATACACGTTCTCATGATAACCAGTTGCTGCCGGTCGTCTTCACCAACCAGATCCCACTGTTGTGATACATAGTGTCAACATGTCATTTTTAAACATTGAATATTCTAGCACTTTACTACTTTATCATGACTCGGGGCTTCTCCTTTCACACACATTCATACCATGTGAGGCAGGATAACAACTCCCTGGTCCCCCCCACACACACACACACTCCCTGAGCAACTTTCCAGCCTCTGTCTCCTCAAAGTGACATTTACATAACTGAGGGCGGAGTCGCTTCCCTTTTGAACTGCATAATTCATGAGGACCGTGGCAGCTACTTTATCATTGGCCAATAATAACACATGGGATGCCATTGTGGACTCACCCATGGGACCCATGCGATGGAAAGACAAAGGCAGTGAAGGGACAGAGAGCTACAAAGAGTCGGCCCGGCCTCCGCAGACGCATGTCAGAGGACATAACGGGCCCCTGAAGGCCTCGCCCGCTGTGTCGGTGTTGGCTGCTTAATTAAGGCTCAATGCTCCACATGTGTGTTGTTGGAATTAGGACGGGCTGCTCATCATTCACCTTAACTGTGTTTTGGGAGATTTTATAGCGGCTATAAAGTCAGTTGTGCCCATGTATGGAAACAAAGAGCCAGGCCAAAGAAGTGATACTGTCACGGGGGGATTAGAGTGGACCCAAAAGCACGACTCAGAAAGGATTAACAAAGATGACTGTCTTTGGTTGAAAACAGGCGGGGTGAAAACCGGGAGATCAGTCGAAGAAGCAAACAAGTCCAAAAAGGGGCAGGGCAGAGAATCAGAGGTCAGAACAGGCAGGTCAGGAATATACTCTAATAACGCTGGAGAACTTGGCACGAAAACACAAGACAATCTGGCAGAGGACAAGTGGAAGTGAGGGAGCTAAATAGTGAGGGACTAATGAGGGGATGGGCTGCAGGTGAGGACCAGGTGAAGAGAATGAGGGACTAACGAGGGAGTGATCAGAGGCAGGTGAGGGGAGTTGGACTGACGAGATGGGAAGCAGGATCTGGAATGACATGATAGTTAGTGACAGGATGAAAACAACTACTACAAAATGGAAGGTGTGGAGCTAAACTGTTACAGATACTATGGTGTAGCTTGGATCAGACTGTTTACTGATGAAATGATCTGCGCTCTTGCGGTGAAAGATGAAGAATGATGCATGGGTTGCATATGTTTGCTCAGTGGATACACGGTTCACCATAATGTTGAAAGTAAAGAGCTCAAAGTTCCAGTTCAGGGTCTTAAAGTCAGCGTCAAGCACAATGTTCACCCTCTTTGAACACAGTTTTAACAGGGTTGTAATGAGGTGATTACAAAAGCCGAGGCACAGCGCCGTCACAGCGACTGCTGGATTTTGCTTCCCGACAAGAGAAAACACCACAGAATCAGTGGTTGTTTTTTGTCTCACTCTGTGAAAATCAGCGGTTTAGCGCTAAGAGGAACTTTGCAATGCTTGTCGTGGCGCAATTCACTGACTGCGTGGTCACGCACGCAGCAGGCTGTCTTTCAACCGTTCAGCTTCCAGAAGCTTTCGGGTCAAAATTCTGCTGAATCTCAGTTTTTAACAAATATATTCCAAACACCGTTTGAACACCAACCTCCCTGTGTGTGTGTGTGAGTGTGTGTGTGTGTCATAATGCTACTAGAAAAGGCATGTGCTAAAAACAAATGGGCTAACAGGCTGACACAATGAGCCAGCCTTTGATGCATTCTATTCAAACAAAAACGAACAATTGCGTAAAGAAAAAACGTAAACCGGGCTCTTATGGTTGGATTGAAATTTTAATCTGGAAATGGGCCCCCGACTTGATAAACCTACTGTTGCCTTGTTGTCCATGACACAGGATTATGAGCTGTGGATTCAAGAGTGAGCACATTGAAGCCTCTCACACAGACCAGCCGTGAGCCTCAACATGCACAGGAAATCAGGAAATGGAAAAGAGGAAGGAAGTGAAACTAAACATGCCCTCGATCGCGCTCAGACCAAAGCGCCGTGCCGATGGCAGACACAATGTGGAGAACCGCCGGCACTCTCTTCGTGCGGCAAAACCAAAAAAAAGCCGGCATCAAAAGACCTCACTTCATTTTTTTGTAAAGTGAAAGTAAGAGAAAAATGTAGTGAGTTTCTAATTTTAACGAGCATCAAGCTTCATAAAGTATTTCACAGAGCAATAAAGTAAACCTAAAGACCAGAGGAAAAGTTTGATGCAGATTCAGAACCAAGATGCCATGAAGACTTTATCAACACATTTATGAATTCATTCTCAGTTAATTATGTATGGTATAACAGTAATGTTAGGCTGTTGGGTATAGCTCATACAAGTGCCACTGCTGATACTTATATGATGGATTTATTACAGCTATTTATTGAGCAGTCATCATGTGGAGTAATGAGTGACTGTTCAATAAATAGCAGTAATTTGCTTTTATTTAGTTTTGACATATCGCATTCGTACATGCTGAATAGCAAAGAGAATACTATTATCCATTATACATGGTACATTGTATATTTTGTCAAGCCCGGACCCACACTCTGTGATGTCAAACAATGAGGAGAAAAGAGCGGCTTCACGCACAGACACTCCATGCAGCCTGCTTCAAAGGCTCCGAGACACTCTCTTCACTCGCAGAGACTAAAAAGTTACCGCGAGATAGAGAGCGTGGGAGAGAAAGACAGAGAGAGAGAAATGTCTTGATTTTCTTTTGGTTTTTGCAGAATAACACCTCTGCAAGTCATAAGGGCTCGGGTTGAGATTGTGTGTCAGGGTGGCCCAAATGTTAAGACCTTACACCGTGCATTTTACCCAGTCAGACTTCCGATAATGCGTTAACGTGGAATTATTAGAGAGATAATAAAGGCCATTGTGGAATTGTCATGGCAACTGCAATTTAAAGGTAGTACGCAATGAAGCAGAAAAGGGTCATTGATAAGTGAGGTGTAACCACGTGAGGCATTAAAAGGGGTTATTAATACTTTATGGATGTCTGTATGTGAGCGTCCGTGAACACAGACTCATAACACACATACCCTCTAATCCGTATACATCCACACTCTTGGATGACATGCACTGTATGTTATTTTATAGCAGTAGTTGCGGCCTCCAGTCTGTGTGTAGCGCACATCGGTCTAAAGCAGCCATCCTTAATCCGAAGCCTTGCTTTACTGTGATTTGTTCCCGCAGTGAAACTACTGAATATCTGAAATATTCCTGTTTTGTGGCGGTGTCGAACCGCGGCGCAACATGTGGAGCTTTTAGTGCAGTTTGTGGCACCGAAATGTCCCCTATAGTATACTGGGGTTGTTTCTCCATGAACAAGATAGGGATGAGAAGGATTATGGGTCCAACTTCCATGACCACACTTAACCCTTGTGTTGCCTTCGGGTCAATTTGACCCGATTCAATGTTTCACCCTCCTGTCGCCTTCGGGTCAATATGACCCGATTCAATGTTTAACCCTCCTGTTACCTTTATATTTACTAACATATTTTACCCTTGAGGTCAATATGACCCCAGCTATTAAAATCTCCAGAAAATTATTAGAATTAATATTGTTTTCCAAGTTTAAGTGTGAGGTACTTTATGTTTGTTTGTTGACTCCCGAAAGAACACCGACATTAAACATTGAATCGGGTCAAATTGACCCGAAGGCGACAGGAGGGTTAACCACCCTAGACGGCATCGTCCGCATACTCCGATACCTTTAACCTACGGAATTAGCATCCAGATATCGCACGCGCGCTCTTCTCATCGCATGCTATTAGATGCACGATGTGAGAACATCGGATGCAGGGGCCTTGATGACTAACCCCTGAGTTACTGTGGCCTGGCTCCCCCCGTTGATTCACCTCGAAGGATGGATTGCACCCGCCAGAGCGTAAACAGGCCGGCACCACGACCTCCCGGTTCACGTTAGCCGTTTTGATCCCTCGGGTCATCGGGACGACGAGCATTTCCACGTGCCGCTTCATGTACAGGGTGCGCAGGCAGACGTGTGCAAAGGCTCGATTGCGATGCACCTCACTGGTGCAGGAACACGTGCGCAGAGCGAACTGACCTTCCATTCTGTCGTCAAGGAAACAAGCCCGCGCCAAAGCCAACCGGTAGAGGCTATGGTCCAGTGCACATTAAAGTATGGATAATGTATATGCTGATTTTATGAGGAGATATTCAGCTGTGGAGAATGTACCTGCAATCAATGTTTATTATGTTACTCAATTCTGTCGTGGATGGTTCAGTTAATCACTGTTGAGTGCTCTGAGAGCTCGGAGCTAGTCGATACTCTCCGTTGTCTTTACTGGGAAACAATCACCATCACGAGTGACATTTTAATTGAAGGCAGGGGCTTCGACAGCCAGAGGAGACCTCACAGCAAACAGTGTGATTGTGAACGTTTCAATGGCCGTACTCCCAAATGATAATAGAGGTTTTGCCCTTTTCATTTGAATTCTTTGAGCTTGTGGGAAATGTCAAAACGCTATCTGGAAGTCAGCGAGGGATTGTAGGTTTAATCCAGATGATGCCAACCTACAACCTGGGTCATGGCCGGCAGCGGTGCACCTGCAACCTTTCACTGTCGTGGAAACCCAGCGAGGTGGAGAGCACTGGATCCAGCTCGACGGAAAGCTGCTCTAAAAACATCCTAAAACCTCTCAATACTGCCCAAATAGACTCGAATGGACCTCGATGCCTTCTGTTCACACGTCTGTTCATACAGTATCGCCTGCTGCAGATCAGCCCTTCACTGTCTGCATCAGGCGTCCTGCTTTGTGCGACTCAAGGTGGAAGTGATGGATGACTGTAGTCTATTGGAAATAGGGGTGTCTTTATTTGTCTAATGGAGCCAGAGAGGGAAATAATGGAATATAAATAGCAGTGGCTCCATACATGTATGCCAGAGCACACAGAGGAGAAAGGAAAATGTAGGGCCATGTGAGGGTCTATACACTACTAGAATGACCAAAACAGTGTGTACAATTTTATGATAAAGCTACTTTTTGCAATAAAATCAATGAATTGAATCCGTATTGTTTCACGTTCAGCAGATTAAATCTTAAAATATCAGCACTGATTTTGTACCAGCCAGAGCGCTCAAACCACACACACAAACGGAGCATTATTCCCACCTTTTTAACACAATCTTCCAAGAGGAATACATCAGGGGGAGAGGAAGGAAGAGGAAAAGGTTTCTTGCTCCGGTGTTTGTGCATTCAGTGTGGACATTGTATTTAGTGTAGTGCACATTTCATATGACATTCAACCTTCCGATCTCCTCGCATATCTTTAAAGACATTGTTTTGAGCCAATCGCACACAGTTGAGGTGCAACTATTTGGAAAGGTTTCTGTAGCCACGAAGGTTTGTATCTCACACAGTAGCTCTAATTCAATTCCCTTATCCAGTGGGGGGATGGAGTAAGTGTTGTGTATAAGTGGGGTCACCGGGGTTAAAACCAGGATTTAATGGAAAAATGGCCTCTGAGACACTCATTGGTGTTGTGGGGGGAGTTACAGGAGAAGGGAGACGGCTTTCCCCTTATTGCCTTTATTGTCATGACATAAAAGAACTCCATGCCTTTGTCATCTGGTCCTGTGAGGGGGACGGAGGAATCAAAGCTCTCCCACAACCTTCATGTGCTGCCTACATATCAGGAGGACAGTTTTCTGTCATCTTCAATTCTTTGCGCGATTGCTCACTTTAAGTGACACTGTAGCTGACCTCGCAGCTTGAGTGACCTTCATTTATGTTAATGTTGTCCAACGACTTTGAGAACATAAAGAAGGGAAGTGAAGTGGTTATTACCAACGACACTGGTGTTGTCGTCATCTTGAGTCTGTGCGTTTGTGTGTGTGTGTTTGTCCTCTCCGGTAAAACACCTGCATTGTATGTTTGTCTGTATTTTAAACACAGACACCGACTGTGGCTGTGATGTAGTTTTGTTGTTTGCCAAAGCAAAAAGTAGGAAACGGTGAAATAGTTTATTGCTGTTGGTTTTAGTGTGTACAGTAATCTCGTGGGCGATAGCCCACGAGTGTCTCGTAATTTATATGGTGGCCTTTGTCAGAAGATACAGCTCTGCAGCAACTCTGCAAGGACAAAAAGATCACGCCATAAATGCTCCACGACGTTCATGAGCTAGAAGAAAGAAGACATTTGAAAACATATAGTTATATACATATATGAAAATGAATTCTCTGCATTTAACCCATCTTTCAGGAGCAGTGGGCTGCAGTGAAGCGCCCGGGGAGCAACTGGGGGTTCAGTGACTTGCTCATGGACACGTCGCCATGCAACTAATGGGGAGAGCGGGGATCGAAACCGACTACTTTGCAGTTGCAGGACGACCGCTCTCCCCGCTGAGCTACGGCCGCCCCCGACGTTCATGAGCTAGCCGCTAACGTTTATCAGAGCAACCAAACCAAAACAGTCACGCCGTGAATGAGCTGAAAGACGCTGAAACGCTCTGCAGAGCTGAGGGGAACAACAGAGTCATGTGATCATCCAGAGATCCATTGTTGAAGGAATTTAAAACATTTTTCTTTTATTAGTGCAGCTTTGACATTTTGTCTTCAAAAAGCCACACTTTCTCATTTTCTTGAGGACAATGCTTCGTCTCCCGCAGTTACTGATGCCACCCTGACTGGTTGGATGAGCAGCAGCCTCGCACGGAGCTATCTCCTGGAAACACAGATGCCTGTCATGCTGTCCTCTCCTCACCCAAAGCGAGAGGTGTCCAACAAGCCAAACAAAACAGAACAGCCCCTCTCCGGAAACGTGAGCCGTTAGAGGGGTGATAAAAGAGGCTGTCGCTAACTAGCAGGGGATATTCGGAGTCACGAAAGTGACTGGAAAAAGTGAGTGGAAAGGCCATCTGCATGCTGGGTCAGGGCTTTTTCACATCATGTGGGTTTTTCATTCCAACCCAAACGAGCAGCTCATTTCACATTTCAGCTCAACCGGAGAGGAGGAGCTATGCCTTCAGTTACCATTGTCTTTTCTTCTTCTTCTGGATTAAAAAGCCGCTGACCAGTGTTATGTTTTATAATGATCCATTAAGATGGTTGTCTGGCCGCCGCAGTGACCCCCGACCTCCGAGTCTGAGAGGGAGCCGCGGTGCTTTTACCGGTGCCAGCAGACCTTCGCCTACGTCCCACCTCCCGTTTCCTGGCCACACAGCTGACAGAAGCTCCAACATGACATGGATGTGACCTGATGGCTTATGTGTGTCACCCACTGGTTCCGACTTGAGTCTTGACAGACCAGGCCTGTGCACATTGTGCCATTCGCTCCAGACACAATATCTCAGCGACGTAATCCAGCAGGGGTTTTAAACTGGCAGACATGTAGTATAAGGCCCGGTTTCCTCTTAATGATATCCCTCCTTTCTTTCCCACACTGTCGTCAGATAACATATGAGAGTCAGACAGAGAAAATCTTTAATTACCGAATGTGACTCTTTACATTCCCTGTATTCCCTCTTCATGAGACTCATCTATTTGATTATGAGTAGATGAATTGGCCATTAATTAATGCTCAGCAAGGTTTCATCAGAAAGACGGCCAAACTCTGGCCGTCTTTCACTACGTACATCGAGGAGAGAACACAAGCAGGATTTCATTAAGCTCCACGATACGCACAGGGGCCATAAAAAGGCTCCAGCTTGTTGCTATGGAGCTTTCACTTCTATACCGGAATACATGAGCAGAAATGTGATACTTATTGTGGATACAGAGCACGCCCTGCCTCATCTCAGAAGCGCGGCAGCGAGATGGCTTGTCTTACAGGAATATTTTCCCCCTTATATTCCAGATGGTTGGCCTGGTGGGATTTCTAAACCCTCCTCACACTGGCTGTGTGTACGCTGTTGACTGGGTGTGTTTGGAGCTTCCTGTTGAGATGTTGCAGCACAATCCATAATTAGGTCCTCATTCTACACAATGAGGGTATTGGCAGGTTTATTGAAATGCAAACATAGGTACACTGACACTGATTATATTGACCTTGGATTTAATGCACTTTCACTTGGTACGTTTATAAATACTTTGGTTATAATCAGAGCCCAACCAATACGGTTTTAGGATTCTAATTAGTTGTAAAAATCCTATCAGTCAATATAATATATTCAGGTATTCATTTTATTTAATAAACAGATCATATAAAGTAGCACCTACATTTATTTTTTTAAAGAATTGTGACCATATTAGGGGGACACTTATTTTAAGTTCTGAAAACATCATTTGGGGATTTATGTACTGCAATTTATTGTTACCCACCAACTGCTGTATCATACCAGCCAATCTATCTGTTAGGTCCGACTTTAGTTGTAGTAATTTTGGATGTTATAATGAGGGTTGGATGTCGATGGAAATATTGATAGCTGATACTCTTTTACATTTACAGACAGTTTGCCTCGCTTAGCATAAAGAAACAACTAGCCATGAATGTAAAGGACTTTGTTTTGGCGTGAAAATTGGCGACATGCATGCAGATGTGCACACACACACACACACACACACACACACACACACACACACACACACACACACACACACACACAAGGCCATTCACAACCTGAGCCCCAGAGAGTCAGTAATGCAGAAGAAAAGCTGCCAGCCGAACAGTTACTGCTCCACTCTTGTAAATACAATTCCCCCTCCACTGTCTCCAGCTCAGTGTAGCAGAGGCGCTGTCTTTCATATGCGCTCTGCGAAGCTGCTTCCCTCAGATAATATACAGAGGTCCTTCGGGACTCTCCAGAGACTCCAGGCAGACAAGATGTGCTCGTCTGATAAAAGAAAGTGATGTGTACAAGTGTAAACATTCAATATTATTCACCCGCTGCTTTACGCTGCGTCTTATCTGGAGCCCACTGGCTGGGGCTTTTCTCTCTATTTGTGAAGCCATCTGTAAAGCCTAATTCAATTGGAGTGGAAAGGCATTTTTTTAAATATTTGATGCATGGACATGCGTCATGCAGACAAATCTGATTTTGAGGCAACGGTGTGTCATGAATAACAGAAGAAGTCCTTCTTCCAGCTTCTTTTCAGCCAGAGATATTTGTTTTTTTAAAGATGAAAATGACTATTTTTGAAGGTTGTTAAGTTACGGTTGTCAAACATGGTTACAGTCAGGCCTTTGAGTATGGACTCCACGTGTTGGTAGAATGGCAGGGGGTGGTGTTCCCTTTGAGAAACAGGAACTGCCTAATGAAATCCACTTCCTGTAAACACGTTACCCAAGCAATTGAAAAAGGAGAAGGAGATCATGATGAGGAATTGTAATATGGATATGCATCTCTGGATCATTTCAAATAAGGTTAGACAGTGAGTGCTAGAGATGCAGTTCCTATACTAAATGTGAAAAATAATCTAAAAACAGAAGGATGTTGATCTTGAACCGCTGCTGCGTTCCTCCTGTGGTGATGCCAAGCAAATAAAACTGACGCACCTTTTAAGAATTTACATTTTTTCAAAGAATATTATGAAATCTTTCTGCCAGGAATTTAGTGTTTTCAGTCGACTTTATTTTGGCTGTGACAGGTGATTATCGTAAATGTTGCAAATATTTGCACAGCAGCATTTAATCCCTCAAACATCGAAAAAAAGTTCAACAAAGATGAACAAGGTAGTTTTCAGTGCAACGTGAATGCAGTAACATGCACATGTGAGGTCGTTTGTGACCAATAAGCCCCTTTCCGAAACATCCCTTTCACCAGCACCCTCTCTTGTTCCGTCCTGTGTCCACTCCAGGAAGGATAATTGGCGTAAGGCACTGCCCGTTGGCCGACCACCATATGCTGCCTACCACTCTTCATAAAGAGAGCGAACCGCCTCAGAAAGCCTTACTTAATACTGTGGCTTCCCTCCTCGCCACCCTCAGTGTTCTCAGTTTCATTGGGCAGCATTCAGCGCTAACTGCTGCTTAATTTGGATAAATCATTTCTGGATGAAGCCACATTAACATCATTAGCGAGATTTAGATTTAGGATGTAGACGAGGCTGAAAACACAG